>NC_090447.1:541349390-541724390 GCF_031143425.1 Pleurodeles waltl | reverse complement strand
AGTGAAGTGGAATAGAGATGACTGTAAATCTTAGCAGTGTACAGAGCAAAAGAGAACTTCAATGACCCATTGGTTAATGATTGGAAAACATGTAAAGCTTTCAACTAATAATCTAAACAGCTTCACTCACCACTTGTAAATTTAATAAAGTGGATCCTGACCAGCATTTTCAACAGGGGTTTGCAGGTGTTTGGCATATATTGAACATACTTTTCTGAGGGTGTTTCATGGATGTAACAAAGGGAACTTCGTGAAGGATGTGTCCATTATGGATTCACTGTCAGAAAACCATGCCATTTTCAAAAAAGTTTTTGGGATTGCCTTATTTTCGGCTCTTCCATGGACAATACCTAAAGTTTAGTCTGTATGTGAGGCCTTAGTGATTTCACAAAGATCAAGGAGTGCCATTTGCATGTAGATATTACAAAAAATATGATTCCAGAGAAAATAAACAAGTCTCTTGAAAATACAATGCTTTGAAATTTGTGGTACAACTGTTCAATAATTATGCACTTTAAGGGACTGAGAAGACCTTGTTGGAAAGGCTTCCTCAAGGAAATAAAACATGTGTTTATAGTTATAGTCATTAAAGTACAAAATAGTACAAAGGGTCATCTACAGCTTCCAATGCTACAGAAGGTAAGCTAGGCAGTAAAGTGGAAAAAACAGTGCAACAAATGGTGCTGATTAAGACATCTGTAAAGAGAGTGAAGTACAAAATCAGCAAATCGAAGCTTATAAATACCAAGCTAACAATCAAGTTACTTACCTTTGGTAACACACTTTCCAGTAGAGACTGTGGCTAGCCACAAATTCTTCAACTTTTTCATACTCCCCATGTGTCAAGACTGTATCTGGAAACTTTTTCATAGTACCTCAGCATGTTGATAGGTGGTGCTGTGCAGCTCCGCACCAACACCATTCTGCTCCTGAAATGACGTGCAGGGTCAATAAAGAATCCAGTGTGCTGCCATCAGATACTTTCGAGATTGCCCATGCCTCCAGATGTGGAGCCCCAAAAAGCAAATCGATAGATCAGTTTGCGGATTCCTAGACTTGGGATCTGGACAGAGACCAATCACTGAAAGGGGAAGACAGGATGGCCTGTCAAGAATCTGCAGCAAGACAGATTTTCTAACAGAAAGGGCATTACCACAGACTCTTCACCTTTTGAATAGGTATCAGAGCAGTATCTACAGGAGGAGGGCTGTGGATGGACTCAAACCAGAATGACCTGCTGGACTGAGCAGGCAAAGTGCCCATTTTGGTTGACTAGGCTGCCAGACAAAAGTGCTTCTTGAACGTATGAAAGGTCACCATATAGCCACCTGGAAGATGTCTAGGACAGAGATGGCATGTGTTAAGACACATTCCTTGTGGAATGAGCACGCAATCCTTCCAGGGGCTGCTTTCTCACCACTGTGTGACAGATGATGACATGCTTCTGCACAGCCTTGCTTTTTTTTACTCTGGCGAATTCCAAAAGGAGCTAAGCATCCACTGGGTGATCCTTTGTGTGATCAATGTAGAAGCAGAGCACTCTTAGGGTCCAACAGATTAAGCCTCTCTTCCTTCTTAGAGGGGTGAGGTGGAGCATAGAATGCCGATAGAGTGATGAATTGGCTGACATGGAAGGGCATCATAACTTTCAAGTTTAAGGATGGCCTGGTATGCAGAAACAGCTTGTCAAGGGAAAAGGTGCTGTACGGAGGATGAAAACCATATGCCTGAAGCTCTCTCACATGCTGTGCTGAAGTGATGGCAACTAGAAGCACAGTTTTGATTGTGAGAAGCTGTAAAGGACAAATGTGGAGTTGCTCGACTGGAGTACACATCAGATATGTAAGGACAGGATTGAGGTCCCATGAGGCATCACAAACGGAGACAGGGGAAACAGATCTTGCAGTCCTTTCAAAACACACACCAAAATAGGTGGTTTAAATAAAGTGGGCTGATTAGGCTACAGTAAGAAGGCCGCAAGGGCCAAAAGATAACCTTTCACTGATTCCATAGCAAGGTCTTGCCAGGGAAGAGACAGCACAAACAATAAAATATCAGATAGTTTGACCTACAGGGGGTCATGTTGGTTAGGGCCACATCAAACCACAAATTTGTCCCAATGACAGTTGTATACAGTTTTGGGCGTGGGAAATCTGGGACCAAGATGGCATTAAACACTTTCGGAGGAAAGTGAAAAGTGTTCGGCAGTCGCTGCTCAATCTCCGCACATGAAGGTAGAGATTGCGAAGGCTGGGGTGGAGAACGCAACTGTGACAGCAGATCATGCAGAGGAGGCAGCCTGATTGGAAAACATATGCTCTAGCCGAGGAGGTTCAGATACCATACTTCTCATGCCCAGTCTGGAGCTAAGATGACTTGGCCCCAGTCTGTCCTGATCTTGAGAACTCAGACAGGAGTGGATTAGGCAGAAAGGTATACAGGAGTCCAGAGTTCCACTCAAGGTGGAACACGTTTCTGAGCAAGAGTCGCCTTAGAAACTCCAACTAACAGAAGTGCTGACATTGAATGTTCTTGGATGTGGCAAATAGATCAAGCCAAAGTTCTCCCCGTTCATGGAACAGACCTCTAGGTGCAACTGCCACTCGTGATTCGCTAGGCACCGACGACTGAGTTTGTCTGCCCTGGAGTTCAGTGATCCCACAAGGTCGTTCGCTACCAGGGAGATACTGGGGTGGTCCATCCATTTCAAGAGGGATAAGGCACAGGGTCTGTGAGCCTGTGACCCCACTCAGCCCTCTTTGTTGGAAGTACCACATGGAAGTGGTGTTGTCCATGAGCATCTGCCCCAGCCTCCCCCTAGATGGATGGCAGGAAGGCTTTTAACACCAAAAGATTGGCCTTAGTTTCAGAAGGTTAATATGGAGTCAGGACTCTGTCGGAGACCAGAGTCCTCTGATCTCTACATCTCCCAGATGGCTGCCCCATCACAGAAGCGATGCGTCAGTCATCACTGTCAGTTGTGTGCGAGGAGTTTTGCACCAGACATACTCATGCTGCATTAGGCACCACTGCAGATCTTTTGAAGTCTCCTTCGAGATCTGGACATGGTCAGAGATGCCCTCTTGATATGCGTCCAATGAACTTCAGTTCCCACTGGAGAGCCCGCATATGCCATCTAGCTCAGAGGCAACCTCACTGAAATCCAGGACGAAGGATAAAAGATTGGGATCATACTCTGAATGCCCTGAATTCTCTTTCCCAGGTTAAAGGCCCAAAACCAAACCATGTCCAGAACTGCTTTGATGAGAAGAAGCATCCAGGAAGGGGTCAGGTGTGACTTTGGCACACTGATAGTGACACCCAATGAAGACAGGAGGTTCTGCATAGTCTGGAGGTAGTTGACGATTGGCTAGGGTGGACCCGCCTTCAACAGACAGTCATCACAGTAGGGTATGGCAGGTACCTCCAAAGTTCCTCTTATACCACCATCACTTTCATGAACAACTGAGGGGTGCTGGTAAGACCAAAGGGGAGAACAGAGAACTGTTCCTCTCTCACCATGCACTGCAGGTAGCACCGATGGGCCGACAGAACAGGAATATGGAAACAGGTTCCTTGCAGGTCCAATGCCACCATCCAGTCTTGAGGGTCAAGAACAGACAAGACCTAGGCTAGGGTAAGCATTTTGAGTTTCCCCTTATAGAGGAAAAAATTGAGAGGGTGCAGATCCACAAAAGTTGAACACCTACATCATTTTTGGGTACCAGAAAGTGGTGTGAATAACAACCACATGCCTCTTCTGGCATTGGCACCCTCTTGATAGCCGTTTTAGACCAAATGGCTTGCATCCCTTGCTGCAAAATTGGGATATGGTCCTCCATCAGTCTTTGGGTACAAACACAAAGAAGGTTAAAACTTAGTCTTTGTGAAAAATTATTTGGCCCACTTGTTCTATATGATTGCCTGTCAGCCCACATAGAATCTGTGGAGTTTGCCTCTCACCGGGTGGTTTTGACCCTGGTAGGGTATGCTAAAGAAGCTTTGCAGGCGGGGTTTTTGGAGGAGTGGGGGACTGAGTAGCATGCTGACTTTGGTCACGGGGGAGGTGGGCACCACAGCCTCTCCTGTGAAACTGCTGGATTCCCTGTTGAGGTGGGATAGGCTGGAGGTAGGGAATGCCTCTGCTGGAGCCACAAAAGGAACGTTGGAAGTGTGGCTGGCGAGGTGGGGTTAAAAGTCCCAAAGAAAGAGCATTAGCTCTACTCTCTTTAAATTTTTCATGGGCAAAGTCAGCTTTGTCCCTGAACAAGCAAGTCCCGTCAAAAGGCGTGTCCTTTATGGAGCACTAGATGTCTGCTGAGAACCCAGTAGATTGTAGCCACGCTTGTCAGTGAATGGTGTCACTGGTGCCTATGGCCCGCACAGTAGAGTCTGCAGTGTTCAAGATACAATGAATCATGACGTTGGCAGCATCACTACCATTCTGGATGGCAGGTGAAAAACAGGGGAAGGTCTTCCAGAAAACCAGTGAGGACTTGTGCCACAGAGTCCTAAAAGCCACTTGTATAACAGCCCAGTAAACAGGAGGCATTAATGGAGCGGACAGCCAAACTAGCAGCAAGCAAGTGTTTTCCAAAGGTATCCACTGTTTTAGATTACCTGTCAGGAGGAGTGGTAGGGAAATTGTAGGGGTTGGACTGGCTAGTAGAAGCTTGCACCACAATACTATCTGGAGAGGGGTGCTGACAGAAACATGTCACCTGGGGCAGGGTGGTGGCACATTGCAATTTGCCAGTTAATTGGAAGGTCAGCAAATGCTTTAACCCAGGCTCCTAGAAGGTGATCTGTTACGGATGCATTGAAGGGGAGGAGATGCTTCAAAGCAGTCTGGCCACGTAGTAGGGCTTCCGTCAGGGCAAGAGTTGAACATCGTGGACCTTGGCTGCCCTATACATGACCATGGTGTAAGAGGCAGATTTTTCCACAGCTTGACCAGGAGGGGAGAAAAGGACTCCGGGGAGGTGTCTAGACCACTAGAGAGAATGTCAGGAGTGTTGCCTGTCAGGGGGTAAGGCAACAGCAGAAACCTCTGTCGGATTCGATTGAGGCATTGTCTGAACTTGGACCAGTGTTGAGTTGGTGCCAGAAAGGACAATCAGGACCACCCCTTCAGGCAGCAAAGTCAGCACAGCGTTGATGTGCCTGGGCCTGAATTGGGTAAGGGCCGGGAGGGTGGCGTTGGTACTGGGGCTGAAAGCAGAATTGGCACAGAGGGTCTAGCTGGAGCAGAGGACGAACCAGTCGGTGGTGATCCAGGTGGTACGTGTCTTGGCTTCTTGGGGCCCAAAGACACAATACAGGGAGTCTGTAAAGAGCCAAAGAGCTGGAAGCATGGCTGAGCGAAACTCATCAATTTAGTGCAGCATGGTTGAAGACCCTGGAAACTCTGATTGTGCTGGATCCAACCATGGAATCGCCTCCAAAGTCAGCTGACTTCGGGAGCATGACAGGGACCATTGGGACCACCCACTCACTTCGTGAGGAGAGTGAGAATGAGAATGATGTGAAGCAAAAGAACGGTGCTTCAACTTGTTAGGTTTCTTATGCTTACCTGAGGATTTGGGGTTTGATGAAGACCGGCCTCCAGAGTGCCTCCATAGATTCTGAGAATGGGAGTAGAACTGAGAACGAGCTTTCGATTTAGTATCCCGGTGCTGCATCTTCTTGTGCTCGGCAACATAAAGTTTTGCCTTGCGTTCACGGATGGCCTTCAAGTTCATCAATGCACAGTACCTGCAGATCTTGGAGTCGTGGTCTGACCCCAGACACCACAGGCGCACCTGGGGAGACTCAATTAGAGACTTTTGTTTGATTCAGTCCTTACAGGCCTTAAAACCTATCATCTTAGAGGTTGATATCCCTTGCACACTGAACATTTTTTGGAAAATAACAGACAAAAAACATCTGGAGCAAAGTGGAAAGAAAGGAAATGACATTTATGCACATGAGTGGTGCCTTTTGTAGGCCTCACATATCGTTTCAGAAGAAGAATGGTGTCAGTGTGGAGCCACATAGTGCCACCATGTGGCGAGCTGAGGTCCTAAGAAAAAGTTTCCAAATCCAGTCTGATGCCTGGAGAATATTTAAAAGGTGAAAAATCTGCAGCTAAAAGTCTCTATTACAAACTGGTGTACAAGAGACAATGACAAAAGTAAGGATGTGAATGATGGAGGACTAATGAAGAGCTAGACTCTGTCAACATCATTCATATGTGGTAGATGAAATTATACATGCACCTAGATATAAAGAGGGGTGCATATGGTATACCACCTTTCTTTTCAATGGCATCAAGTATAGCTACGCATATAACAAGGTCGTTCAGGTAAAGAAACATCACAAAAATAAAATGATGGACGGAGTGCTGAACAATGCAAACACTCACCCACAGTCACAGATCTGGGTTTAATCCATCATTATTTTGCTTGCCATGTCACCAGAGTTCGGACCCAGCCATATGCAAATCAGTCTTGAACCTGCTCCCATGGGAGCAGTCCAGCCTAAACTGCCAAGTCAATTCTTCACTGGGCAGGATTCAATCATCCTGGGACCGGTTTTAGGGTATCACCCTTCATCAGCCAGGCTAGCTTGAATCCAGTGGTGCAGCTAGCAAGGGACACACGTCTGGGCATACCCTAGCCAGTTAGGGCACACAAAGCAACATCACAAAATATAGTTGCCCTGACATGGATCCCGTGCTCACTGTGCCACTGGATTCAAGCTAGCCTGGCTGATGAAAGGTGATACCCTGAAACCGGCCCCAGGATGCTTGTTTCCAGTCAAGGGAGGACCTGGCTTGGCAGTTCGGACTGGACTGTTCCATGAGGAACAGGGTCAAGACTGATTAGCATATGTCTGGGTCCAAACTGGGGTGGCATGGTGAGCAAAAGAATGATGGATTAAACCCAGACCTGTGACTTAGGATGAGTGTTTGCATGGTTCAGCACTCAGTCCATCGTCCTTTTGTGTTGCTAAAGTTGCCTTAAGTGGGAACAGTATGCCCAGACATGGGTCCCATGCTCACTGTGCCACTGGATTCAAGCTAACCTGGCTGATGAAGGGTGATACCCTCAAACCGGTCCCAGGATTAGAATATCGCTGGGTCCAACTGGGGTGGCATAGTGAGCAAAAGAATGATGGATTAAACCCAGACCTGTGACTTAGGGTAAGTGTTTGCATTGTTCAGCACTCCGTCCATCATCCTTTTGTGTTGTTCAGGTAAAGAAACAGACCACTGGAGGTGAACCAGTTGCTGAGCACCAAAGAGCTTGTAAAAAGCCAAACTGGATTAAATATTTCGCCGTGTAGGGACTCTAGCTCATCATGTCCTCTCAATATGGTTATAGAGAGCAGAAGGTCGCACCTTAAATTGGGAAATTATTAACTTTTCCGTTTTTTGATAAAGCAAGCATAAACATATTTGTAAACGAGAATCGCTTCTGTATACTGTGACCATACCAGTAGATTATTAATTTTACGTGTTCCCCCTAATTAATACAAGTGCATGCATTTTTTCCAGAAGATATCTTCTCCTCATTTTTTAAAAAAATCTGTAACTGGCTTTCCTAGAGATGCACTGGGGTAGAAAAACCACCATCACTGTATACTATCATTTCTGACATATTGAAGAGTCGAAATAACCTCTTGCAGTCACCCATTACATATTATTCTAATCCATGAAACAGTTAGTGTTTCAGAGCATTCTAAAAATGAAAAGTTGGATTTTATTTTATATTCCATGTGCCGCACTCAGCATCTGGTGCATGTAGTAATTACATTGCATCTGTGCCTCATTCCTTATGAATCAATCATACAACGAGCAGTCCTAATGTGCTCTGACAAGGCGGCGTCCACGTCTGCATGCTTACAAGATTTGCTTTTTCTGTGCTCATTTGTCTCCGAATGCCAGTCCAGTTGAGTAAACAAACACCTGCAGCGGAAAGCATATCAAAGACATGCAGAGTACTCACGACTTCAAATGTCATTGGCCTCAATCGGCCATAATCATATGAGCTCGACTAGCAAAGCTTAAAATGTCGAAATCTGGAGTGAACCGTGTAAACACTTGTAGTAAATGTTAGCAATGGCGCTTTAGAAAGGATAAGCCTTCCGTTGGGCTTTACGTCCATCATTCCTCACCGCTACTTAGCAAATGTGGTTAACAACGCTGTGACAGCTGTTGGTGCATTGTGAATGCTGCGGTCTCACTTTGAAGTTACGCACAGAAACCGAAATTGATGGAATATAGCGACGGCCTGCCACCTCGCCAACATTACAATGAAATGTCTAGACCCTCAGCTGGCTTTCTGGGCCGACCCCCACTGGCATTCCATTTACTTGAGCTAGTGTGAGTTACTAAAAAGAATTTCTTGAAGTTCCAGTAGGAGGCACTCAGGAGGAGCTAGAGCAGAGGTCTTCAAACTTTTTGATGCCGGGACCCCCTCTCAAAGATTTTTAGGTCTAAGGACCCCCTCCTGACAAAACTTTCTAGAACCTGGTGCTCCTCATCATCGTCAATAATAAATGTCCCCATTTCCCACAGCAAATAATTTTTACAGTGAGGAAATAATATTAATATTAAACAGTGTTTAGCAAACCAAAGGTCAGTGAGTGTGGGTGCGTTGCCAAAGGTGTAGCTAAAAACAAAGGTCCTCATTTTTGAGGATTTGGTGTAGGACAGTGCCACAGGTCTTCTTGCTACACTGCCGTACACCAATACAAAAGGGCAGGAATGGACCGTATTCAAGAAATACAATGCATTTCTGTCCTTTCCTCCTGCGCTTTCGCACAAATTGCTGCCTAGCACAAACCTAGCCAGGATTGCTTTTGTGCCGGAAGGGGCACCTTGCTGCACAAAAACAATCCAGAGAGGCATTGTACATCTTTCTATACGTGCGGCAGATAGCAACACAGATGGAAAGAGGAAAAACAAGGAGAAATTAAAACATTTCTCCTCATTATGCCTGCTCTGGGGAGGCCTAAGGTTTTGGCACTGGTCCAGTTTACGTCATTTTGTAAATCTGGGCAGTGTCAAAATCCATGGGTGTTGCGTGGGAACACCCACCACAAAGCCCACAGAACCTCTCCTTGACGCAAAGTAAGGCAATGCAGTGGCTTGCACTGCTTTGCCTTACTCCATCTCTATGAGGCCATTCAAAGCCACATAGGGTGGCTTTGTGTCACCTCATACGTATGATTGAGAGACTTGTGCCGCTGGAACGTCAAAAAAGTGATGCTCCGGCAGCTCAAGCCTCTCATAAATAAACCCCAAAATATTCTAAGTTGTTTGTAAGTCTTTCACCGTCAGGTAGCTACAGATAGAATAACAGCCAGCTTTAATGAAAAATAAATAAAAGAAAGTTGTTACTTATTGGGAAATGCACTGTAGTGCATTAGGAAACTTCTAATAGTTAATGCACACGCAGTATAAGATAGGCCACTACAAAGAGGTTTACGATAAAACTGTTCTTCCTAAATGTAGATTTAGGAAATACCAGAGCATATGCTATACCTTTTTTTTTTTTTAAATAGCTGTCCCTTCAACACCTCCAGGTGAAGTAAGCGCTGTGCAACTACAATTAAAAGCACACACAATTCTTAACTACTTGCACTACCCCTAAAAAAAAAAGAATAAATGTTTGTCATCACAAAGCTGTGAGTGATTTGATCTGCTCGCCAGCATCCTTTACAGTTGCAGATTACCGTTTACATTTGCAGATCAGCTCGTAGAGCACATTTGCATTTCATTCAGGAAGCAGGTGCCCTGGAGTGAAGGCCTCCTTAGCTGTCTGTGGCTTTCACAGCACAGGAGACTCAATACACCAAAGTTCACCTGAGATACTTTAACAATCAGTTGGAGGAATGCGGGACCCCCTTTCCAGGACTCCACGGCCCCCCTGGGGGTCGCGACCACCAGATTGAAGACCTCTGAGCTAGAGGGTGAATGTTTTTTCCATGTTCTTATTGTGTCAATAACCCCCATCACATTTATTTTCTTTATTTTCTGCATCTATGCACAGTTACATCTCTTTAGGACAGCCACTTGCTCGCCTGTCCTGTCATAACTCCACACTATGGGCTTTGTACGACATTATTTGCCCATCTTTAAAGAAAGACTACCAAATCACATTAAAATAAACAGAAGAAACGGGTAAACCAACAGAGAAATGTCCATTTGCTTGGACACTAAAAGTCAAGAACAGACAAACTTAATTTTACAGTTGATGATAACCTATACTGTGAACCTCAATGCAACAATAAAACAGTAAAACACATGCTGTTAGGGGTGTGGCTTGGCACTTGCGTAACATGGTGGCTCTTCTTCGAACTCCCTTGAGCCCTCCTCGCCGCAGCGTAATGCGACAAACCTGGGGACTTGCTCGGCATTGAATCAGTTTTAAGGCTCATGCCTCGAACTAATCCACACCCACAACTGGGATGAGGATTCTCCTCCCGGCCTGCGACCTCCCAGAACGTGTGGCACCCAGGAAACATGTCAACGCTGCACTGAATCACCCCTAGCTACGCTGTGATCTCAATCTGCCGGGGAAATTGCACACTTATTTTTCTTCGGCGCTCTGGGAATGAGCAGCAATGCAATTAGGCATCAGCAACAGCGCCAATTGTCCGGAACTGCACGACGCAACCAAAGAGTTGTCGGGATCATGCGGCAACACTTTTCCTCGGCTAGAAGGTCAGAGCTCTGACTGTGTATGACAGTGGTGGACCAGCACATACTCTGTGACAGGTACTTTTTGCTTTCATCCTTGCTTGACTTCCAGCAAGGAAGCTTGTGACTGCTTCTCACCCCCCACTGGGACCTCTCCTCAGTCAGGTAGCATATAATGACGGATTCGAAAGACCACAAGGATAAAGAGCGGAAGAAAGGGAAAGGCAAACATAAGAGATCAAAACAGGAACCCCATTCTCCCGGACTTCAATAAAGAACAAGCATTTGCAATGCAATAGGACTATTTGCTCGAATTAGAGCTATTAGCATTGCAAACTCCTAACCAGACTTTTCCTGCCACATAAATTGAAAGAAAAAAAAATGAGCGTGATCGTGCTATGTAAAACCTAGCCCAATCGTGCTGCGTGGAAAATAAAAAGATAAATAGTGCAGAAACCAGGTTAAAAACATGGAGCCTCGTATGTTTTCAGTAGTTGACCAGTACGCTTGAGGAGGGCTAAACAACAGAAAAGACATGACATATGCATGCCTTTCACTAATGAAAGTGAGCGAATTCTAAAAGGCAAGCCCACAAACCAATTAAAGTGACAGGCGTGACATGGGCGTGGTTAAAAGCCCAAAGAGAAATTACAACAGGGATGGAGCACTTGTACGCTCAACTCTAAAATGCGAAACAATTTTACTACTATTGAAGCTGTTCTAAAGAAATTTGATTACGTGCATGATATAGCCCAGAGTACCAAAACAAATACCAATCTCTTACATGTGGAGGTGTCAAGAATTTGTAAGGACCTTAAAGACCTTAATCTCAGGATGTCCAATGCAGAGGGAAGAACTGGGATGGTGGAAGAACGTATCTCAACTCAACACAAGAGTCTGACTAGAATTCATACAATAATAACTTTGCTCAAATTTGATTTGGAGGATCACAACAGACTAAGCAATATTTAGCTTCACTGAGGGTGCTGGTGGGTGAGGCCCCTTTGTCCTTGACTGTCTGGAAAAGTGGCTTCCATCAGACCTTAACATTTTGTTTGGAAGAGACTTTGAACTGGAGCATGCTCATCGGATTTCCACCCATAAACCCAGGAATGCTACATCTCCTCAAGTGCTCATTTTCAAACCTTTTCAACATCAACATATTGAACTAACCCTAGCACACATGAGGAAATTCAAGACATTCCAATGGAGAGGTACCATGATCTCTATTTCTCAGGATTTTGCTAGAGATACGATCACTAGGAGGAAGGACTTCCTGGTACTTAGGAAAACGCTTACAGAGCTATCCAGCATTCCTTTGTAGGCCCATCCAAGTTTAGAATCAACTGCAAAGGTCTAACCCACATCTTTTTGGAGCCAGCAGAATTGAAAGCTTTCCTTGCTAATACCTGTGAGCTGTCAATGGAGGAGAGTAGTGATTAACATATTACTTACCTTCGGCAAAGCATTATGTGCTAGAGACAATATCTAGCTGCAGATTCCTTACCTTTGAATTTCCAAGGGGTCAGATTGGATCTGGAAACTTTTACGTGAGCAGTACTTCTGCCCACCATCAGGTGCCTTCGCTCGGTTCCATGCAGCTTTGTTGGAGTCAGAAGTGACATCACGGTCACCTGTATAGGTCACCCAGGTGCACAGACGCCAGTTACTTTTCACAACTTTCCACGCCAGGAGCGCAGATAAATGTAGCGAACTGACAATTGCATGTCTAAACTAGGGCCCTGAAAGGAAAACCACCCTAGGCTTAGAAATCTGTCCACAGAGTGGGGAGGCATAGGTGGGTTGGCAAGGAATCTGCAGCTTGAAATTGTATCTACCACATAATACATTACTGAGGGTAAGTACTTTGCTCATTCGATGGGCACTTCTACCTGCAGATTCCTTACCTTTGAATAGATTCCCAAGCCATGTCTTCCTGGCGGTGGGCTGCAGACAGATTTTCTACACTAAGAAGTCCTGCAGGACCAAATGGGTGAAATGCCCATCTCTATGGACCGGACTGTCCCGGCAGTAATGTACGCAAACGTGTGTGGGAAAACCCACGTTGCTGCCTGGTAGATATATATGACTGGTACTCCATGAGCTAATGCCGTGGTTGCAGCTTTTATTCCGGAGGAATGAGCCCTTAAGCCCTCAGGAGGATTCTTTTTATTCAGGATGTAGCAGATCTTGATATACAGAACGACCCTGAGCAAAATGGCTAGTTTCTGTCCTGCCCAACCATTTTTAGCTCCTACATAGCCCACAGAGTTGGTCATCCACCCGGAACTCTTTTGTGCAGCCAAGGTAGAATAACAATGCCCTTTTTGGTTTGAGACAATGGAGTTGCTCCTCTTCTTTAGAAGGATGGGGAGGAGTGTAAAAGATGGCAGGGTGACAGATTGTCCAAAAAAGATTGGGGTCACCACTTTCGAGAGGAAAGAGACCCGGGTACGAAGCACCACTATGTCAGGGAACACAAACAGATAAGGAGGCTTGATTGATAAAGCCTGCAGTTCACTCACCCTCCGGACAGATGATACTGTCAATAGAAAGGCTCTCTTGATGGTAAGCAGCTGGAGGGGACAATTGTGCAGAGGCTCAAAAGGAGCACACAAAGTAAGTGAGAACTAGATTCAGGACCCACTGAGCATGATGAAAGGCAAAAGGGGCGATATACGTACACACCCATTCAGAAACCTATTTACAATAGGGAAAATAAATAAAGAGGGTTGGTCAGGCAGCTGCAGGAAGGTGGAGAGATAACCCTTAAGGATGCCCAGAGCACAGCCCTGTTGTTCAAGGGTAAGAATGAAGAGAAGAATCTCAGAAAGAGTCGGAAAGAGGGTGGATAGACTTTTCTGTACAATATTTTTTTAATGTTTCCATCGGCAGGTGTATACCATTTTAGTGGAGGAACGCCTGGATGCCAATATGATGCTAGACTACTGGAAGAAGGTCAAAAGCTTTCAACTGTTGCAGCTGAATTTCCATGCAAGGAGGCGAAGAGTTGACCGGTTCGGGAGGAGAACCCTTCTCTGCTGCCACGAAAGAAGGTCCTCCTGAAGGGGCAGCCTGATAGGAGGACCTATGCTAATTTTCGGAAGCTCAGGATACCATCTCTCCATGCCCAGTCCGGAGCCACAAGGATGACTTGGGGATGGTCATTCCTGATCTTCTTGAGAACTCGGGGCAGGAGGGGTCTGGGCACAAAAAAGCATATAGGATGCCTGAACTCCCCTCAAGACAAAAAGCATCTCTGAGTATTAGCCACCTTGGAAACTCCAACGCGCAAGAGTGCTGACATTGTCCTTGTTCTTCTTGGGAACCGGAAAGTAGCGGTAATCACAACCACTGCCTACTTCTGATATTGGAACCATTTCTATAGTTCCCTTGGCCAAGAGAGTTATAACTTCTTCTTGGAGCACAGACAAATGATTCTCCGCCAGCCGTAGTGTTGGCAGTATTGGGGGAGAGAAAGATTGGAAAGAGAGGGAGCATCCCCTCTGAATAATCTGCAAGACACATTTGTCTGATGCAATGGACTGCTAGTGGAGGAGATGATGTTGGATTCTCCCTCCAACTGGGCAACTATGATCTTGCAAAACCAAACTAGGAGGGCGTAGAGGCTGCAGCTGCTAGGGGGTTGGTGGTGGATGACTTCTGGCTTGAAGCAGAGGCTGCCTTTTCTCCAAAGAGATGAGTCGTGTCAAAGGGCCTGTCCATGAGGTTGGCCTGGACATCACCCAAAAAGCCAGATGTTCTCAGCCAGGTGTGGCACCTCAAGGCCACTGTTGATCAAACTGCTCTACCCAGCAAGCCATGTGGTGTGTCCAAATCACACCTAATGGTGAACTTTGCTGCCTCTCTCCCGTCTTTCACTGCTTTGGAGAGGATGGCCTCAGCCTTCTCCAGGAGCGGTGGCAGCACTTCTGTAACTGTGTCCCACAAAGTATGGGAAGAACAGCCCAACAGACATGTAGTGTTCACCAACCTCAATGCTAGGCTGGTGAAAGAAAACATTATCTTGCCTAAGGTATCCAGCTTCATGAATTCCCGGTCCGGGGGATTGGCAGGGAACACACCATGTGAAGTTTAGGCTAGGGCTACCAAGCTCTCAGAGTTCGGGTGTTGGGTGAGGAAACTAGGATCACCCCTGGGCAGGGCGATGGCAGCAGGGAATTGTTCTAATTACTGGAGCCCCTGTGCAATGCTTTGACCAAGCTCCCAGAAGGACATCAGTCAGTGCTTCATTAAAGGGCAATAGGGGTGTGGATGAGGAAGCCCCAGGCGAAAGCACTTCCGTCAAGAGGTTAGTCTTAACCGCCACTGAGGGAAGTTCGAGGTCAAGGACCTGCACTGCCATCTACCCCACCACTGCATAAGATGCCCCTTCCTCCTTCACCAAGATAGGGGAAGAGAGCAGGACAGTATCTGGACATATCTCAAGTCCACTGGCATCTACTAGTTCCTAATACCAGTCCACATTTTCTGGAGCTTGAAGTCTCTAACAGAATACCCTGGTTGACTTTGACAGCAAGGTCTTTACTTCCAGTATCTGTCTCAGCCTTGGGATTTGATAATGTGCTGTCTGTCTTGTCTACATGTCTACTCACATATCGAAGGGGGGCCTAGTTCTTTTGTTATAAAACTCTTTCCATTGCTCGGAGTACGAGGAAACCTAACAATGTAAGGATTTCATGGAGAGTGGCAGTTTGGTACAGTTATGCTGTCCTAAAGCAACTAACATGCTTTTTTGTTGCAGACTCAAAGTACCAGGCCATTTCTACCTTCCAGTAGATGCTAATAGTTGTTTCTGAAGTTGTTGCTTACCTTCTCATTGATAATTTGGTGAATGTTTGATTGCAATTTCAGTTCTTAGATCTATCAACCTTTTATTATATCTTTTGTGGTTATGTGGGGGTACTTTACTGGGGACCTCTGTGTTACACTTGCACATCGTCGCCCAGCTACGCCAGGACCCCAGTCAGTAGGCACCAACCGAGGACTACCACATTTCTCAACCCCTTCTGGTGACAGTTACCTAGAGTGCCTACAGTGTTAATATGGGAACTGGCATCCTTCTGTGGACACGGCCCTGCAGTGCCAGTTGACCCGGTGGGCCATTCATGGAATCCAGGATTAGATAGTCAGTACATGTGATAGTTCATTCTCTTGTCAGAATGGTTGCTGCTTGAGTAGGTGACTAGCCGCTCTACTCCCACTGCCTTTTTCTCTGTGGATACGTATCATGATAATTTCAAGTGTTTCTGGTCTCTATGTCCCCTTATCCAGTGGGCCACAAAGTTTTCTTTGTTCTAAATCAAATGCGATGACCAGCTACCCTGTTGTATACACACAACTTTGTCATCTAGTTAGTTCTGTTCTGCATATGTTGGTATGGAGTGTTCCTGCTGCCCCTTTCGCGTGTGCCCCACTGCTCTGTTTTCTGCCTTCTTGAGCCACTTCTCTCATATTTCAGGGAGTCTTCATGTTTTTGGTCTATTATAGTTTAACGCTCCCTCTCATCCCTCTATAACTTTTATTATTTTCTCCTTCAGAGCTGTGTATCCCCCTACAGTGTGCTCCAACCTCTGGTCGTTAGGTAGATCATGATTACTCCTTACACCAAATAGTACATCATGGCCTTACATAACTGACTTATGTCTATACTGAAAGCAATTTTTCTTAACAAGAAGAGCTTAATAAAATAGTGAAGCAAGAGAAAGCTTCTGTTTAGTGCCACACTCTGGGTGGGGGCCTGGTGTTTCTACAGGAAACAAAGATAGTACACAAAGAAGCACTTTCTATGCACAATGGTTAGAGGAATGACTTATCCTGCTCCCCAGCAGTTTTTAAAAACTCGAAAATCTAGGAAATCGGGTCTTTCGATCATTACCTTGGAGCAGGATGATAGTGGCAGGTGGCTGATTATTCAACTCCAAGCTAGGGATTCAGAGCTATTTGCAATGAACATCTATGCACCAAACATTGACGACCCTGTCTTTTGGTCCAAGTTAGCTACCAAAGCAGCATTGCTCCCCATGAAGACTCATATCATTTGGGGAGGGGACTTTAATTTACCAATGGATACTAACCTCGATAGAAACTCCACCCTTAAAGGTAGAACCCCTAAAGCTCAAAAGCAATGTGATCAATTTGCACCTCGCATGGCCTGGTGGATGCATGGAGGCTACATAACCCCAACGGCAACTACTTTTCTTGCCTATCCACACAATAATTTCTCTACAATTGACTAAATATTAGTTGACTGTCCTCTGTTAAAATACACCTTAACCTCTTCCATTGAGTCCATTACTATTTCTCATGACACAGCTATTTCGGGCTCTCTAAGGATCCATCTCCCTCAACCCAATAACCATTCACAGCGCATGAACACCGAAATTCTGGAGAACTAATCTGATGTGCAGGAATTAAGCAATGAGTCATCCTTGTTCCTAAAAGGCAATATCACTTCGGTCTCCTTACCAGCTACTCTTTGGGACACCTTAAAATGTTTGTTTTTTTATCAAGGGAAAGTGATTAGTCACATGGCAAAAGAAAAAAAAACACAAAGAAATCAGAAGTTCCTTGAGCAAATTATCAGCTGATATCAAAATTGTGATTAAAAATGCACACCTGTGAATCCAAGCGCAGAAAAGTAAAAGATTATTTTATCTAAACACAGCAGAAAAATATTTAGCTGCTTATTTAAAAATTAAAAGGTTCTCTACATTAATTTTGTAACATCAAAGAGCTCAGAGGCTCAGTCAAAACAAAGACGAACAATAGCTTAAAAATCTTTCAGACATTTTATACTGACTTATACTCCCCATCAGTTTCCACTTCCAAAGATACTTGCCTAAAATTCCTCCAGTCTTTGCTGACAAAAGCCATTTCTATGGAGGATAGTATGAGACTGAATAAATCGATAGAGTATAGTGAGATTCGTAAGGCGATTAAGGTCATTCCATCCGGTAACGCCCTGGGTCAATATAGTCTCTCTATACGTTTTTACAAAACTTTTAAACCAACAATTATGTCCCCCCTCCCCCCCCCCTTTGCCGGAAAGTGTGCTAAACAACTTTGCGTCCTCAGGGGAAGTTTTGGGTACCGCTACAGAGGTCAGTATTGGATTGATCCCAAAAGAGGGGAAGGATCTCTCTGATCCAAAGAACTTTACACCAAGTTATTTTAATAAACATGGACTTATCAATTGCTGCATTGCAAGAGAAGTATGCATTACACAACCAGGATTCTTAGGACTTTATGAAGCTCAAGGCAAGAATCTCTAAATTGGGCACATTAGAATTCACTCCTTTTTTCTCTTGCCTCAATCATATCCACTCAAGAGGACATGTAGCCTCCAAGATCTATAAATTAATGCTTAAAGGTTCTGCTCTAACTAAATTCAGCCTGTGCAATAAATCGCCCAATTATTTCGATGATAAGGGCATAACTCCACCTTCTAAAGAAGCTTAAAGTATAATTGGTTCCCGCCTGCTCCATGGGAAACTTGGCCCTTCCTCCTTACTAATAAAATTATTTGTTGTGAACTCTACTCGACCCCTAGTACATTTTTTAAATTGAAATTGAGAGATACGGATACTTGTTGGTCCTGCCCTGCAAAACGGGAGGCAAATTGGAACATGCCCTTTTCATGTCTTTATCTTACTATGGATAGGAACTAGATAGCAGCTCAAGTAAAATATTTAATACAAATCTCATTGGACTTCCCAACTATCACAGTTGGCCCGCATGCGAATGAGAAATCACTCTTGCCTGCAGACAACAATCTCATTCTCTGATTTGCATACCAAAGTTGCACTCAAAGTTATTCTACTGAGTGGAAAGATTCCAATCATGTTTCCTTATCACATGTGGTGGGCGTGGGTTTCATACCTTAGAAGCACACACATCGCCCAATCACAACATTATGGCTATCTCGTCCCTTCTAGGTGCATTTGGGAGGCTTTGGACTCCTTTTTAAACAAACTATAGTAAGGGCCTCAGTCTCTCCCTACGTCCAGTTCCATTTATCCTGGTCAGATGCTGCTCCATTCGCATCACTAGCAACCAACACTACTTGGATCCCTCCTCTGCCTCCCTATGCTTCCTCTTGGCACCTCGATATCTCTCTACCCTTGAACCCCGATGTATGCTTTTCCCTTTATTTATCTCCAAGACAGGAATGGTGTCAGACTTTCCTTTATCAGAAGGCTGAAAGCAAATACACATGCCCTTTCGTATTGGCATAAATGGATCATACAGATTGACTATAGTGTTATGAACTGGATTGTTACTATGATATCCACTACTTCGGTATCTAGCTACTAATAATGTAGTTGCCTTCTTCTTCACATTATTGAGCATCTGACAATAGCCTGTCTTACCAATGATTATTTGGAGAGCTAATTTTTGGACTATGCTAAAAACCAATACAACTGTTGTAACATTAAAGAAAACACGTTTTTAGAAAACTTTAGGTCTAGTGTGTTTACAACGATTTGTAGTTTACGGGGTATTCTGAAAAGACTACTCAATTACTTAGCTGTAGTTTCTGGCAAGTACTCTGTTGATGACTCAATTAGAGGTAAATCACTGACTCAAGAGCAGCAGGTGCTAATCAAGTTTTATTTTATGGGGAGATAAAAATGAACGACCAACAATAGTTGAAAGGAATCGTCTGAAGTTATATTTGCCAAAAGAAATATTAGTTCTAAAATTAGATTGCCATTTGGAGGCAGTGAAGTAAAAAAAAATAAAAAATGTCACTGTACAAGGGTTAATCAGTTCGCCATTTAGCACAGTGCGATATAAAGATGAAATGGGCTTATGTCTTTGGTTTGATACTGTCCCAAAATTTGATGATTTGTTGCAGAAGGCCCATACCGTAAAGAAACGGAGAAAATGCTTAGAGCTTCCGTCAGCGATGGAGGAATAACAAGAGGGCAGTTATTTCAGCTGGATATTTTTTTTACAGCAATGGCCAAAACACACTGTATGTTCTGTTGCCTTTTACACCGAGTATCAATGTATTTCAACCATTAGGAAGTACCTTCAAGAAGTCGCATCCTGCACCTCATTTGAACGTATTTGGAAATGCTGATTGACAGTACTGCAGCAATGTTCTTATCTAAGGAATGCAAAGCATATGTTATGGAAAGTTTGAGCAGAAAGCCGCTGGCACACGCTTTCATCTTTAGCTGACTTTTAAATAATGTGTTTCTCCTACCTCTTGAGGATATCCCAGAAGGGCGCTTACCCGGAAGGCTGAAGTATAAATGATGCCTTCATCTAGTTAGTGGAGCAAATATCCGCCGCCCCTGAGCAAACGCCTCCTCGGCAATCGACGGGTGGCATGAATGAAGGATGGTCTAGTAAACTTGACAGCAACAATGAAAGTGCACGCGCCCCTCTCAGGTAGGCGATCTGTAAGTAGCACTTTAATGTGGCAGCTGATATCGTCAACGTGGACAGTAATTTTACTCCGTCCGAACTTCCCTAGTGGGCAATAGCCCACAGAAGCAAGCATTTGCAACGTAATGGGTCTCGCGTTTGTTCGAGTTAGTGCTTTTAACGTTGTAAATTCCTAACAGGACCTTTCTTGCCACTTAAATTGAAAATGAAAAGTAAAACAGTTGACATAAGCAAGCCAATTCAAAGCACCATGGCCGCCATGAGCGTGAAGGAGACACACAAAAGGAAAAAGAAGTTCGCTCGCAGTCAAACGTATCGGCAAACCTGCAATTATCCATGTAAAAGGGTCAGTGTCTAAGGTGGTAACAAAACCGCCCCAAGGAGGGACAAAGTATTTAACAATGATAACAAAAGATTTTTGAAAGGCAAGCCCACGAATGAGTGATAGTGATAGGTGTGGTTAAAAGCCCACAGACAGATTACAACAGGTCAGAGTGCTTGCGCACTGCTCTACCTAATATAAAAGGGAGGGAGTGGTAAAATAGAGAGAGTGATCAATGAGGGAGAAAGGAGAGAATGGTTGGAAAGAGAGTGCAAGGAGATCAAGGGAGCGGGCCTGGTCTGAACATTTTTTCCAAGGTCGCTTTTGGTGCCCCAGTCTCGACCCGGACATCTTCAAGCCCCCTTGCACGTTGCCTGTTGGTTAAACAGAGCTATCAAACCCTACACCTAGGCTGCCTCAGGCAGCAAAAAATGTCCTAGTTGGCAGTCATACAGACTTTACAATCCTTTCTGTGGATGTTTCAACTTTCTTTTCAGAAGATTTGCCTTTACTCAAGTATTTAGTTTTGAGGGCACCGCATTCACTTACAATGTCTATATTAGAGATTATAAATAGTTATCTGAACAAAATTATTAGAGGATTGCTAGTAGTAATCAAGGAGTAACACTACAGAGGAAAACAGAAACCAATTGGTAAATGTTTTTCAGAAGAAGGAAATCCATTACTACCAAAGTTTTTTCTAACTCTGTTGAAAATGGCAGTAGTGTCTGCCGCTTTGTTTCTCCTAAGGCCAGTAACACAAACCTTTTTCCTGCCAAACTTGTCAATTACAAGTGCTTCAGTGGGAGGATTCAACCCTTTCCACGCTGCGCTGTTGAGAACTCCATCCACCTTCCCATCGTACTTGAAGATGTCTTACTGAGATTCATGAACGGACTGAAAACCTTCTTTTTTTTTTATAGAGGACCTCCTAAATGGACACAAACAATATCATAATTCTAATGTGAGACAATCATTGTGGCAACAGTGAGCTGATTATAAACCAGGAGTACAAAATTATATTCTTCTCCCAAATCCTGAGATGGACAAAAACTCTGATGCCAGAAGCAGGCATGGCACATTGAAACTTACACCACAAGAATACAGGCATTATTGCACCTGTTATCAAGATCTGTATGAACAATATGTTTTGCAGTAAAATCACATTATTTTTCCCCAAACCAATTTACTCTAAAAGCATCTCTGAGTGACACATGACCTACCCATCCAAGAGTGAGAATATTTAATTCAGAGTTGGCCTTGTACCGATGATCTACATTGTATTAGAAAGGCATCGTGAGTTGAAAATTATTGAGTTAATCATTGCTTAAGTTTCCATTCATATGCTGCGTGATGAAATGCGCTCATCTGAGAATTCTTGGGAAGCAATGGGGAAGAGAAGAAGATGAATGAGGATACACATGACCAAAGAGTTCAAGTCTAAATGTTGGCCAAAGAAGTGTTTCTTCATCCGTTTTAGGAATCTTTTGTATACTTACCCCTAAAGGGCCCAATGAAGAGGTTCCAAGGGATGAGCCTTAGAAAATCTGGTACTAAGGAGTAGCGTTACAAGACAAACAGTGACTCAATACTCATTACTAAGTTTCCACTGCCATCTTTCACATTTTTGGAAGTACATTTAAGGCCAAATTGGGAACTAAAAGCAACCTTGGTAAATTTTGTCATAACAGCCCCATGCATCATATAGGAAGGAGACCAGCATGTTAGCTTACACACTTCAAGAAGTGTTTAGGCAGGACCTCCTCCGGGAACCCAGTTGAAAAACTGGGGTAAAACTCTGCTTTTCACAACACATTTTCACCATATACTGTCTGCTTGACAACTGGCCTCTCCTGCAGGGCCAGGCTCATTTCTTCATTATCCTAACAGGCAGTGAAGATTCTATAAGTTAGGCAGACCCACAGCTTCTTCAGCAAGCTGCAGATTTCAGGTTATGTCTCCTACATTTGGGAAACTATCAGTCATACACACACCAGGTTTCACAGCAGCTTTTGAGTACTCTGTGCAGCTCTCCCTTCCTTAACCAAGGAGGACTTTGAACTGTAACAAATTGGGGTGGTTTGTGCACCACTTTTATACTAATTTTCCAGACAGGGTGTGTGGCTCAGATGTTTTCGGAACTGATTTCCGGTGGTTTCCCCTCAAATGTCATTTTCTGGCTTCAGTGCAGATAGCCTTTGTGCAACATGATGGCTCTCACGGCTCCAAGCAGGCGTAAGCAAAACATGGGCACAATAAAGGGTGAAGGCCCTGCACCTGGCTTGTATAGCCTTCCTGAAGTAGCAATCAGGGACAAACATATGGGCACCCTGATATAAGCAGAGACTCTTTCAGGTAAGTACAATTTTCCTTTATTTCTTGAGCTACATTGAAGTACATCCAGCAGGGCAGCAAACAAGACAGCAATTGCCAACTCCCGAACCACCCTTCAAACATTCCATTCCATTAGCTCACAAGCACACTGTGCGTGCATTGACAAACAGCACGTGCAGGATACAACACATCTTCCCCCTTCATAAACTCAATGAACATCCAAATAATAATAATAATAATAACCAATAATGAAAAGGAAAGGAGGAAAAGAAAAGGGAAAAAAACAAAACTTTACACAGAATAGAACGCTAAATAAACCACACCTTATAACTAATTACAAAACGATTCCAACCCATTACTCAATACACTCCCGCAACCACAAAGGTTTCCTCCTTTCCTTTTCTGACCTTCTACATACCCCCACAAATTTATTCACATACCCTTTACCATTTTTCCTCTTCTCCACCCATTCTTGTTACATCACGGACCCCATTCCTTCAAACAGCTATTCTTTCTTTGTTCCACCACTTGCCATCCTCCAATTTAACAACACACCTTTTCACTTTCACCACCTTCTTTGGCACGGAAAACTTGGAGCTACCCTTGGCAATCATCCCTGGTAATCTAATGCGCACCCAATCACCCACTTCTACATTTCTTTGCCTGTTTTTCCTTCCTCCACATACCTACTCTGAGCTTGTTTACGCTTCTCTAACACATCTCCTCTTCTCACTCAACAACTCCACATTAAACATCCATGGTCGCACCAACTTATTCGTCGCCTCCCTACCTTTGAGCAAGGCAAAAGGCGACAATCCCGTGGACGCGTTAGGAGTGGTCCGTAATGCCCACAACAATTCTTCCAACTCTCTCCTCCATTCCAAACCATTCACCAAGGATAATTGTATGTTATCTTTCACCACACGATTACACCTCTCCCCCAGACTATTGCTCTTTGGATGATATAGGGAAGTCATTACACGCCTCACTCCCCAACTTTTCATGAATGCATCAAATTCCTTAGATACAAATTGCACCCCATTATCCATGACAATTTCTACAGGAACACCTTTCCTCATAAACAATTCCCTCAAAAACGTGGTCACCTCCACTGAGGTCGGCGACTTAACTTCTGCCCACCGTGAAAAATAATCCACCAACAATATAGCAAATCTACGATTTTCGCCCAAAATACTCAAAGGCCCAATTATATCCATACCCAACTTATGCCATGGTCTCTCCGGGCACAACACAGCCTCAACCGGGCTGGGGACAGTTACCTGTGATTTGTCACTTATAGCACATGGAACACACTCCCTCACCCAATGTTCCATCTGTCTGTCAACTCCTGGCCCCCAGAATGTTTCCCTAACCCTCCGCTTCATCGCACTCATTCCCACATGGCCTTCATGTGCTAAATTTAACACTTTTTCCCCGCATGCAACTGGGAACCACCAACAATTTCCCCTTCTCACTATCCCATCTACACAACTCAATTCCTGGAAAACTTCCTTGTACATTTTTACCTCCTCACTCATCTGATTCCTAATTTATCCAATAATTAAATTTCTGATCAGATCCTGTAGCACCTGATCTTGCTTCACAGCGTCCTTCCACTCTTGCTCGGCAATGCAGCCATTTTCAATTATCATGGTACACGCAACCCCCTAGAGATCAACACTCACTTGATCATCACTTCCCATCTCCGCTGGGAAATGCCATAAGAAATCTGCGAAAACATTCTTGATACCAGCAATATATTCCACTTTAAACTGGAAATCATGCAATCTATAATGCCACTTATTAATCCTGGGTGTAGCCTTGTATGGCCCTTTCGTTGAAAACAAATTAACTAAAGGCTTATGATCCGTTCTCATTATAAACTCAGTTCCCTACAAGTACTTCCTGAAATGATTAACTCCCCACCAACACGCCAAAGCCTCCTTCTCAATCACTGAGTAAGTATACTCAGCACCACACAGCGGTCTAGACTCAAAAGCTACAACCTCATCTTTACCTTTCCTGGTTTGCAACAAAACAACACCCAATCCATACCAACTTGCATCCGTGACAACAATGCTGCGATCATTTGTGTCAAACAGCTTCAAAGGTATGGCCACAGCTAAACATTCCTTAATCTTATCAAATTCATGATCCTGATCCTCTGGCCATTCAAACTTCGATTTGTTATGTAACTATTCACGCATGCCTTTCTTTTTTCTGCCCGCTTAGGAAAAAACCGCGAGTAAAACTCCACCATGCCAAAAAAAATTCTTAACTGGTCCTTATCAACTGGCACAGGGAATTCCCTTATTGGCTTGTACCAAACTTCCCTTTGGTTCAACACCTCGCTCAGACAAAGTATGTCCCAGATACACCACACTACTCACCTCAATCTTGCATTTCTTCCTCTCCAAAGTGACTCCCTTTTCCTTTACAATCCCCAACACAACCCTCAATCTACTATACAGATCTTCTCTATCTGCTCCCCAAATCAAAATATCTTGGAAACACTTCACTATCTCCAGACCTCTGAATATTGCCTCCATTATTCTCTGAAACACTGAGGAAGCAGATGCCAAACCAAACGGCATACGTTTATAACGATACGCCCCATTTGGAGTGACAAAAGATGTCAAATGCTGAGAATTCTTATGCAAAACCACTTGGTGATATGCCGAAGATAAATCTAAGGTTGCAAACACCTTTGCACCTTTAACCATAGTTAACATCTCTGTGATGTTGGATAGTGGATGCCGATCAACTCAAATCCTCTCATTCAAATCCCTCAAATCAATACACATTCTTAGAGCCCCATTGGGTTTCTTTGCTAAAACAATGGGAAACAACCGCTCAGAACTTTCAATGGGTTCTATAACAAACACACAATCTTTCTAACTCTTTTGTTAGTTCTTCCCTCATTGCAATAGGAACATGTCTTGGTTTGTGAACCACAGGTACCACCCCAGCCTTCAATTGAATCTGATGTACAAAACCCTTTATCCTCCCCAACTTGCCACTAAATAACTCCGGGAACTCCCTTTCCCACACACAGCTCCCCTCTGAAATTGAATTTATCACATCCTGGCGTATCATTACCTGTTCTTCACTATTTGGATCCAACACTTCTTTATAACTTTATTTCGGCTACAAGCCATAAAAGTAGACAATACAAAACATAACATGATTAGGGGACATATGAGTTAACAATTATAAGGATATAAGGATAACGTTATTTTAAAAATTTTTGCGATGTCCTGAAAGGTATAAAAATATTAGATCATTATAATTTGGCTCCAATCAATTTAAAACTTATCAAACTGAATAAATATAATCTAAAACCAAATTATTAAAAACACGTGCTTATAAAAATTCTCTAGTTCATATCTCCCCTATGTTCTATAAGTACCTTACCGCTGAGGAACCAATTTGATCATTTATCTCAGTTGTCTGGTATATAGGGTGAAAATTCCATAATTTGCTTTGAAAACCCTAGAAGAATAATGGGGTTACAAATTTATAAAAAACAAGCAAATCATCATTATTCTTTAAATCTGAAGATCGAGGCCATTGAGACTTTAGCTTCATCCAATTAAAACCTAGTATATAAAGTGCATATAATCTAAAACCAATGTGTTAAAAATACATGTTTATAATAATTCTCTTGTTCTTATGGCCCATGCACTTCGCAAGTATCCCGCAACAGAAAAAACTATTTTATCATTTGTGTCGGTTGTTAGAAGTCGTAATGCTGTATTCCATTCCCTTATCCCAACTGCCCTACATAATGGAGCAATCCACTTTTTCCTAGGTACCAGATATCTAGGGCAGAAAAACAAAGTGCGCGAGTGACTCTTTTGTCTTTTGACAATAATGGCAGTATATTGAATTGCAGTCCTCCGATTTCCATTGTGCTGTAAATGTCTTAAGCGGGAGAGTCCCTAGTCTAAACTTGATGAATAGTGTTTTAGTATAGGGAGGATTTACATTATCCATATAGGCCTCAAATTTGGGGCTGCATTTATGGTCTAAGAACTGTAGAGTCAGACCGCCATGATTTTTTAACCAAATTTGGGCCAAAATGTTCTCCCAATAGCACCTTTTTACACGCTCCTTTATTTCCTTGGTCAAATTATGAGGAGCACTCCACACCTCCTCCATTTTAATGAATTTACACGTATCTCTGATATGTCTGAACCAAGGGATCTTTAATACGCTGTCACTTATGAGGAATTCATCTAATGCTATGTGGAGAGTGGACCGATACTCTGAGGTCCAAAGACGAATCCAATACATTAGTGGTCTTAGTGCAATTTCATTGTGTATTTCGTTTAGGGCTAAGTCAAATCTGAGCGGGGTGGGAGGGGTGCTCATCGGCAACTTCAGGAAGTTTCGTATAAAACGGTTTTCTACCGTAGTCAGACACCTAGAATTCGTATGTCCCCAAAGCTCAGCACCATAAATTGAGGCTGCTACTGCCACTGCTTTGTAAACGGTGATGGCAGGTGTTATCTCCCCTTCACAAGTATTGGCTATTTTCCTTGCTATCACTGTTGACCTTTGCCTGAGTGCTGTCAGACTCTTCCTGATCTGTGCCGACCAACGTTGATCGTCACTTAACCTAATCCCTAAATAATTGAATTGGCTGACTCTCTCCACTGGTTGGCCTGCTATCGTCATTTTTCCCCTAAATAGTTTATGCGGGTTGAAAGCCATAAACTTAGATTTTGTTGGGTTAATTTCAAGTCCTCTATTAGAACAAAAATTATAAAAAGTGTCCAATTCATTTTGTAAGCCCATGGGTGTTCTTGAAATTAGTAAAGTGTCATCGGCGAACATTAAAATAGGGACTGGGATTCCAGCTAACCTTGGGACATCATGATTACAATGTAGCAGTTGGTCCGCAGCACCGTTAATGTAAAGGTTAAACAGTGTTGGTGCCAAAATGCACCCCTGCCTAACCCCTCTATCGACAGGTATAGCTTCCGTTAGATCGCCGCTATCTGACCAGCGCATGTGAGCATAAGTCCCTTCGTGTAGATATCTAATCAGTCTTAATAGTTCACTATTGGGTTGATAACTCTCCATAACTTTCCATAATGTGTCCCGAGGTACCATATCAAAGGCAGCTTTTAAAATCGATAAAAGCTACATACAAATGGCTTTTATTAAGTGACAGGTATTTCCAGCAAAGAAGGTTAAACCTAAATGCCTGGTCTATTGTGCTCAGCCCTCTTCTGAAGCCTGCCTGAGAATCGGAGAGAATTTGAAAATCCTCTATCCATGTCTGTAATCTATTCAGTACTTGCTTAGTGAATATCTTTTGGCTAACATCAATAAGACTGATAGGCCTATAGTTGAAGGGTTGTTCCCTTGGCCCTTTCTTGTAAATAGGGACTACAATTGCTCCTTGCCACGTGGTGGGAAGTCCTCCCCCCCTCAGTATCTCATTACTAAGCGCATTTAGATACAATGACCACGTTATCGGTCGGGAGAGATATAAATCCCCTGGAATACCATCAAGACCAGGGGCCTTCCCTTTACGTATTGATTGGAGAGCCTCTGTTGTTTCTTTTAGTGAAAAAAGGTCCAGATCAAATTTGGGTGGTATTGTACTCCCCCACGTTAAAGTGTTGACAAGGAGGTCGTTAGGTTTTAGAAGAGGTGTAATAGTACTACTGATATGTGGTTTTCTGTATACATTTGAAAAATGCGTCATCCAAGTTTCTGGCTGGATTACAGGGAAGTTTTCCATTCCTTGGGGGCTGCTCTTGTCTGCCACTAGTTTCCAGAATAAATTGAAATCCTTCTCCTGGAGCGCCTCAATCATCCTATTCCAATGCCTAGTCGCCCACTCTTTTTTTGCATTTTTAAGTACATCTTTATATACAGTCCTGTTCTTCCTTATCTCTTGACAATTCCCTTCCTTGAGTGCTCCCAGTAGCTGTATTTTAGCTTGACGGCAGGAGTTGGAGAACCACCTTGATGTTTTAATCCCAGTCTCTGTCCGCTTCCTTACCGTCTGGAAGTGTGGTTTTAATCGGGTGACCAGGGTGCTATGGATATGGACCAAATCTACCAATTTGGTATTTGTATGTTTCAAAGGGGAAAGTGTTGTTGCAACTATTCTGTAGATCAATAGCTGGAAATTTACATCACCTTCAACCCAATCCCATTTCACATTTTTACAATCATTGGTCCTAGTGAGGGCACTATTTAGAGTCCACGTTGTCAGTGTCTTAGAGCTGAATAAGATAGTAGAGAAGGAGGTGCTTAAAGCTAGGTGATCACTGTCAATACGAGGGAGAACTATCATGTCAATTAGGGATTTCCAGAGGGCGTCATCTACTAAAACGTAATCCAGGTGGCTAGAATATAAGCCTCTCCTATATGTAGGTGACGCCGGGTTATCTGATCTGGTATTCCCATTTACTATTCTTAATCCCTTTATTTTTATTATGTCTTCTAGTAGTTCTAAAGCTCCTCCTTCTTTCTTGGATGTGGTTTGCACCGGCCCTGATCTATCCCATGATTCTGTAAGCTGAGATCCTTCTTGCTGATTGCCATCTCTGCAGTTCAATTGCATATTGAAATCGCCCGCAACAATTAAGCCCCGCCCGTCAGGGAGGCAGTTAAAAAAATCTACTAATGTTCTCATCTGAACAGTCTGGGTCCTTTGGGTGCCAGGTTTAATGTATATATTTACAATTATTATGCTAACAAGACCATTAGCAGTACTAATTTCAACCGCAACAGCTAGTGAATCCCTCGTAGGGGTTGCTATCTCTTTTACCTTTGGGAACAGGTCGTGTTTTAGCCAAATTATCAGGCCGCCTGAAGCCCTACCCGATGGTGATGGGAGTGCAGCCTTCTGGAAGGTCCAATAACCTTCTCTATTTACTACGGATGGAGCCCATGTCTCCTGTAATAAAATAATATGGTGTTGATCTATAAATCTGCACCAGTCAGGGTTAGCTGTCTTCTGGGTCAGCCCTGCCACATTCCAAGATAAGATCTTAATCGGTAAGTCATGGTCATCCCCATTTTCTGGCAGTTTCTCCCTAGTCTCATTTAAGCAAGCTACTACTCCCTGGGGCTTCTCCTTTAGCGAGCCACTGCAATGTGTTTTAGGCTCCGCTCCCCGGGTATCAAATAAGTCGTTTTTTGGCATATGAGAATCGAGGCTGGGTATGCCATCACTCCTAACTTCAGTTGCTGGGGCTTCGCGTCAGTCTATGTCCAAAGTATGGCTGTGCTTTTGATCCCTTCTCTGGGCACAAAGAGGCTGGGCCATTATAGTATTATTTCTCTCTTGTGGGAACTGGTTTATCAATGATTGGGGAAATTTATGAACAAGTGTCACTTGGGAAGAGGCACCCGGTCTCACTCTTTCCTCGAGTGCCAAAAGGCCCTTAGCTAGATTCTGACTGGTCAATTTTATCCCTATAAGATCTGATGTTGAACCTATTCTTGTGAGTCTCTGTGCAATGACTATGTCGTCCCTTATAATGGACCTACACTTCTTTGTCCCTCTTATCCAATGTATGACTTTATTTTTAAGAGATTCCCCTTGCTCTAATTGGTCATTGCTTAGCTTAGGAACAGTTGTCATGTAGATATCGTAACCGCCATGTCTAATCTGACTTTGGGGGTTGTTTCCCGAGAAGCGTTTGGGGCTTTTATCTAGGTGTCCTTCTCTGTGCATCTTCCAGTTAGCCCCTGTGTCCAAGAGTGTATTGCATTTATTGTGAGCACACACTACAGGAAGTACACTATTGCCCCCCTGAGTGGTCTGTGTTACCATTTCAACCCTTTGGCCCCTACACCTCTGTGGCATAAATGTCTCCGGTATTACAACTGGCTTTGCCAAGGAGTTAGGGTCAGATTTTTGTGATGCCTTCCTTATGTCCCCAATTACTGCAGATATACCGTCCAGCTTCTCATATATCATGTGAGTAAAAGATGTAAGATGCTCTCTAAGACTTAAAATTTCAACTCTTATCTGTGCTAACTGGAGGTCAGCTAGATGTTCCTTCTGGGTGATTATAAAGTCGTTTTGGTTACTACCAACGTGATTAAAGGAGTGGACATAATTGGTATTTGCCTTGATAGAAATGAGCAGTGTAAGTCCTTTATTTATGTTCACTAGTATGTGTTAGATTACTGCTTTTAAGGGGATAACAGTCCGCTTTCTATTTAGATTACTTTAATAGAGAGAAACGGGAAGTCCGTCATCTATGTCGATGAAGAACTGAACATAAACACACACTAGCAAAGAGGCTTTCCTTTCGCGTACTCGCGTTCGGTAGATGTCTCAGCACTCTGTCACCAATAATAAATAGAGAACTAAGGCGGCGTGACGGCGTACTGTAAGAAGATTCGCTACGATTTTGATGACATTCCACATACAAGAGGTAACTTTATAATTTTGAAAGGCACCGTAACGCGCAACGAAGCGGCACATATTTATTTATTTAAGGGAGTGTTTTTTTCTCTTTTCAGAGGGAGGAAAGAGACACTCGACAATAACACCTAATAATAGACATAAATAACTTAGCATGAGTATAGTAAAAGATACAGACAATACATACTGTGAAGTATGATTTGAAAATGACATGCGAGAAAGTGTTTGAATATTTCTTACCTCCAATTTATTTGTGTTTACAGATACTTTGAATCTAGTTTGTGGTATAAAGATATAAACAGAGTATTTTATATCAGGTAAAACTAATATTTTTCATTTATTCTTATTCCAATTTGATGGACACACTCTGGTGTTTCTGATATTGGGTGCGTCACTCGTTGGTACACGTAGGTCTGTTTATAAATAAAATAATCACTAACATTTAAACAAAATAAAACACTATATAATAGATTTCCACCACGTAGAAGACAATTATATATCACTGGGTGTATATATAAAAAACAAGAACATTAAGAATATTTTGGATTTATTAAGATTTTGAATATTAAATTAATTGGACACTGTATATTATTAACAGTTGAGAGAAGCCCTGATGAAGTCTGTGGGGAGATGTTTACCCAGACGAAACACGTGTTGGCTTGGCTGTAGCTGCTAAAAGAGAACACTAAAGAAGATGATGAACATTTCAATTGGAACCGTGGACTTTGATTTTGTTTTTTTTATTAATATTACTAAAGGGATTTGAGTGCTTCCGTTGATATAGTTATTTAGGGACAGCCTTTCGGCTTTCCAATTCAAGGTTGTTTAGGGGAACAACCTTGGGTGGCACCGTCCATTGGATACCTTAGATGTGATACAGTAGTGAGCGCCCGTTCTTTTCTCAAAATTCCTTTTTCATATTATTGATTAAGCCAGTTAGACAATACAGAGTGTTAAAGTGACGCTAGCATTATGGGTGGAAACATTATCAAGTCTCCATTCTCATCCAACTTCCCTCTCCTCCCTGTAATAACTATAGCTGTGTTAGGCAACAGACAGCAGCAGAAATAATGCCGCCAATGAAAGAGGCTGAATCAACATGTCTAAGGAGGTTTTGAAAGTGTAACAAAGGCAGTAATTCAAGACAAGTTGAGAGGCTAAGAGCAAGAGAAGTTCTGAGGATTAGTTAGAAAGGTCATCAGTAAGTAAACAGATTCATGGCTTGAAGTCTAGATGGGCAGCAGAGTGTTGGAAAACCCAATGATAAGCAGGCACCGGGGGGGCATATTCCTTTGAAATTTCTATACTGGTCCAACATGACCCTCAGAACCTCTCCGTTGGCATCAAGGTTCATCGTTATTGGTTCCAAAGCTTAATAGGTGGTGTTGCTTTTTCCAGAGGGCTATCAGAGTGACTTTTGAAGACCACAGGAAATTCCACACAAGGATGTTGGTCAGGCTCTGTTTTGGTGTTCTATGATACAAGAGCTGAGGGCAAGTGGAACGAAAGCAAGACACCAGGGATAGAGTATCCGTATATTGTCTTCATGGCAGCCAAGAATTATGTGCAAAAGGGTTGGATATGATGGCAATTCCACCAGATGTATCTGAAGTCTGAGTATATGGCTAATATTTCACCCCAGTCCACTGCCAATTTACAGAATTTTCTCTAAGACTGTTATTTCCCTACTGCTGCTACCTAAATAATGGGGTTTAAGATCCAGCATCCCAGCTGGGTATACTGGAAGAATTCAGCCTCATTGATTCTAAAAATGCATTTTTTAAGAGCTCTCCATTATGATACATATCTAATATTGTGAGACAGTCTCCCCTCCACTATTTACTAAAGGAGCCAAGTGCTGACATGAGTGTAAAAGCAGGGTTATATTACCTCAGCCTGTGAGGTGAGGAGAATGGTCTGCTAGACAAGCAATGGGGCAGGGGAAACATTTTACTCCATCCAACACTCATCTGCAGCCTGGAGGGAAACATCATGGCTTAAGGGAGACCTAGTTGTAGGAGGCAGCTTTTAGCCTCTAAGAAGGTGGACTGCTGTTTTGGTACCTCCCTGGTGAAGTCCGGGAAAACCATGACTTTGCTATTCTCAACTTTAATGTCTCTCTTCAGTCTGGATTGACTCAAGATGTGGTACCGGTCTTTATAATGCAAAACAGGCCTCAGAGGCATTTCTGGGTGCAGAGGCCGTGTTGTCACCCTATGTGTTCTCTTCAATGCATAGTAGGGGGAAGGTCCTCTGCTGACACCTCCTCTCCCAGCCAGCGCTCAAGACAGTCCAGCATGGGGCCTCCCTCCACATGTTCAGGTAGTCCAATCACCCTGATGTTATTCTGACGCAATCTGTTATCAGAGTCTTCCACTCTAATATCCAACATCCATACTTCGGCCTCCTTATCTGTGAGTCCTTCCTCCATGGTCATCAGAACAGGGGGAACTCAGCCCAGTCTCTCTCCTTCATTGTGACTGGTTCCGCCAGATGTTTGTGATCATCCCTCAAGATCCCCATATCTATCACCATAGTGTCAATCTTAGCTTTGAGGACATCTCTAAAGGCTCTTATGGCCTGCAGGATGTTATTGAGAGTGGGTCCTCCAGAAGGTCCCTGCTGTGAGGCAGCTGCCCCTTCTGTATGCTATACTTCAGTAGGGCCTCCTGAGATAGGGTTTCCCAGATCTGTGTCCTTTCTTCGAGAAGTTTTCCTTATTGTGCCATGGAAGCAGTGAGATGTAGCACAGGTACAGTATTACACCCCGAACACTGATAAAAAGGGTCAAGAGATCGCCAAGTCGGGAAAGGAGAGAGGAGAGCTGGAAGAATGCGAGGACTGACTACCAATGTCCAGGATGTAGCAGTCTGGGGCACTGCACTGATTATTGCAAGGGCATCCAAAGCACATAACTCACAAAACAGTACTTGCAAACAATGGTTTCCTCTGTGCCAAGGTGGCACACCTTACATCAGCGAAGCACTTCGGTCTGTACGGCAGGTCCTAGTGATTACCAGTAGTATAGCTGATAGGAATCAGCAGCATGGGTGTCTCAGGCCAGTGCTGTACCCCGTGTCCAGCATGCAAACAGCCCACAGTGGTCTGTGGAGAAGCTCAGATTGCACCAGGGGCCACAGGAGGAGTTATCAACTAAGAGGTGTTCACTGGTAACCCCTAGACTTTGCAAATACAATAGCACTCTGGCAGTCCTGGAAAGTGCAGCACACTTCCAAATGTGATGAGGTACAGTAAATCAGGCTGTGTCTCAGCTCCAGCACTCCGTGGCCATCTAGTTATAGGGCACCAGCTCTGAGCATTATCAGCCCTGTGGGGGTGACGTGCTACTGCTCAGCGGGGTCGCTCTCCCCCTAAAGCACTCAGTCTGAAGCCTCACCAGTGTTCCACCTTGCATAGTAGGCCACCGGCTGGTATCTCACCACTGCTCTTCTCCATGTCTGCATAGTCAGCACTTGCAAAGGGTCCCTCTCTCCTGCATTGTCCCAGCACTAGTGTCAGTCAGGTCTCATTGCTCCCCGCTGTATGATCTCTGCTCTGGTAGCAAGCCCAGAGAGGTCGTTGGCATGGTCTCCCGCATCGCTCAAAAGTGCGTCCCCCATACGCCAATTGGGAGTGCTGTTGCTCAGCCAGCCGCCAGGATTGCCAACACGGCACAATAAGCTGCAACCAATGCAGCAAAGTATGTACTGGTGTTGGGTGGGGCATGAAGCACTTATTAAGTGCCCCACTGACCAAAAGGAGAAGTCAGGATCCCACTGGATGTGGTTCGCCAGGCAGGAGCTGCAGTTTGTGCGTACTACACCATCAGCGCTGGGCCATAGCCCCCCCCAGGGAGAATTCTTCTTTTAATGCCTATAAAGCACATAAGTTGGGAACGCATTCAGTCACTCATTTACAACTGCTGCATTGCCCCTGAAGGGTCTTAATGGCATGATAGCGCAAAATTAGACAGATAACAAAATGTCCCATCTGATGGTGCATTTTTTGAACAACAAACTTCAGTTCTGAAGGTGGCTTCTCCCTTACATCACAAATCTAGTTTTAAAAGTATTAGAAAATCAGTATGTAAGGGTTTTCACTTTGAGATCCCTTAGATTAAATGCCTGTTCATTTGTCCTAAGGTCTACATCCTTAGTCTAAATCTACCACTTGTTATGTTTGCTCTTAAAGGACTCTCAGACTGAGGCCATCTAAGGAGTGCACCCACATGCTATTCCTAGGAAGCAGGGGGTGTATAGACCATATTTCTGAGCACGACCAGAGGAACAGCTCCTCCAGCTTGTTTTTTGTCTGCCTTAAAAGCCTTCATGCAAAATTTAAGAATGAAAGGTCTGAAACTGTACCGGACATGAGAATTGGAAAATGGATAGTTTCTTGTAGTGCTTTATACTGTTAGCAGAGCCTGCTCCAAAGAGCTATAAGCTTTCTGTAGGTTTTAGAAATGAGACACTTGTTTCCCTGCCAAATGACTGAACATCTGCTTACGGCTACTAAGAAGGATTCTGCCTCATCAATGGAAAGACATTCTGCCATTAAAGTACATTTCTTGTCTCCTCAGCACATACCTGACTGGCTCATACTCTGGACTGTCCACAAGATGACATTTAGTGACAGACAAAGCACCAAAAATAAACATAATTTGCCTTTTCTAACGTAAGTGGATATGGGTACACGTATGAATGTTACAATAGCTAATGTTAAGAATATTTTTTACAAGCAAGTTTTTCTTGCAACCTAGCTCAGTCACTTTTTAGCCAGCATTTAACTCTGTGCGTTTGTTTTGCAAATGTCCAAAGTCAGCCATAATAAAAGCACAAAAATCTTCAATTTCTCCTTTTGCCTAACTTTATATAAAGGCATTTTGTCCATGGTGATGACCGATTACGCCAAAATGACTGTAGAAAACCCCAAGATACATAAAATTGACTAATAGCAAGGAAAACCCTCAGACTAGGCCCAACAAACAAGTTACTTACCTTCGGTAATGATATATATGGTACAGACATATTGTAGTTGCAGATTCCTTACCTTAGGATTTCCCTCAGGCATCAGACTGGATCCGGAGATTTTTCTTCCAGCAGTACCACTGCGCGCCGTCAGGTAGCGTCAGTCGATTCCGTGGGGGTCGTTGGCATCGTGGTTGCCATGATGACATTGCAGTCATTTATAGGCACCAACCTGGGCACTGCCATCAATTTCTTTTCACAACTTACACCAGTAGCGCGGAGCCATGAAGAGCACTGAGAATGGTGCACCAAAACTAGGGCCCTTAAATGGAAGTTCCTGTCCCTAGAAATCAGTTTGCAGAGCGAGGAGGATGGGTGGGTCAGTAAGGAATCTGCAACTATAATATGTATCTACCAGATATATCATTACCTAAGGTAAGTACCTTGTTCATCTGATAGAGACTTCTAGTTGCTGATTCCTTACCTTAAAATAGATACCGAGCAATACCATCCACAGTGGTTGGCTGCGAACTAAGAACACACCAAAAAGTCCTCCAGGACCGAACAGCCAAAGTACCTGTTTCTGAGTACCTGACTATCCAGGCAGTAATGTTTAGTGAACGTGTGCAAGGATGCCCATGTTGCTGCCTGTCAGATATCCAGGACTGGAACTCCGCATGCTAACACTGTGGTAGCATCAGTTGCTCTGGTAGAATGAGCACGCAAATCTTCAGGGGGTTGCTTTTCACGAAAGAGTAGAACATTTTGATGCAGAGGACTACCCATCGCAAGATGGTCATCTTCTGCATCGCCCTTCCTTTCTTTGCACCCACATAACCCACAAAGAGTTGATCGTCCACATGGAAATCTTTGGTACAATTGAGGTACAGCACCAGCGCTCTGTTTGGATCCAGACTTTGGACTCTCTCCTCCACACGAGAGGGATGTGGGGGTGCGTAAAAAGTAGTCAAGATGATTGATTGGCCTACATGAAATGGTGTCACCACTTTTGGAAAGTTGGAAGCCCTGGTACGAAGCACCACCTTGTCAGGATGGACAGCCAGAAATGGTGGCTTCGAAGAGAGATCCTGTAGCTCACTCACTCTGCGAGCAGAGGTGATGGCAATCAAGAAGGAGTTTTAAGAGTCAAGAGCCACAGGGGACAGTTGTGGAGTGGCTCAAAGGGAGCGCACATGAGATATGTAAGGACCAAGTTCAAATCCCACTGGGGCACTATGAACTGGATAGGAGGGAACATATAGACGAGTCCTTTAAGAAATGTCCCAAAAATGGGAGATTTGAACAGAGAAGGTTGGTTTGGCAGTCTTAAAAAGGCAGAGATGGCAGACAAATAACCCTTGAGGGTGACCAGAACACACCCCTGCTAGGCAAGAGAAAGAATGAAGACGAGAACCTCAGAGAAAGGTGCAGAAAGGGGCTCAACAGACTTGTTGATACACCATGCCACAAATTTGTTCCATTTTGGTAGAGGGAAGACTGGCTGCCAAGGTAACATCACAGACCTGGCAGAAGGTCGAAAGCGGTCAACTGCTGCTACTCAATCTCCACCAAAGGAGACAGAGACTGGACAGGTTTGGGTGAAGAACTGCCCCTGCTGCTGCAACAGAAGATCCTCCCAAAGGGGCAGTCTGATCAGAGGATCGATGGCCATACTCAATAGCTCGGGATACCAGACTCTGTGCCCAGTCCAGAGCCACCATGATTACTTGGGCCCGGCTGTGCCTGATCTTCTTCAGAACTCTGGGCAGATGTAGTATTGGCGGCAAGGCGCAAAGGAGGCCTGAGCTCCACTCGAGATGCAAAGTGTTGCTGAGCGTGTGTCACCTTGGAAACTCCAACACGCAAAACAGCTGACATTGCATCTGCTGAGGCAAAAAGATCTAACCAAGGCTCTCCCCACTGTTATAAGACACCTTGCACCACCTCCAGATGGAGACACCATTCGTGATCGACCATGCATCGACTGTTGAGTTCCTCTGCTCTGGCGTTCAGAGAGCCCGCCAGATGTTGAACCACCAGTGAAATGCCCTGGCGTTCCAGCCATGTCCAGAGGCAAAGAGCCTCTTGACAAAGGGTCCACAACCCCACTCCACCCTGCTTGTTGCAGTACCAGATGGCGGTGGTGTTGTCGGTGAACACCTGCACCAGTTTCCCTTTGAGAGAGGGAAAGAATGCTTTCAATGTAAGTCGGATCGCGCAAAGCGTCAAATGGTTGATATGGAGCACAGACTCCGTGGGAGACCAGGGGCCTCTGATCTCTGCCTCTCCCATGTGGCTGCCCCATCCCAGGAGTGATGCATCTGTCACTACTGTGAAATCTGGTTGGGGAAGGGAGAGACATCTGCCGTTGGCACAATCTGGATTCGATAGCCACCACTGCGGATCAAGTGCAGTCCCCTCCGAGATCTGGACCATGTTGGAGAGATTCCCCTGATGCTCCGCCTACTGGAACTTCAGGTTCCACTGCAAGCCTGCATATGCCATCTGGCATGTTGGACCAGCAGGATGCAGGAGGCCATGAGGCCCAGCAGCCTCAGAGTTATTCTCACCGAGATCCAGGAGAGAGGCTGAAACATCAGGATCATAGCCCGAATATCCTGGACTCGCTTTTCGGGAGGATAAGACCAAAACTGCACTCTGTCAAGAACAGCTCAGATGAAAGGGAGCATCTGAGAGGGAGTCAGGTGTGACTTCAGCAGTTTATAGTGAACCCCAGAGAATGCAGGAGGTTTGCCGTAGTTTGGAGGAGGGCGAGTTTACCTTCAACAGCCAATCGTCGAGGTAGGGGAAGACTGAAACCCCTATGTGCAGATGATATAACCACTGCCCTCACTTTCGTGAACACCTGAGGGGCACTGGTAAGGCCAAAGGGGAGCACAGTGAACTGGAAGGGCTCATGACCTACCACGAATCGTAAGAAACGTCTGTGGGCTGACAGGACGGGAATGGGGAAATAGGTGTCCTGCAAGTCCAACGCTACCATCCAGTCTCTAGGGCCCAGAGCAGACAGGACGTGAGTTAGAGTTAGCATTTTGAACTTCTTGAGGAAGAAATTGAGGGACCGAAGATCTAGGATACAGCGAAGGCTCTTGTCCTTTTTGGGCACCAGAAAGTAGACGGATTAACAATCACGACCTACTTCTGGCGCAGGGACCTGCTCTATGGTGAGCTTGGCCTAGAGAGCCTTCACTTTCTTGCGGAGAAGTGCCAAATGACCACCCTCCAACAGATGGTTGAATGATGGTGACATGGTCGGAGGGGAATTCTCAAAGGGGACGAAGTAGCCCCTTCAGACAATTTGCATCACCCACCTGTCCATGGTGATGGATTCCCAGTGGGGCAGGTGATGGCGAATACTGGCATGTTCAGTTTCAGGACTCTGTGATAAGCAGCCTTGTTGTAGTGGAACAGACAAGTGTTTTTAGAGTTTGAGAGGTGGACGATGTGGCTAGATTGAAAGATCATCACTTTCCTGATCACATTCCTCCCACGCCCAAAAATGACTTTTCCCAGTAGGAGACGTAGAGTCTGTATGTGAAGAGGTGAGCTGAAGGAGTGTTGTATGTACTGCCCCAACTGTCCTTCCAAACCTGGTCTGTGTGTGCACGCTTGTTTCAGAATGTACCACAACCAAAATAATTTTTATGAGCTACCGTGAGCATAAAAGTGAACTGCCTGCCATACATGGTTTCATATTTTTTGTTCAGTTTCACGGTTGGTATTCATGTCATGTATTTAGTTAGAACCTTTGTTTGTAGTTTTATGTTTGCTTACAATTACTTTGTCTTCTCTTTTTTGTTAAGAAATGAGATGGCGATGTGCGTGGACTGATGCTTGGCTGGCAGTGTGCTGGAGTGGTGCTTGGCTGGCGGTGTGCATGGGCTGGTGCTTGGCTGGCAGGGTGCACGGACTGGCGCTTGGCTGGCAGGGTGCATGGACTGGCGCTTGGCTGGCAGGGTGCATGGACTGGCGCTTGGCTGGCGGTGTGTATTAACTGGCGCTTGGTTGGCAGAGTGAATGGACTGAGGTGTGTGTGGACTGGTACTTGGGCTGGTAGTGAGAGTACAATGGCGCTTGCCTGGCGGTGTGCGTGGACAGGCACTTGGCTGGCGGTGTGGGTGGACAGGCACTTGGCTGGCGGTGTCTGTGGACTGGCGCTTGACAGTGTGTGTGAGCTGGTGCTTTGCTGGCAGTGTGTGAGTAGTGACTTGCTTCTGGTCATTACACACACTGCTAGCCAAATGTGTTTGCTGTGTCAGGCAACTGGACATATGAAAGTGATGGGCCCTTGAATGGCACTGTCTGTTGATGTGAGTGTTGTAATGTGCTGGGTCCGCGGCTGGCAGCATGAATAGTCTTGTATTTGACATGTATGAAAAGGTGTGTAAATGGACTGTGAAGCGATTGGTGCCTTGATGTGGCTTTACAGCCCACATGCGGAGTCTTTGGTTCAGTTTTTTGACCTTCCAATTATTAACAGTCCATTTCATTTTTGGGAAATCACTTGTTAATAAAATGTTATATATTGAACCATCATTCACCCTCGTGCCAAATCCAACCAGTATGTGTGTGTACTTGATTAATATATGGATGTGTAGTTATAATTGTATTTTCGGCCTTTCTGTGCCAGGGTGTACATTGTCCCTTGTTGTGAATGTTGTAATGTGCTGTGCCCGAGGCTGGCAGTGTGAATGGTCTTGTGTGTGTCACACATGAAAAGAATGTGAACGGCCTGTAAAGCGGTTGGTGCCTTGTCGCTGCTTTATAGCGCACAAGCTATGAGTCATTGGTTCAGTTTTTTTACCTTTCAGTTATTAACAGTGCATTTCATTTTTGTGACATCTCTTGTTAATTTAATTTCATATGTTGAACCAACAATCACCCTTGTGCCAAATCCAACTAGCATCTATGTGTAAAAATAATGGTGGGTAGCCACAAGACCTTTTTAATTGTACTTCTTCTCTCAGTTGGTGATTCAGCTGATGAAAAATCCTGTTCTGCTGTCGAAGAACACCCAGACAGGCTAGGTGCCTCAGGTAAGACCCCAATGATTAAGCATGCTACCAACAGGTTGGTGGGTGAGGGGTGCTTTTAACAAAATCTAAGGGCATTTTTTTCACAATTTGAGTGTTTGGAACATCACAGAAGTAAGAGACTTGGTAGCGAGCTTGCTTCTTGTCCAGGGAAACTCTACCAACTCTAGTTATGTTTGAAAACTAGACACCCATGGGAGTACAGTGCACCTCTCATGGATCCCAACAAGTTTTCTTTCCCACAATGCCATGCAAACCTCAAAATGTGACTAAAAACCTTGCATTTCTGTGCCATATTCTTCCACAAACAGAAATAAACCACTAATTTTCTAACACCCAGTGTTCCCCCCCAGTATCCCAAAACAAATGACACTTAACTTGTATGGATGCCCACAGCAGAGTCACCTTAAAAACATTTTTAAAACCTGCCCTTTTTGACCCGCTTTAGTTCACCCTCAAACTCTCCAGGATTTTAGCCTTTCCCTGTCATAGGCACTTGGCCCACTCACACAAGTGAGGTATCATTTTTATCAGAAGACTAAAGGGAACATTGAGTGGTAGGAAATTTATGGCCCTCCTGAGATTCCAGAACTTTCCATCACAGAAATGTGAGGAAAATGTGCTTTTTTAGACAAATGTTGAGGTTTGTAGGGGATTCTGGGTATAGCAATGTGGTGAGAGCTCCACAAGGCACCCTATCCTGGATTAACCTATGTTTCTAGTTTTCAAAAGTGTACAGGTTTGCAGGGTTTCCCAAGGTGCAGGCTCAGCTACAGCCCAAAATCCACAGCTAAGCAAAATGCGCAAAACAAGTCAGTTTTCAATGGAAAAATGTGATGTGTCCACCTCGCGTTTTGGGCCATTTCCTGTTGCACGCACTAGGCCTACCTACACAAGTCAGGTAACATTTTTATTGGGAGACCTGGGGGAATGTTGGGTGGAAAGAAGTTTGTGGCTTTCCTAAGATTCCAGAACTTTGCATCGCTGAAACGTGAGGAAAATGTGTTTTTTAGGCAAATGTTGAGGTTTGCAACGAATTCTGGGTACAAAAATGTGGTAAGAGCCCTACAAGTCCCCCCATCCTGGATTCCTGTAGGTGTCTAGTTTTAAAAAATGCACTGGTTTGCTAGGTTTTCTGAGGTGCCGGCTGAACTAGAGCTCAAAATCTACAGCTAGGCCCATTGCACAAAACAAGTCAGTTTTCAGTGGAAATATGAGATGTATCAATGTTGCATTTTGGACGCTTTCTGTCGCGCGCACCAGGCATACCCACAGAAGTAAGGTACCATTTTTTTGGGAGAATTGGGGGAACACAGAATAGCAGAACAAAAGTTATTACCAATTGTCTTTCTCTGCATTTGCACCTTTCAAATGTAGAACAGTGTGTAAGAATTAAGTCATTTTGAGAAATGCCCTCTTATTTTCATGCTAGTATGGGTACCCGCACATTCAGAGACATGCAAATAACCACTGCTTCTAAATGCCATATCTTGTACCCATTTTTGAAATACAAAGGTTTCTGTAATTCCTATTTTTTACTCTTTATATTTTACCAAATGAATTGCTAGATCCCTGGTACACAGTGAAAACCCATGACAAGGTGCAGCTCAATTATTGGCTCTGGGTACCTCGGGTTCTTGGTGAACCTACAAACCTTTTATATCCCTGCAACAAGAACGGTTCAGCAGACCTAATGGCATATTGCTTTTAAAAATCTGCCATAGTTAGAAAAGGTTACAAATGAAAATGTAGACAGAAGTAGCTGTTTTCAACTCAATTTCAATTGTTTATTTCAACTGTTACTTTCTATAGGAAAACCTTAAAGGATCTGCACAATTGACCCCTGCTGAATTCAGAACAGTGTTTACTATTCAGAAATGTATAGCTTTCTGGGATCCACCATTGTTTTCACACCCACTTCTATCAGGAAGGAGGTTGAAAGCACAAAAAACAAGACAAATGGGTATGTCCCAGTAAAATGCAAAAACTGTTGAAAAATGTTATTTTCTGATTCTAGTCTGCCTGTTCGTGAAAGCTAGGAATGGGGTGGTTTTTAGCACCACAAACCCTTTGTTGATGCCATTTTCTTGGGAAAAACAAATGCTTTCTTCAGGCAGTACTTTTTCCCATTTTTCCCCAAAACCCAAAATTCAGCTGTATTTTGGCTAAATTCTCGTCCCCTCCAAGGGAATACACAAACTCTCGGTGGCTTTAGAATGCCCAGGATGTTGAAAAAAAGGACGCACATTTGGCATGGTTAGCTTATGTGGACAAAAAGTTGTGGAGGTCTAGACGCAAACTACACCAAATAGCTAAAAAAAAAAAAGGCTTAGCACAGGGCTGGGGTGGAAGGCCTAGCAGAGAAGGTGTTAATCAATCTGCAGCTAATGCAGAATACTTTGAATTCATGATGATTGATCTGACATTGTGTGCAAAATGGCACCAAGACAATAGGTAAGAAGTACATTGTTTAGTTATGGTACTAAGTACATTACCCTCCACATTTTAAAGAGTTACTTCTCACACAAGGACATTCTTAGAACTACATTAGAATTAATCACTTAAATTGGGGAAAATCGAGCCTGGAAGAACGAAATGCAGTGCGAAAAAATGTTTAACTCTGGCACAATGTTCATGTGTAAAAGCGAATTGTAAAGCTGTACCAGAAGCCTATGAAGGCCAGTGTTTCCAGCTTCGGCGAGAAAAAAATCCTCCGTAATAGTTCCATGGGAAAAAAACGAACATCTGCATATAACAGCAAGGAGCCAATACTGTCAGATCTGATAGAGAACGGCTAAACAGGTCCTTTTATAAGTTTTTTGATGCAGAACCAGGCACACAGAGCTCTATCCAAAGCCACAGCAATTTGAAGTTTGCTATGCAGGTCGTCTCATCTCGAGCTATAAAATTAGAGAGCCAGGATAGCTGAGAAATAAAAATCGCACAAACTAAATCAGCAACATATCTTTCTTTTATAATACGTTTCCATTTGTTGTATTAGATTGGGTACAATTCGGAGAATAAACTCTCAAATGCATCAAACTAAAAGAAAAAAGTAAGCAATTTAGCAGCTCCATGGCACACTCGATTCAGTTATATACATAAAATAAGTTCACAATACACCATAATTTAAATGACGTTAGAACAGCTGTCACAGGAAGGAGAGATGCAGAGGGAACTCCAACAGTATTAGGCATCGTGTGCATGCAGGTAATCCATATATTGAGACTACCTGGGTGTTTCAAGTCCCTCTTGGAGGAAGGGGCTGCTGAAGGTGGATAGCTGGCTCAGAGATTCACCCATCAAATTAGGAGATTATGCATACTTTTGGACGTTGGGGTAGCAGCAAAGACTAACACTTAAGAACCAGAGCGGTAACTATCATCTAGGCCGTGATACTAATCCGAGATTTCCAGATATTCATAATAATGATTGGACCAGAAAAATAAATAATACCCCAGTAAGATGACCTCCATTACAGAATGTCAGCACAAATGTTTAATTTAAAAATAAGTTACTAACGATTGAGAATGATTCAGCCTCCATGGATTGCCTACATTTACCCATTCCCAGTCACCAAAATTGATATGATTTTTTTTTTGTAATTGTAGGTTACCAGGAACTTTTGGCATGACCCTTTCTGTGAATTTCTGCCTTTTTTTTTTTTTAGCAAATGTTACGTAAAATACACAATGTAATCCTTGTATCTATGCACGGATATCCAATCAAACTCCTTTAGGGTGTCCAGACGCCCTCACTTCACAAACTCACTCTGTGCAATTCAAGCAGGGTGACAATCCGCACCTGTATGAAAGTTCAATAGTCAGAACCAACATGCATGCAACCAAGAGCTTCTGAAGCTAACCATCTGTTTTTTGGAGGGGTCATACAAGGGCATTCAAATATTCAAACATGGTGTAATGCTACTTGTACTTGACCACTGACTCCATTTTGACCACTGACTCCATTTTGTGCTTAGCTTCAGATGCTGTCATTGCAGTGGTGCAGGTATTTTTACACAAAGCTTGTTTTCTACACTGAACGTGTTTTTGCTCTTCTCACCAGAGGAGAGAACATATTGTGGGGGATGCAGAGGTGACAAGAGTGTACCAGGGTGAGAACATTTTCAGCAGAGAAAGGTACAGCTCTGTCTCAGGAATGCACTTCGGGGCAGGGCCCATTCCTTTGCATTTTTTCTACGCAGACTGAGTATAGCCAGCGCTTGAATTTCCTAACTTACTCAAAGGGAGGGGGAGATCAGCAGAATCTTCTTCTTGAGTTTGTTTAAGGTATATAAGGTGGGGAAGCTTGGCATTGAGGTAGAAGGAGCTTGTCTGAACGTGGACGCATGGTTCAGGAAACACCCCATGGTAAACCTCCTGCATCAGTAATCCAGGGTTCCTCTACTTGATGATGCTGGCAAGGATGAAGAGTTCAACCACCATGGTGATGCACTTTTACTTTTTAACTAACCAGCTTGGCTGTGCATATATATTCACTGCATATATCATTGTTGATGTATTGCACTTTATCTGTCTGTTATTGTTTAGCTGCTGTGAGTATTTTGGCATTTACACGTGTTTTACTGCTTTCAAGTTAAATGCTCATATTTTCGTGCACTTTTATTTGATATCTGGGAAGAGCCTTAATAAACTCATTACTCAAACTAAGAGTGCTGCATTCCTTTCCACCGTTTCCTCTCAGTTTGAAGCAAATCAGAACACATGGCCACATGAAACCAGTATACATACATACCTACACTCATACGAGCGCATGCAAAAGTGGAAAGTTAAACATGCCTGTGTAACTCTTAAGTATATCTGGGTGGGAGAAAATGAGTAAAATCGATCATGTAACCAAGCAAACATTACAAGTATTTCGGAAATTTGTTACACATAGGAGATCGATTTGGCATCTAACAGAGTAGCAAAAAGAAAGACAATGCTGGTTTTGGAAATGTTAAGGGTCTCCAACCTTTTTTTAATTAGAGCTACTTATGTTCAATCAAAGTCCTCCAAAGCTACTAATATAATTAGAGATACGGTAGTAACCACATCAGAAGAGATTTAGTTAGTGGCCACTATAAGCAGGATTACCAGCAGCGATCACCTCTAGTATCAGGCATGATTGCCAGTTGTAATTTAAAAAATGCTTTGTCAAAGTGAAAAAAATATTTTGGAAATTCAACAGTTTGTTTCCAAATATCAGCCTTTGTATTCTGAAAATACACACATTGGTCTGGAATACACACGTTTTAATTTGGCATAGATATGATAATTCAACCAAGCAAGCACTTCTAATTTAATCCAGTGGGCTGCAGATAGGAGACCTACTTAGAGGTAGTTGGAGAGCTACCAGTGACTTACAAGCTACTCCCTGGAGAAGCCTGTTAGAATGCAACTCAATACCAACGTGAATAGCATTACTCCCCGTATTTTACAGTCAAATAGACAACGCGGCATCAGTATGGCCCCCTGGAAGTCAAGAAAACATACACAAATGATGGACGGAATGTGGAACCAGTCAAACATTCACCCCCAGTCACAGATATGGGTTTAATCCATCAATACTTTTTCTCACCATGCCACCCCAGTTTAGACCCTTCCATATGCAACTCAGTTTTGACCCTGTTCCCCATGGGAAGAGTCCAGTCCAAACTGCCAGGCCAGGGTCAAGAGTGATTTGAATATGGCTGGGTCCAACCCTGAATGGCATGGGTAGCAAAACAATAGATTCAGTCCCAGATCTCTGTACTGGGGCGAATGTTTGACATTGTTCAGCATTCCATCCATCACTTGTTCTTTTTGCATTTGTTGCCCTAAGTGGGTAGGATATGCCCAGACGTGGGTCCCGTCCTCCCCAGGCCACTGGAGTCAAGCTAGCCTGGTTGATGAAGGGTGAAATCCTGAAACCTGTCCCAGGATGCTTGTTTCCAGTCCAGGGAGGACCTGGCTTAGCAGTTCGGGCTGGACTGTTTCCATGGGGAGCAGGGTCAAGACTGATTTGCATATGGCTGGGTCCAAAATGGAGTGGAATCGGTAGCAAAAAAAATATATATATATTTAAGCCCAGATCTCTGTATTGGGGGTGAATGTTTGACCTTGTTCAGCATTCCGTCCATCACTTATTCTTTTTACAACTGGAAGTCAAGAACACTAGTCAAAATGTTACCATTCATGTTAATTGCTTCCAGTAATCAGTATGAGCCACATTCTAATGGATCCATATCTGGCTGGGTAGTAGCATTATTAGCACCTCTTGCAAAGTGTTAGGCTGACACCCCAAACAATGCTGCTTCTGAATATTTCCATAGGTTTAGGCAAAAGTAACAAAACATAATATAAGTACAGTGTAACTGAGATGTCATTAGTGGTAAGATTTTTAACTCCTCCCCATCAACTCGACTACACTATGTATCTCCTGCTGCCAGACAGGTTGTTTAGGGAGTCGATATCCTCGCTAAAAAATCCAGATACAAGCCTTTTCTAACAGGTCACCTATTGTTCCCTATCTTGTCTGACCTGTGGTGAGTATAAGGCATGTTGGCTGTCAGTGAACATCTCATTCATTACAGGTTCGTCTTCTACTAGTACTTGATCGCCCCCCCTCTCTCTGCTAATGGCTCACAAGACAAGTTTGCTAGTTCTTTTCTCATCACTGTGTTGTTTGGCCAAATAATGAGCAAAATGAAAGAAACTTAACCATGCAGGCCTATCCACAAATGTATCTCACGCCTGGTCAAGAAGGGAATCCAGAGGGATCACAACATCTATATCACTCAGTCATCCCTTCAGAGTGTTTAAGTATGCACCAATGCTATCATAACAACCATTGTGGTCTCCATATAGCATTATTCTCTGTTACCTTAAATGTTTCCCATTCAGAGCCTCCTTCAGATTATGTGCCTGCATGCTCCTCAGGAGCGGTTTATTCATGACGACATGATTGCCCATGAAGGTCAGATACCTCAGCCACCCTTTTTTGGAACCTCTCGCCCAGTGTACGAGTGTGGTAACCCCCACCAACATTTCAGACAGCAGTGGAGCAGGGTTAAACATCTGTCTATGCAGCAGCTCAACTCCAAAAAGGGGTTTATATCACTTTGCCTGGTATCAAAACCATTATAACCCGAAAATCACGGATTATTAAAGAACAGGAGTAGCCCATTCCTTCATCCTTTGCACTTTATCCACACCACAAGCCTTTACTATCAACATCCGCTCAGAGAATATGGAACTCTCTCTCGTTGGAGATTCAGTCTAACTCATCAACCTTTGATACACTCTTGTTGAGATAAAGATATCATTAGTCACAATGCCACCAGGAGAGAGGCTTGGACAACAAACAGTTTTGGGTTTTGTTTTTCTATTGCTTGATACTTTGTTATGTAACAGTTTTTCTAGTTTCTGTGTACAAAATTCTGACCGTAGGTTCATGTTCAAAACTTATAAAACTCTCCTAATAAAAAAAGATTAAACAGAAGCAGAGCCCTGAAGGCATCTTCCAGAAGTCCTCAAAAGGGGTTGTTGCCATGGGGAGCAGGGTCAAGACTTATTTGCATATGACTGAGTCGAAACTGGGGTGGCATGGTGAGCAAAAGAATGATGGATTTAACCCAGATCAGCGACTGGGGGTGAGTGTTTGAGAAGTTTCAGAAATCTGTCCATCACCCTTTTGTGCTGCTAAAGTTGCCCTAAGTGGCCAGGGTATACCCAGATGTGGGTCCCTTGCTCACTGTGCCACTGGATTAAAGCTCGCCTGGCTGATTAGGGTTGATACCCCAAAACCAGTTGCAGGATGCTTGTTTCCGCTCCAGGGAGGACCTGGCCTGCCAGCTCAGGCTTGACTGTTGCCATAGGATTAGGGTCAAGACTGATTTGCACATGGCTGGGTCCAAACTGGGGGTGCATGGTGAGCAAGAGAACAATGGATTTAACCCAGATTTGTGACTGGGAGTCAGAGTATGAAAAGTTTCAGCACTCCATCCATCATACTTTTGTGTCTTCAAAAGGGCACCAAAATACAACTATAATCTCCCATCCATTCAATTCACATACTTCTCCAGTATGCCAACTTCTTTCAGAGAAACAGTAATGTTACTGATATTGCAAGCAAAAGTCAAAAACAGTAAAGTACTTCTACTGTTTATATCCCCCACCACTTAGACACATTGGGCAGTCATTTTTAAACATTTTATTAAACACAGAGGCCCTCAGTACAACCCCGGCTGTAAAAAAAAACAAAAAAAAACATTACAAGCATGGAGGTGACCGCCATGCCAAACCGCCACTTCTCCACTCCGACCGCCAGAGTGGTAACGACAGCTGGGCTGGAGACTTCGGTCTCCAGCCCGGTGTCCGTCACTACACCGCCAGCGGTATCACGACCCCGCATGCCACCATGGATTTCGTGTGGTCCTGTACCAGCACGCAATCCATGGCGGTAGGCACTATCAGTGCCAGGGAATTCCTTCCCTGGCACTGACACGCGTCTCCCCTACCCTCCTCCCCCGAGTCCTCCCCCCACACCCACAACCCCCCTACCACCCTCAAAGGTGGCAGGACCCCCTTCCCCACCCCCCCCCCACATTGACATACACACCCCCCACCCTGCTACATGCACACTCACACATCAACTACACAAACATGCTGACATACACGCACACATACACACAGACATATGTGCACACATTTCTCATACACACAACACCCCCCGCATGCACACACGCACTCAGACACCCCCTCTACACACTTACACACACACCCTCATGCACGCACACAACACACGAAAGCCCCCCACCACCCTCCCCTAACGGATGATCACCTTACCTGTTCTGGTGATCCTCCGGCAGGGAACGGGATCCATGGGGGCTGCTCCGCCACCAGCACCCTGTCACCAGAACAACGCCACACGAATCATGGGTTGTGATTCGGTGGGCGGTGTTCTGATGACGTGGCGGTGGAGGTGGAGCAGCCTCCACTTCACCGCCAACCACCAGTATGGCTGCTGGCAGCTCTCCATCCAAAAAAGGGCAGAGGGCTGCCAGCAGTCATAATACGTTGTGCAGAAAACTGCCTGCACTGGCGGTCTTCAGCAAGGCGGTGCCTCGACGGTCTTCTAAAAAGACCGCCGAGGTCGAAATGAGGCCCAGAATATTTTCTGTTTAGGACTCATATGAAATTCTTTCTCCCCGTTCCTCTCACCTCCATCAGTCCCCAACAGTTGTCATGAAACAGAAGTGATCCATCTGACCTCCCCCACTTTTTGACAGAAGCTCGCAGCTTATTTGAACCAAATGTGTCTGCTGCAGTCTAGCCACTTCCATTCCTTTTCTAGTTCTATATGAACAGCCCTCTCTGCCCAAATAAGTATATCCTCATCACATGTACACAGGAAAACGTAATTGAAAAAAAACAGCAGCACTAAAAGATCCTTCAACTATCGCACCCCACTTAACTTCCCAACCACAAACTAGGGCTGTATCACTGTAACCCTGCACGTTGGGTTGCCCACCCGTCTCCCACATGCTCCTCCAATAGCCGTGTGTAGGAAGAGTCAGAGACCAACCCCTCTACCCTAAATAGTAAAAACATGCAACAATACTGTTGTACTAGAACATCACATCTCTGTCCATATTCCTAGGGATGCCATGATTATTCATAGAGGAACAAAAAGGGGGGAAGTATGTGTAATGGATCTTGATGCAACTGCCCCACACAGAAGAATTTAGACAGTCCTGTTCTAGCAAACTCTGATGTCAGCCAGTCCTTCAGGAATAGTTCCACAGAGCCCCCATTTGGTAGGGTCACAACTCAAAAAAATGTTCCTGAGGGATTGACCTCCAGAGTGATCAAGGCAGCCTTCAAGAAGTCTTGTACGTGTGATGTCATCTTCAACTGCAAACCCAGAATATATACGCTTGTCTCATAACTTTGTGTCTCTTCCAGTTACAGAGTCAGCAGTTTTCCACAGTTTAAAAGTTTTACTTCATATTTAACATCTTTAAGTTTATTCTCCATTAAATCCTTCAAAGTATCTGTTCATACCTGGCACATGACCATGGGGATCCTTGGTGGAGGAGAGTGGCTGATAAGTGGAAAAAACTGGGGACAGTCTATGGCTGCCACTTTCACTTAATTGTCCACTGTGTTTGTTTGCATATGCTATGTGTCCCTGCCCTTTACCACCTTGTCACCCAAGGCATTAACGCTGGCAGGACAGCTAAAGTCCGACAGCCAAGATCACATGCTGAATGCTGCATCTGTACAAGCAGAGAGTCCCTGCCAAACAGAGCAGTGAAAGCGGTCAACTATCAGCAGCAACGCGAAACAGATCAGAAATTAATTGATAGCAAAAGGCAAATCACCTTCAGCATCCAGGCATGAGGAGGCTGCACTGAAACATTTTTTAACAGTCGATCCAATTGCCTTCAGACTGAAACTTCAGCAAGTAGTAGGTAGAGCAGTTTCTTTAGCCAACGCAGCAATGCCAGCAATATCTCAGTTCCAAACAGCAGGAGAATTCCAAATGTATATCAAGAAGTGGCAAAGTGCCTTTAAGCTAATAAACACCAAGATGCTACAGTGATGTTTTCCTATTCATGCAGGTTCAGTGGAAGCTCGCAGACTTTCTTAGCTCTCAGCAGCTTCGCAATTCCATCAATACCACTTCCCAAAGGTATGCTGGGGCTCCATTTCTCTGAACTTTCAGATCTTGCAAAGAAGAAGATGAACACTGTTTACTAGTCTTGTCTCCATGTACTGCATCCCAGTGCTTAATTTGTAAATAAAAAGGTGCCGGTGCTCAAAGCTCTCCTCTGAAACACGCGGTTGCTGCAAATAAATGTGCGAACACAGAATACCGAGGCAGAGTAACCCTGAAGACATATCGGGCCTCTTTCATCTATATACTGACACACCCTGCCCCTCCATCTCACTCCTGCAGCTTTCTGCTTTCTAACTTTCTGACGTTTTTTTCCACTTTTCTCTTCCGCCGTCTTTCTCATATGTGTCTTTTGCTACAAGAGCTCGCAGCGAATGCTTGAGGCAGAAGAATAAGCCCTGGCCCGCAAAAATAAGTGCTGGTGCTCAGCACCAGAAACAACAAGCACAAATCAAGCACTGCTGCATCCTTTTCAAAAGGGGTGATAGCCACACCACATCGAGGAAACAAAACACGTGTATCCATCATATTCCCAGGGGGGCTACACCTTCTGTTTCTAGCCAGCTGAGTGGATTCCCAAGTGGGGCTTGCCTTTCCCCTCCATTGTGCTACTGTTTTTACATCGAGGGATTGAGGCGGGAAGTCCCTCTGCAGACCGTAGACAGCAGCTAAAAGTCCCATAACCCCCGCAGGAGCACACACCTGTTCCTATCACAAAGTGCTTGAAAAGCGTATCGCTGCACCGCATGTGAGTGCTGCACATTCTGTTTCTGTGCAATGTTTCCGGACAGCTGAGAGGATTCCGAAGAGGGACTTGCCTTTCCCCTCATTCGTGCTACTGTTGTTACATCAAGAGATTGTGGCGGGGAGTCCCTCTGCAGACACTAGGCAGCAGCAGCAGGGGACTACAAGTCCCATAACCCACGCAGGAGCCCACACCTGTTCCTCATCACAGACATTCAGAGTGGTTGGAAAGCGAGTCGCTGCCCCGCGGCGCGGGACAGGCACAGGCGAACCTAGGCAGTGCCCGGGCCAAGGGCAGGCCCACCCATGCCTGTCAGAGCCCGGAGGAGGCTGGACCACCCGCCCCCCTGACATCTTCATACTTGCTCCTAAGGGTACTGTGAACTGGGATTGTTACACACTTACCCATCTAAATCAGACTAAGGAGGCTCTAGGTGGATTGCGAAATACCATCTGTTGTATATTTATTTTTATAGGGGCTCGGCAGTTGCCTTGCTGGAGTGTTTTTTAAACATATATTTACTAATTGTTTGTGTTGATTAACTATGGGTAAAGTGAAAGCTTCGGAGGGGGTAGGGAGCGTTGCAAAACATAAAAACAACTAAAAAAAAGCTTTGGAATTGGCGAGAGGTAATTACGCTATAAATCGGATCAATAACCTTTAGGCCGAATGCGAAGAGATATTAAATTCCAATCCTAGCCTCTCCCCACCTCCCCTTAACCATCTCAGGACCTACTAGCCCCAATAGTACCAGTAGCTCTAATGAGCAACAATAACGCATTCCCACCATGTGTTTAAAGTCCTTAAATAAACTACCTTCTCTAGGAGAGACAGGCAGTGCCCTTATTTCATCTGATGAATCTGGTTTGACGCCTCTTGAAGAAGCCTTGCCGTGCACTAATCGGTTTCTCCCACTATTTGACTTGCACAGAAATGTATTCTCTCCCCTTTCACCTGGCAATAGCGCTCCGCCGGTTGCCACAATAACAGATTTTTGTAGTAATATGGTTATCTGTATCTCACTGATTAATGAATTCAAGATTGAGTTGGGAAGCTTAACGTCACTATCTGTCAACTGACAAACACAGTAAAACAACTTATAGGGGGCAAAGGTGCTCACGAATTATATAGTCAGATGAACATACAGCCACAAATCAATTACACAAATGGACAGCGACAGAGAGCTCCCACAATAGTACACAATTTGTTACAGAGATGCTCCCAGCTTTCCAGAGGGAACCGGGTGGCCATCAACAAAAGCTTATGCTAACACTGGGTTCTAATTATAACATCTCATCGGTCAGTATTCAACTAGGGCAAGATTCTAGAACTACCCAAAGTGATAATCTGAATAGTATGCAGCCCATTACACATGGGAATCCAAAAATCAGTTGCAAGACTTAATCTAGGGCGCAACTCAGATTTAAAAAACTCTTAATGATTATGGTTCCAAAATTACCATCATATGTGAGGTACAAAGCTGAAGACTCCATCATAAATAACGTGACAAACTGGATAAGGCATGTCAGATATTCTGAGGGCTAGAAGAATTTCTTCTGTGACGTGTCACTGTTGAATTAACTATAAAAACACAGGTAATAGCTGAGAATGTAGTAACTCTTTATATGAGAGCTAGTCCCCCAAACAATTCTAATATCAAGTTTAAATACTAGAGGCCAGGACATGATCCAAAAGCTTTCATGCAGATCCGGTATCGTCTTTGGGTAAAGTATACTGACTTCAGGCACCTCGGCAATATCCATCCTCATTAAATGCGGTCACCGAGCCCCTGGCTGTATGCACTAATTTTCTTGGTCTTTCAATAACCCAGTACCATCTCAAGTTACCATCTGGTATGGGGCCATCTACTAATTATAAGAGAGCGGCTGTTACCAGCTCTATTTTACAACTTTCCGTAAGTTTACTAGAGGCTAATGGGGATAGGTTAAATGATGATCAAATCTCATAAGATCAGTATTACCTCTACTCGAGCTGCACTTTGACCATGAGAATACCCCCAAGTAAAGAATGCAGGGTCCAAGACAACATCTCAAATCTAGAACCTGAACTGTTATCCTGGAAAGTGGAAGGCATCAAATTGAAAATGGTTCAATCTAACTGGAATACATTTATAAAAGCCCACGATATATGTTTGCTACAGGAAACTTGGTGTATTGTTCAGGTGTTTAAAATTGGTTATTTCAATGTTTTCATTCCTGATAAACCAAGTAAAAGTGGGAGAGCCTTTGCCGGTCTAACCATTTGGATTAGATCTTCCCTTGCTTGCAAAGTTACTCAGCCAAATATAGATTGTCCCGATATACTGGGGTTCCTGTTAACATTCGAGAAAAGTGTCCGGGTTGACATTTGTAACATTTACTCAAGAGGGGAGAGGTGTAGTCACGCATCTAAAACAGTGCAAGGTCTGCAGGAATGTCTAGGGGCTCATCATCCCCAACACCAGCTTATCTTGGGTGGGGATTTTATTACAACTTTTGAGCTTTTTGGCTCTGACGATATCAGGCTTAGCTATGAAGAGGATAAACTTTGGGGTGTACCTTCATTAGAACTTCCTCCAATAAAGAGATGGACCCAGGCAGCCATCCAAATGACGGTGCCTCAATTAAACTTCGGGTCAGAGCAACTAACGGACAGACTAAGTCAGATGCTAGAAGGGAGGTCACATTCTACAAACCTAATTCAACCAGTCGTATTGACTATATTTTGGTTGATTTAAGCTGTGGACATTTGTAGATGATATGATTATCACACACAGGGAGAACAGTGAGAATCATCCACTATCACTCTCCCTGCAATCAATTTGTAGTAATGATATAGTAGATAATTGTCCCCCAGCTATAACACGTGAACCCGAAATCACACCTGACATGCGCTATTTAAAATGTCAGCAAATAGTTGTCCATCCTGATATCCTTCATGTAATTGATCAGGAAATGCAGAGTTTGCTGGATTTGATTGCTCAAGCAATTGATATGGATGAGGTCATTAAGGGTTTTGGTACTATCCTTAGCACCTTCTTCGAGCGCATCTTGGCATGCTTCACAACTCCCACAAGGAAGGCTAATGGCACACTCTATAAACCTCCAACCTGGTATAACAGGGATTGTTAGAGACTTAAAAGCTTATTGCTGCAAGCCATGAGGCTAAAGACAGTGCAAACTTATATCTGCAGGAACATATATAAACGATCTATCGATATTGTTAAAAGGGCTTGGGAAGAACAGAGGTGGCAGGATCTTAAAGATGCCTCCATAGCTAAAGATCACACTTTTGGGCATTGGTATTGAATGGCAGCAATCCTGCTGCCATGGAACCTAGTAACTATGTTGCTCCATATGAGTGGTTTGACTAGCTTTATGAAGCTTTACCATGATAATACCTCTAGTTCAGATGATGGTACTGTAGCAGGTACTCTTTTTACTCATGATGAGCCTCTGTGTGACATTATAGATATCCTAAATACCCTAAAAGCAACTGCACATGGTAAGGCCCCCAGCCCAGATGATATTCCAGCTGACATTTTCTTAAGTGATATTACCGCCTGGTCCAAATATATTTCCTTTCTTTAGTTAACGCCATGGACAGAGGAGCACCAATTCCTTATTCCTGGAGGGGAGCTGTGGTAGTACCAATATGTACCAAGCATTTGCAATGCAATGGGTCTTCGCTTTTGCTTGAGTTAAAGCTATTAGTGTTGTAAACTCCTAACCAGACTTCTCTTGCCACATGAACTGAGAAAATGAAAAGTAAATCAGTTTCACATAAGTTAGTCAATGGCTGCCATGAGCGTGAAGCAGACACACTAAAGGAAACAGACGTTTGCACACAGTGAAACGTATCAGGAAAAAGTGCTTTTAGCCATGTAATTGGTAAAAGTGCAATTATCTATGTAACAGGGTTGATGTCATGCAAAGCTCTCTACTACTGCCCAAAGAGATTGCACTGCCTACGAAATAACGAGAAAAGGTAGTCCAGAAACTATACGGAAAACATGGAGCCTCGTATGTTTTCAGTAGTTGGCCGGTGCGCTCGAGGAGGGCTAAACACCAGAAAAGGCATGACATATGTTTGCCTTTTACTAATGAAATCAAGTGAATTTTAAAAGGCAAACCCACAAACCAACCAAACTGATGGGCGTGACATGGGCGTGGTTAAAAGCCCACAGAGAAATTACAACAGAGACAGACTGCTTTGCGCTCGACACTAAAAAGGGTGACAGATCAGATCCTGGGAACTATAGGCCGATTAGTCTTATTGATCATACACAAAAAATCTTTAGTCAATGCGTATTAGCTAAGATCCAGGAATATAGTTAGAAATAACATCCTAAGTCCTTACCAGGCAGGAGTTTGGAAGAAGGTATCTGCTAGTGATTTAGTGTTTCATTTCTTAATGATCTTTTGGAAAACGGCTGTAATAGGCAAGGGCAATTTATATGTTGCCTTTGTCTATTTGAAATCAGCTTTCAACCTTGTCCCACGCCCCACGGTATGGCAAGTACTCCGGGATTATGGGTATGCCCCCTGATACACTATCATAGTCCGGCTACATGAAAAGAGCTTTGCGAGAGTTCGCTAAGGGAACTCAGAGCAAGCTGACAAAGGATTCCTGTATCCAGAGGGGTAAGGGAGGGCTGTGTGCTGGCTCTTACTTTATTTTCTTTGTACCTTAATGTTATTTGCCTTTAAAGTTGTCATCCACAGATGATCCCCTACTGGCAAAAGACAAAATCCCCAAGCGTACTGTTTGTGGATGATACTTTGTTGATTTCCAAAGCCCCAAATGGTTTACAAAAGCTTTTGAACAACTTTGGTGAGTTCTGCCACTCTCGAGGATTGGAAATCAACACTGCTAAGACAAAATTGATGTATTTTCTTTGCACAAAACATTTAAAAGAAGATTGGTTTATAATGGCTTATCATTAGAGAGGGTGGACTCCTTTGTGTACTTGGGAGTCTCACTTGCTTACTATGTCCTGTAAACCTCATGTTATTAAAGCAACTGTACAGCATAAACAAATAGTGGGGGCTATTTTCAAAGAGCATAGGGCCTCTTCCAGTAAACCAATAACCCCATCTCTCCAGATTTATGAATCAAAATCACTGGGGTTTGCTTTATATGGGGCTGAACTCTTATTTTTGAATCCTAATGAGCTCTCTAGGTCAGAGGATAAATTTTTGAGAACTATTGCCCACCTTCCATTCCGCACCCCCTTATATCCCCTGACTTTGGAAATGGGCATAGAAAGCATAGAGGATAACAGTAGATCACACCCAGTGCTGTTTTGGAGGTGCCTCTGGTCTACCCCAGAGCTGGCACACTATATTGTTGCCCTTTTGGATGTACTGAAATCTGATAGCTCTTGTAAAATAAAATGGCTTGATAACATCCAACGATCACTTTACTCTATTGGGCATGGTGATATGTGGGAAAGCCCTTCTGCAGCCCACACAAGAATTAAAAAGAATGTATTGAGACAGGAGAGAATGATGAATTCCGTAAAGTGATAAATGCTCCCCTATCAAACGATTTATGGATTTTAAGTCCCTTAGAGTGTATGAACAGGTGTGGGACCATATCATAGCTTCACAGGATAGGAAATTATATTTCTGGTTTAGAGTATGCACATTACCGCTCAAAGCCTTTACCTACAAATGGTCACCTTCTGATTCATTGGTTTGTGTCACTTGTAACTACCCGGTGGAAACTGTAGCCCATGCTTTCTTTGCCCATCCTGCCTATATACGTCCCGCTTTCACTCACTGGCACCCTTATGTAAATAATTAGGCACAGGCAGTCATAGCACTGCCCTTTGCATATTGATATCGGATTGTTGATCTGTTTATGCATGTACTGTAGCCAAGTTTGGGGGAGGGAGGGGGGGCAATGCGGCTGATTCGCAGGCGGGCCCTCTCTTTATGAATATGATTATTTTTTTTTTATTAGTCTTATTCTTGAATGTAGTACACATTTCTTAACCTTTGATGATTTCATAAATGCTAGAATATCTTTTAAACCGCATTCCTATGTATGGGTAATTTGAACCTTTTGTACTGTTGACCTTGCATGCGCTTTTATGGCTTTGAGAGCCGAAATAAGGTTTTATAGATTGATAGTTCTCAGAATCCCTGCCATTCATTAGGACTGCATGTGCATCTGGCATCCAGTCTCCACATGACCAGGCATGTCACCAACTCTTGGATCAGAATGTCCTCTCCAGAACTCCTTGCCTTCCTAACCTCGAGTCAAGAACACACCTCTGTGCCATACAGTAAGGAGAAGCACCTACCTTCTCCAACTCTCCAAACATATAACACTGCTAAGACTCGGTAATCACCTGTAGTGTCTGCATCGAACTCCCCCATCAGCACCAGACCCTTGCACAGCCCTATACTTCAATTTGTCTCTGCACTCACCTATATTGTTCTCAGCGCACAGAACACCACACAGGGTCTTTGTGACCAGGATATTCTTCATTGCAAGGGAGGGCTTACCATATCTATATGTGGTCTGCAGGAGCGCTGAGGTTAAGTAGTGCCTGGCATCTACTGAGCTCTGTCTCGCTGTGAGAAAGCGATGAGACATCTTCACTGCACTGAGTACAGGGCAATGCCTTTACACTGTCCAATCACTATTTCCTCATCAGCACCAGGAGTGTGCTCAGTCTTTTTCCTTTGCTTCACTCCTCACACTATCCAGTCCCAATTTTGGTACAAAGAGCACGAGAATTGGCCATGCATATCTAGAGCAGGGGGGCTAACTGCCCACGGGAGCTCTGGTAGTAAAAGGTGAACATCATATAGGTTGCACATTACAGGAATAATATTCAAAATCCCCCCATAAAATGCGGGTAATACCATGCACAGAATTGCTTCCCAACGTAGGGGGAAACTGCAGGCACCAAAGAAACCTGAAGAATTAGGACCATGAACGATAAAGCGCCATCTGAAGGGAAGTTGGCAAAGGAATGATAATTCAGGCAGGCGTTTGCCCACAGCCCAACTTTGGCTTTTTAAGGTACTAATACATACTCTAGAAGTACATTTTCTGAATCATTTGTCATAGTCAATTTTGGGGAGCCCACCTTTGGAGATTTTAGAGCCACCTGCAATGGATAAATGTATGTTTTATAGTATAAGTACAGCACGTGGCACAAACTATAAAAAATAGACATACTAGTAAGAGGAAATCTCCGCAGAATCCCACATATATAGAGGGTATTTTCTGCGTAGGCATAGAGTCGAGATTTTCTTCCGTTACACATCAAAGTTCAAACATTTGGAAAGTAACTGAGAAGGCAGTTACACACCTAATAAAAAGATGCAACGCCAGGGCTGATATTTAAATAAAAGGAGGATGTATAATTTTAGAGGTATATTTAAAATCATTTTAATTAGATGAACACGAGAGATAAGAAACTCGCCTAGTAATTTTAAATGTAAACTATGCATAAAAATAATTGCTCACTTTTTTATGATTAGCTGGATTAGCCGGCTTCCCGTGGCATAAAATAAGCACTATTCATGTACACAGCATACTTATTTTTTGTATCACTTCCTTTTATCTCTCAGCACCAAGGTGACCAAGAGTTAACGAGCATATTATGAATATCAGACATAAATTACATGAAAAATCATTCAAATATTATGTATACATCCAATTGTCTTAATATTTCTCAGTCCCTTTTATCTTTCAGCTGTCACACACTTCAACTTAAAGTAAACTCTTGCCAGTCTCTCTTTCTTACTATCTTGTGCATTTAACTGACTTGCACTTTCCTCCCTAATGTTGTTCATGTTTTTTGGCCTTTTTGGAAATGGCAAGGCCTTAGCGGGACATTAAGGTCCGTAGAATCCAAAGTCATACTTTGTTTAAATATGTACTGGTTATTTTTCTTTAACCAAACTATATATAGTGCATGTATATACATTACTTTCTCGCCTGGACCTCCATTGTTATATGATTTAAGCAATAACATGCAACCAATAAAGATACAATACGCGCTGAAAAAACAGCACCCCTATGTATTCTCAATAATGATATTCAAAATAGGAGGCATTATGCATTACCACGTGTTTTTTTTTTATTTATTTTTTTACAGATAATTCAAAGATGATAACTAAGATCTATAATTCTTATTAAGCAATTTAAAAACGAGGCCTAGTGGAAACCATTGAAGTGACAACAATGTTTACACCAACTCTACCATTAGGTATGGGGGAATCCTAAACTGCTCACATTAGGTTTGCTTATTTATGAGACGCCAAGCAGTCATTTTATTTTTGCAACATCTATTTGTTACCAGTTGTTAAAAATATGCACACAGTGGCCTATGGATTTACCCAGAGTAGTATTACCCTCTCACCACTTGCTATTAATTGTTTTCTACCGGGTGTCCATTGCAATGCATCGGAAACTATTTTACATCTGAACGATGCACAGTCATTACACATTTTCTTATGTTTCTCATAAATGCATTTTATGGGGAAAGCAATAAAGTTTTCATTTTTAATGCAAAGGGATTTTTTTTTTAACAATGACTGGAGCTATTTTTGTGCGATCCTGACCTTTTGAGGTGGCCACCTATTAGCTTTTTTGCTTACACACGTCTGCTTATTTTTAGGTCATTACCACCACTATTACCACAATTACAATCACACGTCACTATTACCGCCAGTTCAATAATCTGTGCTATAAACCATACCAATATTTTCACTGCCACAGGCATTACCACTATTACTGCAAGTACCTTAACACTCATTATCACCAACACCACGGTTGCTATCATTATTACTGTCTCCACCATTATCACCATCACTCCGCCACTTTTAGCACTACCAAATCAAGTCTGGCTTTAATGAATTAAAACATGCAAATACACGCATGACCAATCGCTGCTTACATGTATTTGCTCATTAAAGCCATATCTCCTGTCTATGCCAATGATTGCACCAAGCAGCCCAACACAATTAGTGAACTGCCTTGAATTGTTCAAATCTATACATTTGCATATTTTGCCGTTGTCTGCCAGCACACGCCAACAATGTATTTGGCCTTGAATCTGTATGAAACCTGCCAGGGCCCTGGACAAACGAGAAGCATAGATTCTGATCCTCCAAGGCCGCTCACCAGCACCAGAAATTGCAGGCCGTGACACTGCTCTGAATTTCTGTTAACATGTATGGAATTTGGATACGATTCCTGCTTTTTTGTCAGTCAGCAAACATACTGAGGACATCTCATGCTACTGTACATTTACCAAAGCCTGCTGTTCTGACTTAGAGGATGCTCCAAAATCTTTGCACGACGTCCCTTTTTTCTGCTGTTCTTTTCCTGCACCTAACTCAAATAGAAATGTTCACCCAGCCAGAAGATGGACATTTCCAGTATCATAAATACATGGTTACGTGGACAAGCAAGCAGATTCTGACAATTAGAATTTCCATTTAAAAGAGGGAAGCCATTTATTCAGTGCAAATAAGGGTAGACTCGGGCCCGCAGTGAAGAAAATGTATGATAGTGAAATAGTGTAAATGTTAAAGCTATATTATGTTTATATTAGGCTTATTGTGTGCAAAACACTTCTGTACAGCTACTTATCTTCAAGAACAGCTTTTACAGTTGTGCGTTATAGGAGCAGATGCAGAAAAGACTTTAAGGAGGGAGACACTAAAAATAAAAATATTTAATTGCTTGAAGGGGCTGTTAGTATTGACTGGGAGCCTATACACTGGCATAGAACAGGTATCAATCAATCAATCAGAGTATTTGTAGAGCGCATTACTCACCCTTGAGGGTCTCAAGGGGCTGAGGGGATGGGAGGGCTGCTACTGCTCAAACAGCCCCGTCTTCAGATGTCTCCTGAAGGTAAGTAGGTCCTGTGTCTGACGCAGGTGGGTGGGAAGAGGTTTCCACGTCTTGGCAGCGAGGTGGGAGAACGATCTGCCCCCAGTGGTCGTTATGAGGATGCGTGGGATAGTGGCGAGGGCAAGGTCGGCAGAGCGAAGCTGTCGGGTCGGGGTGTAGAAGAGGAGCAGTCTGTTGAGGAATTCTGGTCCGGTGTTGTGCAGTGCCTTGTGAGCGTGGGTGAGGACTTTGAATGTGATTCTCTTGTTGGTAGCAGGTTTGCTCTACTTAAACAATTCTACATCAAGTTTGTCCCAAGCCTACCATGTCAAAAATAAGTGAGAGTCTTTTTCTGCAGACTCCTTTAGGGACCTTCCGGTGCTAGAGAGGCACCAAAGAGAATGTTTGTTTGTTTTTAACCACTGTGGTATATTCTTTTACTGACTACCGAGGCCATATTATGGAAGCATCAGGAGGTGCAATTGTAACATTGATCATATTTGCACAAATTCTGAACCATGCAATCTCAAGGATGTGTTACCTTCCTTGCATGGGCCCGTCTCTCAGGAAATAGAAAAATGCTTTTCACAGTGTCCCCATGCTGTCTTAACGATGAAGGCACAGGTGGACAAACGGACTCCTTGGAGACATACTGCATGTGCACCACATAGGAAACGGGTGGCCATCTGACAGGGTCTTTTGGAAGGCATGGTTTGTCCCAGAACTGCCAGGCATTCACCCACAGGCAGATGCACTAACAATTCACATCTGCCTGGCAACACGGAGGGATGTCTGCCCCCCACCCCACCACTTGCCTGAGGAGGGGATCCTGACCACTACCTGAAATTAGGTCAATAACCCTGACCGGAAATCATCAGTTTGTTTTTCACTTCTTCGTTGTCCCTAGTGCTGCAGTGATTTCAAGCCCACACAAAAGAGAGAGATGTTTATTAAAAAAATAAAAAAAAGATATGGACCAAGCCCCAGGCTCCACTGAGTGAGCCGAACACAGACCAGGACTATGCAACATTTGACATAATTGGGTCCCTGGTGCGATTTAGTGAGTTTGTAACACCTCTCTATCATATCACAATTAGAAGATTCCATAACGATTAAAAGACTGATCATGTGGTAACTAGAAATATGTGAAGCTTAACTGGGTATTATACATAACAGACAAAGAACTTTACTTTTTATGCCACAGGAAAATCCTTTACTCTTCAAGAACTGTTATTAGTTGGTCTATGTGGATGGTATGAGGAGCATGCCAACAAATCAAAACAATAGGAGGTGTCTCGAAATAAGGATATTAAAAGAAGATGACAGAAAGAAGTTACTCTAAATCTTTACAAACTTGGCATCTCACTTTACTGCTAGTGCCCGCAAATGTAAGAAAATACATGAAATGAATATCATTCTAAATTAAAAAGGCCAAAATTAGCATCTGAACAGCGTTATTATGCCCCACTCGAGGACTGATTGATTGTTCCACGCATAGGCCAGAGCTTAAGTGCTCCTTCATTGTAGTCTGCAGTCAATCAGAAATGCAGCAGAGAATACCTCTTCTCCCTTGCCCAGTGCCTCAGCTGTCACAAATATTTCACGTTCTGAATGGATTCCTATCAGCACTGACGTTTTATCAAAAATGATCTCGAAACCGATGCCTGTTCTTATTTACTAATGTTTTAAGTTGGTTCCATGGGAATGTCCTATCACCTTCTGCCGACAAAACACGTCTTTGCATCTGCTGATGCAAAAGACATTTACAGTATGTTGACTTTTACCTTTCAACAACAGTGATTAATTAACCATTCTTCAGTCATTTGGCATTGTTTTGTGGTCATGTTGCCTTTATGACTTTCTAGTCTACAGTAGCATTCTAATGATTTGATTTGCATAGCCTTTTGTAAATCATTTCAGGAAATGAGAATAGTAGTGGGGGGCGATTGTTGGTCTCAGGCACCCAGAGGCATAGCGAGGATGCCAAGGGTCCTTGTGCAAACAAGGAAAATTGACTTGTGACCATTGGTTGTGTAGTAAAATACAGCAATAATCAGGGTTGAGTGGGCCCGCTAAGCCGCGGAGCTCTGGTGCTACTGCATTTGCTGCACCACTGATAATTACGTCCCTGCGGGTACCTCCTTTTTGTGATACAAATGGACGCTGACATTACATAACGGGGGGATTTTTAAGCAGTGGTTTTACTGGGTGTCTAAATCTTAAGACTTGATTTAAGACTGCATGTGTGAGTCAGAAAGCTGCATGTGCGGCAGATAAAAAGCCTTCATCATAGCAGCAGAGGATGCTCTGGACATTTTTGAGTTTCCTGGTTCGGAGGAGGGGCTTTTGACCCTAAACTTGCTCACTCAGCACAATGGAGCTACCTCAATGGAAAAATCTCAGTTGTCTAGTCTAAGGTTCACTATACAATGGCTGCATGCTTAAGCTGCCAACACAGGTGTGGGTACTGGAGGTGTACCCCTAAACTGGGGTACTTTTTAATTCCCAGATTCAAAGTGTCCTTGAGGTCTTGAGAGGTTTTTCCCATCTATTCAAAGGTACTTTGTGGGATTTCTGTGCAAGACTGATCAGATTTACTAGGCAGTATTGCACAGAAGTGGTAAATGCAGTGCATAATTTGTAAAATATTAGGTGCAGGACATCAACATTTTGCTCAGAATCCCATGGCCTACGCTATTGAATGTTGGGTTACTGAATACTAACACAGCATAGTCCTAATTCAACATCAAGCTTATTTAATTCACCACAAGAAACTCCCTGTATCTTTGTTTCACGTTTGCAGGTTCTTTTTCCATCTCCATGATTTTTCAGTCTCTCTTTAGCCTCCTTTGCTACTTGCATGTTTTTCTCTCTCTTGCTCTCAATCAAAGTATGATAAGGAAAACTAACTGCCGGTACCCAAAAAGGAGCGCTGATGAGCCCCACCTTGGACTACTGACTCAAATTAAGCACTGGGTTAATGGTGGCAGTTTGGTCACCCTAAATTGGGCAGCTGGTCTGATACAATTCTCAGCAACATCACATCCACCAGAAAAGCTTCCTAATGGTGAAACCAGCATTGGTTCTGCTACTGAGGAGGCTGACTTCAGGGGTGTAGCTTCACGGTGGGGTGTTTGGACTGTTACACCCCCCTAGTAAATATATTTCTGATAAATAGTTGGGTACAGGCACTTTCAGTTGGATATGGTGAGGTGCCTGTCGGATTTCACCAGAGATATTTACATACACACAAAAAATACACACAAACTCTCCTCTGTTTTGAAAGTCTTCAAAAATGTTGGTTATTTTTTCAAAATCTTGTGTTTTATCTTACTTAGTAACCCTACCAATCTGCATTTCTCTCTTTTTCTACTGCCCATCAAGCCCCTCTTCATGCACCGTAACATTAAATGCCAGTGTGTTGTTGGAAAATCTGAATCTCACACCCCACCAATCACACTGACCAAGCTATGCCCCTGACTGCCATAGCTTGCTTTCAAAATGAGTAGGCGGAACACAGAGGAGGACAGGTGAGACTGCTCTAAGGCCCTAAGGCCCTCATTTTGTCATTGGCAGTAAAAGCCGTCTACCGCCATGGTGACGGCTGCCAAAATACCGTCACCGTGGCTACCATCCGTCCACCATATTATGATCACTGCTGGACGTCCGCCACAAGAAGGGTGGAAATCCGGCAGTGATCATACTGGCGGACGGTGGTAGGCTGGCGCTGCTACCATGGGGAGTGGGGGGGGGGGAGTGAGAGGATTTGAGGGGGTGGGGGAGTGAGAGGATCGGAGGGGGGTGTAAGGTGTGTGTTGGGGGGGGGGGAGCCGCACACCGGTGACAGGGAAGGAATTCCTCGTCACTGGTAGGGCCTACCACCATGGTTTTCGTGGCGTTGCTAATGCCACGAAAACCATGGTAGTAGACAGGGTCAAAATGCCGCCGGCTGAACTATGCCAGCAGCCAGGCGAGATAGACATCTCCGGCCTGGCGGCTGATACCGCCATGGCAGTATGAGTGGAGAAGTGGCAGGTTGGCTGCAGCCAACCCACCATTCTCATAATGTGGCAGTATGTACCGGCAGCCTGTTGGCGGTTTTCCCGCCACAGTAACACTCACCGCCGGGGTCATAATGACCCCCACAGTCTTGACAGAATATGCTATTTACATTTCAGGACTGCTGCAATCGCCTCATAAATTGGGTGGTGAAACCTAGAGGGAGAGAACTACCAATGACTGAGCGGAAGTTTTCTACCAGGGTGACTGTAGCTTTTTTTAATGATTTGTGCTAAAAAACATAATATTTGTGTACTAAAATTATTTTGTCACAAAGCTGATCTGGGATCTTGTTAATGTTTCAATTCTGTTTGTCAGCTGCCTATGCTTATCATTTAGCAAAGCTGTTGGCTTAGTACCTAAATCTATCCAGTACATGTTGGTTTGTTCATTGATGGAGGATACATTTGTCAGAGGTTTCAATGATGGGTGAAATAGTTGATGAGTGAATGGGTGTTGCAGATTAGGTGGATAGACAGATGGAGAGATGTAGTCAATTGGCTGAATTGTTGGGCTTTTAAGTGAATGTTCTGAATCCTAAGCTTAGCTTTCACACTCTATGTTTATAATGTGGGCTATGCCAGGTACAAGAAAAATTGGATTTTCCAGGTAGGTCAGATCATAATTTAAGAAAAGACACAATGCGTGTCACCTAAAAAGCCAGCATACAAAAGCTAAACCATTTCAACAAATAGGATGAGGTAAAAAAAAAAAAAAGTCCCTTTCAAAGGCCTAGTGTGTTGTGATGTCAGTACCTAGGTGGGCCTGCTATCAGAGTGTCAGGGTCTCAGGACACATGAATTGCGATGCCTAAGGCATTTGGGAGCAAGAGAGTGAAATTAGCTTAGCTCATATCCTGCACCCCGCCTTGGTTGTTCAGACTTTAGAAGGTCCACGTAGCTATCTTGCCTTCAGTGCTATTATGAAGGGTTGTATGATGGAACCACGCAAGCTGGAACAACGCATGCCTTAACACGTGATCAGAACAACAAACACATTGTTTCCACGCATGCCTTTACCACGCATGCCTTTACGATTTTTGCTGTAAAAGCAAGCCTAGTAAAAGGCATGTGTGGAAACGGCATGCGAAATGGCATGCATGTTTTTTTCATGCAACCCCCCCCACATGCCCTGAGGCCCAAAACTACCCCCACCCCAAATACCTAAACTACCCTGATCCCCCACCCAACCTGAGCCCTAAAAAAAAAAAAAAACTATCTCAACCCCCACCCCCCTAAAAACTAAAGTACCTCACCACCCCTGAACCCTAAAGAAAAAAAAAAAAAAAACAATCCCCCTATCCCTGCCCCATATGAATAAAATACCCTGACGTCGCCCACGAGCCCTGAGCCCTAAATAAAGAAACAAAACTATCCTGACCCCCCATCCCGCCCCTAAAAACTCAACTTCCCCGAGCCCTAAAATAAATTTTAAAAAATACCCCAACCCCCCACCTAAAAACTAAACGACCCAGACACCCCAACCTGCCCTGAGCCCTAAAACCTTCCCCCAATAAGTAAACTACCCTGACACCCTCCATGAGTCCTAAAACCTTTCCCCATAAGTAAACTACCCCGACCCCCCACCCACCCTAAGTCCTAAATAAAAAAAACTATCCCGATCTCCCACCCCTGCCTCTAAAAACGAAACTACCCCAACCCGCCCTGAACCCTAAAAAAACAACATCAACTCCCACTCCTTCCCCATAAAGCTAAACTGCCCCAACATCCCCCACCCGTACTGAGCCCTAAAAAAAACCCTAAAAAAAACCATCCTGAAACGACCTAAAAACTAAACTACTCTGATACCCCAACCCGCCCTGAGCCCTAAAATCTCCCACCCAATAAGTAAACTACCCCAACCACCCGGAGACCTCAATCCACCACCACCTCTAAAAACTACCCAACAACCCCGTACCAACCCTACTTACCTCACCGCATCCTCTCCCGATCTTTCCTCCTCTTCTCTCCTCCCCCCTCCTGCCCTTCCTTAAACCTTACCCCGCCCCTTTAGAATTAACTACCCCACCCTAAGCCCTAAATTAAAAAAAATACCCAATCTCCCCCCAACTCTGTCCCCTAGAAAAAATAAAATAGGCTGCCTCCCCTACCCTAAGCCTTAAAAAAAAAAACAAGACACCCCCACCCCTTAAAAAAAAATAGCCTACCCCGACCCCCCCAGACCCCAATCCCTTAATCCACTCCCCGCCCCAGCCCCACCTACCTATCTCACTGCGTCCTCTTTAACAAAGCATGGCCTTTTCTGTGCCTTAACCATGCATAGGCGTAGTTTAGCACATGCGTGGTTAAGGCACAGAAGAAGCAATGCGTTGTTTCAGCAAGCGTGGTTATGCCTCTGCGTTGTTTACAATGGGTGGTTAACGATGTTTCCCATAATGAAGGCACATGTTGCTTGCTGCCATAAACTGCTGAGCACCCCCTTTCCCTCCAGACACCAGCTTGCCAGTACCCAAAAAACCGTGCCCCTCTTGGCAATCACCTAGCTTACATAGTGCTAGCTATGACCTTAAGTACCGCAAGAAGGGCCTCTCAGCAGAATATGAAGATGAGTCTCCAAATCTCACAGATATTCATTGGGCTTGGACTTAATGGGGGTCCCTCTGCACCACAAGGGCTGGGGGAGCCTGCATTACACCCCTGGTCTTGGTAATGCAAGGGATCGTGATCTCGTTTTAAGCCGGCAGTGCTTTCAATACCCAAGCAGATCTCTTATTTTTCCATAATGCACTTTCCTTTTGCAGATGGCAGCCTGGCTAGCCCTTCTATTTTTATTTTTAGAGCCCCACATACTTTACCCAACCACAATGCATTGACTGGGCAGGTGGACTTTAAATTGTAAAAATTACGTGTACCTCTTACTACGAAAACAGTGTAGTGCATTTATTTGATTTAACACAGAAAATAAAGTAGCCCTTCAGACCAAAGCGAGGATTTTGGGTTCTGCTCTGTTACAAACTGCTTCGTCTTGATACAGGCTGATTTGTAAACACCTCGATTAAAACAAAGACTTGCTACCAACTATTGTTTTTCTGCGGATAAAACACAGACTATGATTTCCACTTTCAAAGACATGATATCTTCAGGTGTCACTGGATAAACACACAGGGACAAAAAAAGCCCATCTCCTAACCTTTACTAAGGCTTCCCCTGATACTAGACCCCGTCACTAGTTTACTCCTGAGAGAAACTTCTTTGACAAATTGGCCATAACAAGGCTCCCGCTGGCCCTACCGCTGGTTCTGTGACACTTCTGATGCCGGTGCCGTGAGCGGGCAGTAATGAACTCCGAAGCAGAAGCAGCAGCAGGAAACCTGGGGAAGGCAAGACACCGTCCCTTAACTCGGGCTGGGCCCTGCTCTAAAATGGCCGCAAGCCTCTAACAGTGAATCCTATGGATTTACTCTGGTGCCACATATTTCAACAAGATGATTACATAAACGAAGGCAGGAAAAAATGGCACGAGCATTCCATTAATATGCTCTGTACTTCGAACTGACCAGCCAGCGTTGCCGCACAGCACTTTGTGCTTTATGCTGCACCTGACGTCCCAACAAAGTGCTTAGCAATAAATAAGGCGAGAAGCACAATAATTAAAGCAGCCACAGTGAAAGCAGAGCAGTAGAGTATTAGTAAAGTCAGTAGGTGGACACAAAAGAAATGGGCATGAACGCTTTACCAAGTGTGTGGTGGCAATATGTTAGTGGTAGGATTTTCCCTACCCTAGGTGAAGATTCACGCTGCCATCAACTACCTTGTTCTGTAAAGTGGGACGCAGTGGCTGCTTTTGGGGCAGTGATGATTGCCTACTGGCTGCACCCTAGGAAACTGCTCAATATTGCTATACTGTAACTTTAGTTTAATAGATCATTTGGGGTTTTCCGTTATCCTCAATAATTCTATTTTTATGTCTTGCTTCTTACTGCACTAATGCGATCTCTAAGTGCCACAAATACCAGATGTTGTTGCTATCCGATTTAATCGTGCTCAATTTACAGATATCTGAAGGATTTAAATAAAAGGATGTCAACCACACCGCGATTCAAATTTTTGACCATCCAATCATTGTATTTCACATTGGAGTGCTTTCAGCTCACCAAGCCATCCTGCCAGTTTAATGAAAACAGTTCCAAAATATGAGCATGATCAGCATGGCTGATTTACTGAGAATTATTTTCCTTTTAGTTTAGTTTCATGTCTATTGTCGGTTTCAGAATATTCTTCAAGAAATGGGTTTCAACTACAAAGAAGAGATTGTTGTGGAGACCGCCCAGCCTGTCCAAGGTGTAATACTTTTAGCACAATGCAGCCAGCTTTTAAGGTTACTCCAGCTTAAAGAGGGCAGCAGCAGAGACTGACAAGGACAGGATGATGTGACTTTATATTGTATGACTAGAACCCAAATGGGCCATGGATAGAAGAAATTATTCTAGTGGGTATAGAGAGCCATTTGCAGGACGAGTTAGCACAGTGCTATTTCGTTGAAAGCACTAATAGATGTGGCTAATATAGATTGATGTATGGGACTGTAGCTAAGTGAGGTGGGATGTGGGGAGAGAGATACGAAAGTACAGGATAAACATCATAGATTGTGCCGGGGAGGCAATGACAGAAAGATTTCCCTGTGGATGGACAGCCTCAGGCCAAGCTTTGTGTTGGGTGGCAGTTGACATGAGTAAATGAAGAGGCATTCTGGTTTTAAAGTGTTTGACCTAAGTCAGGGACTAATGTCAAGCCTTTGATAAAAGTTTAAACTGTCAGCTAAAGCTAGATGTCATCTGCACCTTGGAGAGCAGCAGCGTTGTGACTAGCTGTCAATAGCCCAGTGATTCCATGGGTGAATTAAAAGAATGGGTAAAGGATAGGGTCTCGGGCAAGCCAAACAACCATGAGAGAGGACAAGATCTGGAATTATCAATCTTTAAGAAGTGAGATATCTTTCAGAGTCAGAAGGAAAACCAGCTCACAACCTTATCACTACAACTATTTTAAATTCATGGTCTAAAGTATCAAAGGCTGCTGAAAGGTCAAATAAGAGTACAATGTGGGGTGGAGGGTTAACTCCTTGACCGTTTTGCACAGTACTCTATTTTAAGATCTAGAATTGGCACTTTGTTTACTCTTCTTACTGCATATGGGTTTCCCAAGGTATGAAAATTCACCTTTTCTTCTCAAGTTTTCTGAAATGTAATTTTGCTGCTATTCGATTCCCATATGCACCGAACAGTGGCACATTCAATTTTGGTTAATTTTAAGATAAGAGGATCTAAATGGTAAAAGACTTAGACTATCTTTCTATTCCCACCCTCGGTGAAATCATCTGTGGGCCCTAAATGAGTGTAATCTTGTGGAATTTACTTAGAACAAGAGGATATGGTGCTTAGCTGGATGCATTTTAAGTAGTTTGTTACATTTTTATGGGTTTTGGTTGACCCGTAGCACCTACGCTGCTCCAATAAATCGGATGGCAAAATGGTCTGACTGATCTAATGCAAATGGTTGAAAAATGCCCAGCAAGGTAAAGGGAAATAATCAAGTCTAGAGATGAGGTCTATCTAGCTGTTTCAGAACTCCTAAGATGACACATCCCAAAAACTATTGAGGGTTTCCCTGATCCCCCCCAAATTCTCATATACATCTCAATGTAAAGATGCTATGGTGGTGCTGTTTCAACAGTGCAATCTCATTTGCTCTAAAGAGGGTAGGTGATGTGCTGATCCTTCAGGGAGACCAAAGGAGACATTAGTGACCTCAAAAAACGAAATAAAGAACCGTATTTAAACTTATTGAGCCCACTTTGATTGTATTGCTTTAATTACCTCAACTGTGGGTCTAGTGACAGTGTAGAAGAAAACGTTTCTTAGAGTCCGAGCCTGACCATGGAGTCAGGGGCTGACAAGGACCGCAGATCACACAGAAAGAGAAGCTATTATTCAAGGTGACTGGTGTTGCATGCACACTAAAAAGGCGGGGGACCACCATGGGACGAAGCAGCAGCAGTCATTACTCGTTCTTTGCATATTTGATGTGTTGAAAGGGAAGGAGGGCACCTCAGGTGCCGCTTTGTAGGACTAAAGAAGTAGAGACAGAGAGATCAAGTCCCTTTCTAGTGGTCAGGTGGTATGAGGGCATGGTGGCAGAAGGAGGAGCTGCCAATCCCATGCTCATAATCAGAGGGCCTACATAGCTGAGTTGAAGATACCAATGCTATGTCTCTCTGGTTAGCAGACTAGGGTTGGCGGGCACTGGTCCTGCAGATGTGCCGAGAGGGAACCGAGAAATAAAATAAGAGAAGGCATTTTCTGTCCTGGAAACATGGGAGAAGGGGCTCGGGTACCTTATTTTTAAAAGGTGCATCGGGAGTTGTGTGCTGAATGTATGTGGAGGAGTAGGTCAGAGGGCTACTTTAAGGGATGAGATTTTTTGTCATTTATTTATTTTCCATAGTGGGTAGGCATCCCAAACAAATGAAGAAAACGGGTAAAAGAGTCAGATTTATATAGCTGCTCCCTTCACCATTAGTTTCCATCAGAAGCAATTTGGGAGGAGCTGAAAAGAAACGCTTTCACATATGGATCTGGCTCTCCTTAACCATTTTCTAAAGGTTTATTCTATAGTAGGGGAACCCTTCGTTCTCTACTTTTATCATTACAACCAACATTAACTTTGAAAACGACAGCATGTCATTACTTTATGTGCCATCCATGATCACAAGCCAATGACTATTTCTTTCTTTACAAAATGTGAAAGCATTTCTTACCGAATTCTCTTCTGCTCTATATATAAATCGAGCAATTCCAGATTTTTAGGTCCCTATTCTGTCGAAATACTGGTCAAAATGTATTCAGAAATGTATTTAAAAATACTGGCCATGCACACTGCGAACGTATGCCAAATGATTAGACACTGTGCTCAATGCTGCACGCAACTTTGCCATAAGACATTGGCACAGAAGTAATAAGTCTGGTAGAAGCAGAGTGAACATTATTCTCTTCTAGGAAAACTATTACAAAGAAAGAAAGTCCCAGCTCTTTTCTGATTTAGTAGTAAGCCACGGAGAACAATCTAATCACACTAGCTTACCTACTACAGGGCAGAGAATACTACTACTTTATTTAAACACTTAGGCACTTAAAAAAACATTACATACCTTAAGAAAATGCAGTTATAATGAACAAACTATGGAACTGATGCTGCACTGGAGTGGACGCTATATTGCTTCAGACATGTCACCCGACGCCACTTCTGGCGTCGTCTGAAGCAAGTGCCCCATGCCTGTGACATGAGAGCTTTGAATTGTCCATATCGAGTCCGACACCTGGGGTCCTTCTGCAGGTGAGAAATCTACACGTAGAAGTACCTTCCTGGACTTGGAGACAGAGATCACGAGTGATCTGCAGTGGGTGAAAAAGGAGGCAATACTATCTTGCATATGGTTGACAAAAAAGAAAATATAGGTGTGGGATTCCTACACTGGCATTTGCATTGAAAATGTTAGACAAAATTGACCTTGAGCCAGTTCATTTTTCATTACTCTGTGGTTATTCTCCATGACCTCAATGGCTGTCTTGGCAAACCCCTTGTGAACTCTTCCTTGATTTGTTTGTGAAGTAAAATGAGTTTGCTAATGATCAAACAGATCCTAGGCTCTAGCAGATGTACACAAAGCTATTTTACTTAAATTATTGACTTTCCTTGATAAGTAAGGTGACACCAGTAATGGGAAACATGTACTGGAAGTTAAATGAAAGGCCAACAAAAAAACAGGGAGGCTGCTACCCCTGGGCTACTAAATACATAATTTATAGCATTTAAAAGCAACCTCTTGTTCAACTTGAAAGTGAAATGTGATAACAGGATATGTGGATGTGACTGCAGATACGCTCACCAAAATACGGAAAAAATGAGAGTTCAACTGGAGAATAAAAAAAGTAAAGAGTCACTCATAGAGAGAAAGGCTTTATTTTAATATTCCCATATTAAAAAGTAAGCCAACTGTATGTGTTGATTTATTGATGGTGACGTTTATATACCAGGGGATATAAAGAGAATGGTAGCAGGCCGCCAACACTAAATGAAAGAGACAGGCATGGTAATGGAAATCAGTCTGACAGTAGAAATCAAAAAGAACAGCGCAGCACATGCCGCTAACATGTGCAAATGGTGTCGGCCCCAATAACCGCTGGATGAAATTTGCGTAAGATGGCACATTAGGACTTTGTTCATATCTAGAGGCAAATGCATTTTTACACGATCACTGAACACAAAGTGAACTGTTTTTCCGCTTTGTCCATAGCCAATGAGGCATTTCATTGGGTTCAGAGTAATTCTGAGGCAGGGAAAAGATTATTCTTTCCTGGGGAGAATCTGTATTCACAGTGTTATTTGCAAAAAGCAAACCGAGCTTAAGAGCAACAGAGTGCTAACAACTGACTTGAGCCCAGGAGAGGGTGTGCGATTCTTTTCATAAGGAACGATATATATGTAGGTTACAATCGTGCAGGCAGGGAGTACTTTTGATGAAAAGCCAAGCCTTCTGGACTTTTCATTCTTCCATTCGTTCATCTCGATTGTGGTAATATGCTTGCTCCAGATATGGCGTGGTCTGCCTGAGGCTATGAAATATAATCATCACATGTGCTAAGGTACCATATTTGGAAGCCTGGTAAGTTATGCAGCTGGTTTACAAAACAAGGGCTTGGAAGTGTTTCCTCAGTGCTGTCCTGAAGTGGTTAAACATCTGCTGATCAATGTTCTAGCACGTGTATTAACTAAACAAATAGTACAGGGCACGTATCACCAAACCATAAAAAAGATACATCTGACTTATTACATTAAGTTCAGGTTTGCATGCGACGCACACTACAACCACAGTTTCAGTTAAAAATCATTTTTAAACCCAGGAGCCCTTCTACTAATGCATTACTTCACATGGTGCATCACCATGCTTTTAGATGTTATTAACGTCAACAAAATTATTTCATTTAATTTCATCCTGCCACAAGGTCCTATCACTACGTTTCCACCCACTTTACAGCTGTTTTTCTTAAAAGGGTTGCAGGAGTCACACATCTGTTCTTATTTGACCCCTCCCAGCGTAAGACCATGCTTTAGCGTTGCACTCCCCAATCCTAATGTTTTTTCTAACTGATTACCCTAAAAAATAAGCTATCACTCAGGATTTAATTCGAAGAAAAGCCTTCGTGGAACACAAGCTTTATTCTAGATGTTTAATCACTATAGAAAGAGTATTGGCTGGTAAAGAAGTTTAGATGGAGTTTCGTTATCTCACTGAAACCCTTTTTGCTTTTAATTACAATTGATTGATAATAAAACAGTAATACAGCAAAACACTCACATACTCTACTGTATTTGAGTATTTTATTTCCCTGATATGGGGAGGTTCACAGTGGTCTGGATGTACTTTCATGGATGTCAAGTTACAAAAAATATTCTATCTGTGGACCTTTACTCGTGAATGTCCTTGTGCAGCAAAATAAGCTGTGCCACGATGCCTCTGCTCACATCTCTCAGGCCTGCTCTGTGATATTCTTTCTCAGTGGAAATAAAAATCTGAAAAGTCAAGTGCAGGTACTCCAATCCATGTTTTTGTGATGATCACCAATGTTAAACACAGTTCTGCTAATAAGAGGTTGACATTAATAATGTCCCTACCCTCTTCCTCGGGGTGACAGCTGCCAAGACTAAGCTGGCCATTTAGGCAAACTGAACATTTCGTGGGGCACTGCAGCCAAGCTAAGGGGCAGTTCATCTAGCCTTTGGCTCAGCAGGTCTCCCAAGGAGGAAGCAGTCTTCCAGCAGCTAGTGGTAAGCAACAGCACAGGAGTGCACACCATAAAATGTTTCAACAGGGGAGCAGGAGTATCATGCATCTAGGAGTATGAGAGAGTGTACAATTTACCCTGAACATCGTGCATCTAGCAGTACAAGAGGGTGTACAATTTACCTTCTCTGCCCGGGCAGCCCCGGGAAATTTGAGAAAAGACCAGTCATTCGGGTGCGAGCAGGAGGTGGGAGCATGTAATTACGAGGAGGCTCCATAGTTCCATGTGCTGCTCTGAGCCATTCACCAGACTGGCAGCCTGCAGCCGCCATAGACTGGTACAGGACACGGGTGGGTGCTTTGCAGTCACTGGCAGTGTTGATACTGCATAGTGCACTGCTTCAGATTGACATAGCATATCAAAGTAGACAGTGTAGAATGGCAGTGGTCTTTATTTACTAAGGCACTGAGAATCTATCCAGTGCCATCTTGCATTAGATAGAGGGCCAACATGAATAGACCACAGAGAGCTGTATGTTTCCAGTCAAAGGAGGATTCGGTCATTGTCGTGGAGTGTGGATTCTGGAAAGGCAGTAGTGTTTTTCACACCACGGTAATGCCAATACTACATGGTGCTTTAAAAGACAGGCTGACCAGTTCCTTGGCTATTTCAGCATTAGTGAAGGCAGAACAAGAGTGTGCTTGTAGTGTCTGTATGTTAATAGACTATAAAGTAAACACAATCTGGCAGTATTGTCATAACTTTTCAGAGGAGAATTAGGACATCTACAACGTTCCCATAATATGTTGAGGTACTGTTGTAATTTGAAATTATATGCATTTCGGACTCGAGCAAATACCAGTTTGTGAAGATATAGGCAATAAAGAAGCTAGACCCTTCCATCTTTGGTATTTTTAAATAATATCCATCTTTTGGGCATTACTCACATGCAACAGATTTTCAAGTCTCAAATATGAGTATCAATTGCATGAAAATAATTCAAGAGTTGAAGTCATTTTTGAAATGCAAAGTAATTCATGTTTGACTGTATTACTTTTCTTAGAGGAGTCCGTGTTATTGCTTAACAAAATTAATTTATTGCTTGAAATTAATGACATAAAAATGGAGGCAAACCAAAAATGTTATTTGTGATGTTCTGATTGCCCTGGCTATGTTTCAAGTGAATGACGAGCAAAATAAACAATTAAATACATTCTACCGCCATATTCCTCATCCTCCCTTCCCACAAACGCAACTCCTCACATTCATGGCTTGCACGACCAGTTCATGCTACTGAGCCACTTCAACCCCCAACCCGACCACTTTTCTAAAGCCCGCATTCTTCCATTTATTTGCCTTGGTTGTTCCTGTCAACCTTTTAACGTTTATACTACATTCTCGTCTAAAAAAAGAAAGAAAAACGTGTTCTCTCTACTTTTCACTTCCAATAAGCTTCAGGTGTCGAGCTTCGCTTTTCAGCGACAGCATACTCATTTATGTGGAACAACCCACTGTAGGACCTTGATTTCAATTGACAGAGCACAATGAAGGCACCTGCAGTAGAACTGTGTGAGCCATACAGCTTGGTAAGCTTATTTTAATCTCGTTTATTATAGCAAAATTACAGCTGTGTGCAATGATATCCATGATTCCATGCTGAATTACTTTCAAATGACAGATATATTCAGGGTGTTTGATTGCAATAACAGGAATTTGCAGTACTGCATTTGTAAAAGACAAACAAGCTTTCACGGATTGCTTGAGTAACCACGGACTTTTTTTTTTTTTTTTTTTTTACAACTCAGAGGCTCCTCTCGACCCTGAAACATGAGCCCCTGACAGTATTTCCGTTCATAGGCTTTTCTCCATTTTTACCACCTTTTGTCTTTCTGGCAGGATGCCTGGCAATTTTTCTGTGGATTATTCTACAAATTTTCTTCCAAATATGTTAAATAACCAAACCATACTCCATGTCCTTCTGCTTCACCAAATAACCCTACTTTTCCCTTTGAATCATCGGGGTAGTGATAAGGGTATGTGTGTGTGGGGGGGGCGGGGGGGGGGGTGCAATGCTTTTTCTGGGCCTGTGTACATGCTTTGCCATCTATTTATATACTTTGAAGATAGCCTGCCCTGTTTAATAATGGCGAGGTAGCTAACAAGGCTTAGACTACTACTTGGTGCCTTATGCTGGATTTGTTTTTTTTAATCCTTTATTGAATGCCTTTTTTATGACTTGGGAATGGGTGCTTGTGATGACTGGAGCCCGGCATGAAGTTTTTAACCAAGGCTCCTCAAAAACGTCTGACATGCCTGTCCATCATTGTTCACCTTAATTATAGTTCCATACTTCTTATTAGCCTACCCTCTTAAAATATCCCGCTACAGCTGTTGCCTTTATGTGATCAGCATTCACTTTAATGAATCTATTTACGTATGTATGTAGGGGTACTTAAAGAACTTGAATCCACCTACATGCAATGCAGTTCTGTATTACACCCTGTATTGTACTTGCATTTATAAAGAACCTTATACCTATTACGAGGAGCTGAAGCTATAGGCACCCAAGAAGCATGGAACCCAGTTGCCGGGGGAGGGGTGCTTGACTGGGAGGTCATCAATTAGATTTCTAGCTTTCAGTATATAACAGAGGGGAGAGACATGAGGGAACAGAATATATGCGCTTTACATGAATTTACATTTATGTGACTTTATATTTAAAAAGAGTACCACTGTCATACAAATTGTCCCACTTCAAAGGAATTACAGACAATTGATAATACATTCGATTTTATATATATTAATAAAAGATTATGTCTGAGGGAATTAAGGTTTCATTGTTTATGTTATTGTAACTGCTAGCTCCCTTGACCTCACTAGACAAACAGAATGATTTTAGAAGAGGCTGAACACACCAATGACAATTAAATCATTACCAAATAAAAGTCTTTGATTTTGGGTATGTTTTTTAACAAATTAAGCACTACGTCAGTTACTGAATTGAGTGCGTGTGATTTGGTGAACAGAGAGAAACTGTGGCAACTTATGGATACAACGGGGGTTGACCAAGATGTGCTTGAATTAATTAAACGTTTATACACTGACCTTACAATCTCAGTTCAATATGCCCAGCATGGAGAGAGATCACTTTCTTTCACATCCTTACGAGGAGTTAGGCAGGGCTGCATTTTAGCACCATTTTTATTTTTATTATACATCAATGGACTTTATAGTTTTTTAGTACAAAATGGTAAGGATTTTCCTAGGATGGATCTAGACAACTCCCGGTCCTATTGTTTGCTGATGATGCTGTTTTGATTGCCCGCACAGCAAATGGTCTCCAGACTTTATTAGACCTCTTTTTTACCTTTATGCAGGATCTCAACTTGAAAGTCAATTTTGTAAAGTCACATATTATGACATATGGCCCTCGAAACACACGTACTACATGTTTTACCATGGATGGAAATATTTTAACTAAAGTGAAAGATTTCTGCTATCTAGGACTGCATTTAAACTCCTCCTTGTCATGGTACCCCCATCTTAATTTTAAGATTCAACAAATGGAGAGAAACATAGAGGCGATTCCGTTTTGCTCGCATACTGGGTCACAGGCCAGTTCACCAGATTATTACGCTTTATAAATCTAAATGCATCGCTGCAGCCATGTATTGGGCGGGCCTTTGGGGTTACATCAAATCAGCCCGTCTACAACAAATTGAGAATACATTTTTGCACAGGCTGCTTCTGGTACCTAAGAATGTAGCAAATATTATTTGCCATGAGGAGCTGGGAGCACGGTATATTGAGGACTTGGTTGGTATTGCCCCTCTTTTGCTATGGCTAAAAGTTTGGTCAAACTCTGCGGCCAGCTTGGTACAGGAATGCATTACAGACTGTATTCAATCAGCTAAAATTCCATGGATTACTTATGTTCAAAATTCCTTTCGGAATTTAGGGTTAGAGAACATGTTTTCTAATCCAGGATCTCTACCTACTAATGCGAAGGTATTGCTTAAATCACAATATATAGAGTATGCTGCAAATTGCAGATATCAAGAGGCAGCAAAATTGGAAACATTCGAACCCTAAGTTCAAATTTCTACCTCCTCAGTGCTAGAACCATATTAAACTTGGTTTTCAAGCTCCTCATCATATTCTCTCCTTGTTTTATTTAGATTCAATTTTATACATTTTAGATTGGCTTTTCCAAAGAAATGTACTTGGCATAAGATGCTCCCAAACTGCCCTTGTGACAATCTCTCAAAGCAAAGCATGTGCCACTTTTTCTTATTCTGTCCGCTTTATTCTGCACCTAGACAATTTTTATCTTGTCAATTTTAAATAAATTGCAAACTACATCCTATCAGGAGGCACTGATTAATATTCAAAAACTCTCCTCAATACAATTATGCCATTCTGTTTTAAGCTTTATTAAATTGCCTATGGCCATTAGGAAATGATATGAATTGATTGAAGTAGACACATATTAGTATAATTCGGCATCGAATGATTTTATTTTGATACTGGGCTCTTACCTTTGTATTGCACACGTTTGTATTTTATAGGGTTGTCTGGTTGACTGACAATGGCAATGTATAGAATTTTGTGATACTGTTGATTGAAGATGTTTGTGTGTATCTCTGCTTTTAATATTATCACTGTATTTTAATTATTTACATTTTTAGTTTGAAATGTATTGTACTTTTATAGCATTTGCCGAATAGAGATTCTTTGACTGACATTCACTGAAAATGTTCTAAATGAAGGTGCTTCCTGACAGTGCAATTGAATGGCTTGTGATATCATTAGCAAACAATATGAAAACAATTACAATTCACTTTAGTAAAATTTAAAGCAAAAGGAGGCAGAGGAAGGACAAACATACAAAATACCTCATGGGTATGGAAATTTCTTTCTGCAAGAGTAAGCAGCAGGTGCTTCGGTACTGCAAAAAGCATCAGCTGATCGCTGAATATGGTGTTTTAAGCACAAGCAGATAGTAGACGGGCTAAGGGACAACCGTGACACATCCCTCTCTGGATCTTGCTTGGCTTGAAAGGAAACCATCACAGTCTGCTTGAGCTATTGGCTCGGTATATCATTATGTTCCCACAGGGCCACTGCCTGCTCTTTCTAGAATGCATAACCAGAAACTTCATTCATACCCCCCACTGCTCCCACTATCGCTGCCAATGACAGTACTATCACTACTACACATCACACACACAAGTGTGACAATTCAGACTTTAAATATACATTAAAAAGATTAATACATGCTTTGGGTGACAGGTATTAGTGATTTTAATGTATATTCAATTATTAAACAACAGCTCTGGTGCTCCTCAAAAAATAAGACAAGCAACGCCACCGTGTGGCAGCTGTCATAAGAGCCAATGTTGACAAAGAGTCAGTGCCGAGCACCGGAATCCACCGGCTCTAATTAAGCACTGGCTACAATACCTCCCATGGGGACGGGGTTGCTGATTGGGAGCAATCAAGACTGCAGGACTAAGCAGAGAGAACCTCAATGAAATTAGTTGGAGCATTACTAGCCAACCCCTCCCCCCTCCACACCCAGCCCCTGAAGGCCTTAGGTGTAAAGCTCGAAATGTACAGGGGAAGGAGGGAGTTAAAACAACACTGATTACGGACGTTGAACTAATTCAGCATGGAACATAGTGTTTACATAACAGGAAAGTTTATTAAATAATTAAAAAACGGTGTAATTTTCTATACCCTGACTGAATGTAAGGGAGAAAGGCGAACCAGGTATATGGGAAACAATCGTGAGGACGTATAACGCGTAGTTTATGCAACAGAGAGAAAACCTACTCTGTGTGGGAGAGGTGCTAAACATTACAATACATATATTTTTTTACATTACTTAGCCACTACAGTTATCTGATTGCACTTTTATGTAACATTTTCTTACAAGTGTTAATAAAAAATATTTCAAACTGTAATAAGCAATATGAATATTATACCATCAAATACAAACAACAGTGACACAGTCGCAAAACTTTCTTTTCCTAGTACTACTTACTTTAGGATCCAGTTCCAGCTAAAAGGTAAGGCGCTTCTTTTTGTTTCAAAGGCCTCTATTAGACTAACATGGATTAGCAATGTGCAATTAATGCCCTGCGACTGTAATTATAGTTTCAACAGAAGCTCAATGAAGCAGCTATTTATAAGCAAGCCATTTGGATTTAGCTTAGCCGCTCTAAGTGAAGGTCAGAATCCCAATTCAAGCAAATAGAAAGAAAAAAAAATCAATATATCGAGGAGCTTCTATTGTTCCCTGTGTTGTACTACAGTGACATGGGTAAATGAAAAACAGGCTCCGGTCAACCGCGATTTTAGTAAAGAAAAAGAGGGCTACAAAACGTAAACACATCTAGCACTTTTGTAGAAAGTTTCATACTGCTGTACAGTGTCTTTTAGCTTGGAAAAAAACTGTTTGTGCCTCAGTTCTGTATAACAAGCACGACTAGGCCATTTGCTGGAGCACCACTCAAATGGCGGTGTGATGGCAAAAACCCACAGTATCATCTAACTGCAACCACACTAACATGATTATTTCATTTTATTGATGATGTATCAGGCACCAAATGTCACTGTTAAGCTACTTCACAGTGCCACAAAGAACCTTGGAGGCATACACGCAGAGAGCTATACGTGGTGAATAGGAAGATAGTACAAGAAGAAACAGTCCGGCAAATTTCACAGCGCCCAGATAGATGCATTATAGCTCCTGTAGACTGAAAGCTCAGAGACCTCAAGTGCAGATCTTCATTTGTGCCGGTGGTAGCAGGTGGTCAGCATCTGTACTTATTTTAGGTACTAGGTTTTATTTGTCATCATCAGATTTTGACCCAGATCGAGAGAAAGGAGTGAAGGCAGAGACAGACGGAAAAACAGTGGCAAACGGAGAAAGAAGGGGTGAAACAGACTCTGCAAAAATTAGACAAAAAGACTAAGGGGGTTATTACAACTTTGGAGGAGGTGTTAATCCGTCCCAAAAGTGACAGTAAAGTGACGGATATACCACCAGCCGTATTACAAGTTCCATAGGATATAATGGACTCTTAATACGGCTGGTGGTATATCCGTCACTTTTGGGACGGATTAACACCTCCTCCAAAGTTGTAATAACCACCTAAGTGTAGGGTGGTGGAGGGAAGAGACATGAGACAGAACCATGGCTAAGGTAGTCTCAGTCTCTGGCAACTCCTGCATATAGCAGAATTGGTGGTGGACCCCTAAAACTTTATAACCACTTTTTTTTAATCCAATTAAACACTGCTCAAGTGTCACTGAAAATGAGTGAGGTCTTCATTTAGTGGTTGGCTTGAGTGCTCATTCATCTTATACCTGGGGAGGAGTGCTGGCACCATACCTCAAAACTGACTTCAATCAGACCTCTGATGCATTAGAGCAGCTTCTGAAGGCTGAAGGGCTGCAAGAAGCACCCCCAGATCCCCCACAACATAGAAGCCGCTCTCCTTACAGCAGGCAGAGTTCACGTAAGTGTTTTTCCATGTCACCTGAGCCCGGTGCATGTTACTCTTTCAGAATTACTTTAATGTGTATGTCTGTTTTCCGAACGTTTGATGGCGTTTTATTATTTAACATTCTATTCAGCATTTTTTATGAATTTTTTGAAGTAAGTTCCCGTGAAGTCATCTATATGCTAATTAGTTCTCACTCCTGAGGATTTTAACACCTAACACCTCTGGGGCTGTTTGCTCTTACTTTCTGAATAGTGCAAAACGCAGCCCACTGGTGACAAAGTACGTGTTTGTGGTCTCCACCAATGACAACAACGATTCACAGAGTGCAGACAATGTTCACATGAAGGGATGTAGCTTAGAATCCGTCACCTACCCGACTCTTGCCCAAGCTGGCCCACGCTTGTGTCCGGGTTAGAACGGATTCTGCTCTCTGGCGATACTGGAATGTTGAGAATTTTTGGCACTTCAAAATGCTGGGGCATGCTCACTTCCACACTGTAGTCAATAGATGTCAACGCTTCGCATAGCGCAGGGGATACAGGATTCTGAAAAAAATGTTTATGTTTTACCATTATCATACTATCTTTTTGTTTGGCACACAGGCTTTAAATTAGAAAAACGTAAGTACATTAAATCACCGAGTGTCATCAACACTAACAAATACAGGGAAAACAACTGATACACAGATTTGACCCTTAAAGCACGAGCTCCCCAATTAAGACATGCAACACTGAACTGGCCAGCTTCACTTCCTGCTGACAAGAGCAATCTAGTGGCTTCCCTCTTTTGCTGCCCCTATTTATGGCAAACCTTTCATTACCATCCTTTGCCTATCCAACATGCTTCTATCTAGATAGCCATTTCCCCCAGTAATTGTCTATCCATGGTGGATCATATATATCGCAGATCCAATTCTCACAGACCCAGTTATAAAGAAGGCTTTTATTGGGGATGACCTTGTGTGTAAGGCAGATTTTGAATTATATTCTAGCAAAAATGGGTAGATAGTTGCGGTCTCATAGTATATGTTTTCTAATGTTGGCTATGGGCTATCTACTTAAGGACTGCTATGCTTTCAGATCCTCCCAAGTATGTCTAATGATGCCTGTTGTCAGAAAGGCATTAACAGGACCCACAATACAAAGCCCCACAAGTTAGTGTCCGCTTTGAGCACATGTAATGGGATGCAGTTCAATCACATGGCTTTACTGCCATTATGTTAATGTAAAGCATTCATTAGCTCAGTAAAAGCGAAAGAATATATCATAAAAGGCCAATATTTTCCATGTACAGAAGAAGCACTAACATGGTTGGCCAAGTTAGAGGAGTGTCCATAGTTAATTTGATAAATTGGGTCACCCAATCAGTGGAGCTGGAAAACAAGTTAAATATGGGCCAGTGGGTTATTGTTCACTGAAGCCGTGTTCCAGGTTACCCACTCGCTGTCAACAGCTACCATTTTTTCCTCACCCAGCTAATTTTGTTTTTAGGCCCTTTGGATGGCATCTTACAGGAATTCTCTTCATGGTGCTTAAAACCCCTTCTGTTTAGCCTTTACAGAACTCTTTCTCTGCCAAACGTTCCAGATTAAACAATGAGTAATTATCTTTTAAGATTGACTAGTGTCCTTCAGTATCGGTTTACTGGGATGCACTACTGAAGAGGTCATCTAAAGAACATGAAGTTTGTCTATTATTTGCAACATTTTCTCCAGATAAGGTACTACAGCTTTGACCATCAGAAACACTTCAGCCTCCTGACCCAGCTTTGACCAAATCACATTTTCAAGACTTAAGACAGTCTGTGCTGGTGGTGTTACATTAACAGGAATATGAATAGGATCAATAGATCAATGTTCTTTGATCATGATAGTGGTTAGGAGGACATCACGGTCACATTATACCATTTGCTTCATAGTTGAGTCCTTCAGCACAGATTAAATTATGCAGTTAACGAAGACATTATCATAAATGCACAAACAACCACTAGTACGACAACAAAAGGTGGCAGAACTATTGGATCCGTCGCTGCTTCCAAACGTAGGAGCCTGGACTGGCTTGTAGTGAGTACCTAGGGGTACTTACACCTTGCACCAGGACCAGTTATCCCTTATTAGTGTATAGGGTGTCTAGCAGCTTAGGCTGATAGATAATGGTAGCTTAGCAGAGCAGCTTAGGCTGAACTAGGAGACGAGTGAAGCTCCTACAGTACCACTAGTGTCATATGCACAATATCATAAGAAAACACAATACACAGATATACTAAAAATAAAGGTACTTTATTTTTATGACAATATGCCAAAAGTATCTCAGTGAGTACCCTCAGTATGAGGATAGCAAATATACACAAGATATATGTACACAATACCAAAATATGCAGTAATAGTATTAGAAAACAGTGCAAACAATGTATAGTTACAATAGGATGCAATGGGGACACATAGGGATAGGGGCAACACAAACCATATACTCCAAAAGTGGAATGCGAACCACGAATGGACCCCAAACCTATGTGACCTTGTAGAGGGTCGCTGGGACTATTAGAAAGTAGTAAGGGTTAGAAAAATAGCCCACCCCAAGACCCTGAAATGTGAGTGCAAAGTGCACTAAAGTTCCCCAAAGGACATAGAAGTCGTGATAGGGGAATTCTGCAGGAAAGACACAAATCAGCAATGCAACAACGATGGATTTCCAAACGAGGGTACCTGTGGAACAAGGGGACCAAGTCCAAAAGTCACAAGCAAGTCGGAGATGGGCAGATGCCCAGGAAATGCCAGCTGTGGGTGCAAAGAAGCTGCTACTGGACAGTAGAAGCTGAAGATTCTGCAGGAACGACAAGGGCTAGGAACTTCCCCTTTGGAGGACGGATCCCTCACGCCGTGGAGAGTCGTGCAGAAGACCGCCAACAAGCCTTGCTAGCTGCAAATCGTGCGATTAGGGTTTTTGGATGCTGCTGTGGCCCAGGAGGTACCAGGTTGTCGCCAATTGCGTCTGGGGACAGAGGGGGCATCGAGCAAGACAAGGAGCCCTCTCAGAAGCAGGCAGCACCCGCAGAAGTGCCGGAACAGGCACTACGAAATGGAGTGAAACGGTGCTCACCCAAAGTTGCACAAAGGAGTCCCACGCCGCCGGAGGACAACTTAGGAGGTCGTGCAATGCAGGTTAGAGTGCCGTGGACCCAGGCTGGACTGTGCACAAAGGATTTCCACCGGAAGTGCACGGAGGCCGGAGTAGCTGCAAAAGTCGCGGTTCCCAGCAATGCAGTCTGGCGTGGGGAGGCAAGGACTTACCTCCACCAAACTTGGACTGAAGAGTCACTGGACTGTGGGAGTCACTTGGACAGAGTTGCTGGATTCAAGGGACCTCGCTCGTCGTGCTGAGAGGAGACCCAGGGTACCGGTGATGCAGTTCTTTGGTGCCTGCGGTTGCAGGGGGACGATTCCGTCGACCCACGGGAGATTTCATCAGAGCTTCTAGTGCAGAGAGGAGGCAGACTACCCCCACAGCATGCACCACCAGGAAAGCAGTCGAGAAGGCGGCAGGATCAGCGTTACAGAGTTGCAGTAGTCGTCTTCGCTACTTTGTTGCAGTTTTGCAGGCTTCCAGCGCGGTCAGCAGTCGATTCCTTGGCAGAAGGTGAAGAGAGAGATGCAGAGGAACTCGGATGAGCTCTTGCATTCGTTATCTAAGGAAATCCCCAAAGCAGAGACCCTAAATAGCCAGAAAAGAGGGTTTGGCTACTTAGGAGAGAAGATAGGCTCCTTCAGGTGTTGCTAGCCTATCAGAAGGAGTCTCTGACGTCACCTGCTGGCCCTGGCCACTCAGAGCAGTCCAGTGTGCCAGCAGCACCTCTGTTTCCAAGATGGCAGAGGTCTGGAGCACACTGGAGGAGCTCTGGGCACCTCCCAGGGGAGGTGCAGGTCAGGGGAGTGGTCACTCCCCTTCCCTTTATCCAGTTTCGTGCCAGAGCAGGTCTGAGGGGTCCCTGAACCGGTGTAGACTGGCTTATGCAGAAATGGGCACCATGGGTGCCCATGAAAGCATTTCCAGAGGCTGGGGGAGGCTACTCCTCCCCTGCCTTCACACCATTTTCCAAAGAGAGAGGGTGTAACACCCTCTCTCAGAGGAAGTCCTTGGTTCTGACATCCTGGGCCAGGCCTGGCTGGACCCCAGGAGGGCAGAAGCCTGTCTGAGGGGTTGGCAGCAGCAGCAGCTGCAGCTGCAGTGAAACCCCGGGAAAGGCAGCTTGGCAGTGCCAGGGTCTGTGCTAGAGACCCGTGGGATCATGGGATTGCACCAACAATGCCAGGATGGCATAGAGGGGGCAATTCCATGATCTTAGACATGTTACATGGCCATATTCGGAGTTACCATTGTGAAGCTACACATAGGTAGTGACCTATATGTAGTGCACGCATGTAATGGTGTCCCCGCACTCACAAAGTCCTGGGAATTGGCCCTGAACAATGTGGGGGCACCTTGGCTAGTGCCAGGGTGCCCACACACTAAGTAACTTGGCACCCAACCTTTACCAGGTAAAGGTTAGACATATAGGTGGCTTATAAGTTACTTAAGTGCAGTGTAAAATGGCTGTGAAATAACGTGGACGTTATTTCACTCAGGCTGCAGTGGCAGGCCTGTGTAAGAATTGTCAGAGCTCCCTATGGGTGGCAAAAGAAATGCTGCAGCCCATAGGGATCTCCTGGAACCCCAATACCCTGGGTACCTCAGTACCATATACTAGGGAATTATAAGGGTGTTCCAGTAAGCCAATGTAAATTGGTAAAATTGGTCACTAGCCTGTTAGTGACAATTTGAAAGAAATGAGAGAGCATAACCACTGAGGTTCTGGATAGCAGAGCCTCAGTGAGACAGTTAGTCATAACACAGGTAACACATTCAGGCACACTTATGAGCACTGGGGCCCTGACTAGCAGAGTCCCAGTGACACATACAACTAAAACAACATATATACAGTGAAAAATGGGGGTAACATGCCAGGCAAGATGGTACTTTCCTACAATGGACATATGCATTCAAAGATTTCAATCTCTCTTCCGTACAAATTGGATACTTCTATTTAACCTTGGTCAGCATGACAGTAACCACAAATTTGAAATCTTCTAGAACTACTTACATGGAAAGAAAAAAGTACAATTCTCAATGGAAAGGAGACATTTAATTCCCATCTGTTACTACTAATGAATCTGAAGGTGGTCAGGAACCCAAACTACGTGCTTTGAACAACACAATACTGTGAGTCAACAGGTCTGAGACCCTGTTAATTGCCACAGCCATGTTCTGTATGTTCATTATATTGCATGGTCAATATAAACCTTAGTCTGTAGCATGATATATTATGGTTACCAGAGCCTAACTCCCTCAAATTCCTATTAGGGTTAATTTAAGCTCCATTAGGGAAGTCTTCAATACCTGTAACAGGCAGTCCATGACAAGTGACATCCTTATATGTAGCAATGTTCAACCTAGCCAATGTTGTTCTAGATCAGTGGTCTCCAAACTTTTTAATGTCGCGTCCCCCCAGTTGAAAAATAAAAATCATTGGGTCCCCCTCAAAATTTTTCACAATTGTTTTTATAAAAATGGCAATGTTGAAATACATCTACACCTATTTAAACACTGCAGTTAAGTACTGTTACCTTTTTAAAAATGCAACAACAAGCTTCTGCTTACAACAAAGGCATGTTATCTGTATAATGCTTCTTTTGGCCAAGTTCTAGTGCCCTCCCGGGATCACTTGAGGCCCCCCTAGGGGGGCACGCCCCCCAGTTTGAAGACCTGTGCTCTAGATCAAAATCCATTGCATTTACAATAACGGCACATTTATATCACTGCAAAGGTAGTGTATTAACCCATTAACAGCTGGGCCTTCCCACCCCTCCCCCTCTTCCACCCTCCTCCCACTCCACCATACTGGGGATTATAAAGTTGCCCAAGGTTTGGGGATTCCCCTAAAGGGGACTGAGAAAATAGGCATAATATAGCCATTTTGTTTGTTTTTTTAGGAAAATACAAAAAAAGTGCTCCTGATAAAAGTGTATGGTTTATTTAATAACAAGGGCATCAACTAATAGTTTGCTGTGGTAAAGTAATCATCTTCCCAGCTTTCAGGAACATGCAGAGATGAATCAAAAACACATTTTACCACAGTTTGGGCATTTTTCAAAGAGGTAGCCCTTTTTCATATTTTTGTGCCCTCAACCTACTTCCAGGTTGTGGTGTCAACCAGTGTGAAACCCATTGGTGATCCAGGAAAGCTACACATTTCTAAAAAGTAGACAACATTTTGAATTCAGCAAAGGGTCATGTGTGTAAATCCCTCAAAGATTTTCCAAGGACATCGCAGTGACTTATCCCATCCACTGAAATCTAAATACCATGGTTTCGTATGGTATTTAGATTTTGGCGGACACAACATCCATCACCTTTGTGACGGAGTAACCCCCTCCTCTGAAATCTAAATCGGGCCCTAAGTGTTGAAATAAAGAAGTATTGTAAATAAGTAGGAATATATGGCCATTCGTTAAAACGTTTTATCTGAACAATTTACAAAAATAAAACACCATTACGTTAGCTAGGTCTTTCTGCTGGCTGGGATATATAGGGTTTCAAGGTGCCCAGAGTCAACAACTGAGCTGCACCATACATGATTTTATTTGTGTACTGAATAGAGACCTATTCATATGGTGAAATATGTAGAGTGAAAAGTGAGTATCAAGGAAACCTACATATTTCTGAAATGGGCACAAGATGTAGAGTTGAGTACTTATTTGTACATCTCTGATTTGTGAGTACCCATTCTAACATAAGGTTTAGAGGGTTATTCTTCCAAATATCCTCTTTCTTACACACTGGCAAACATATGGAAGGTACAAATGCCGCAAAATCCAGTTGGTAATAATAAATGTTCGACTATTCTATTCTGATAAAAAATGGTACCACACTTGTGTGGATCAGCCTAACGGCAGCAACAGGAAATTGCCCAAAAGACAACACAACATGGATTCATCATATTTTCCTACTAAAAAAAGCACCCTTTTCTTCCAAAGTGGATCGTTTTGGAATTTGGGCTATAGCTCAGCCACACCTAGGGAATCCTAGCAAATTAGCACATTTTTGACAACTAGGAGAGTCCATGGGTGCAGGACTTGCATGGTTCTCTCCAGGTAATTTTACCTAGAAGCTCTTCATGTCAAACTTTAGAAGAAAACACATTTTCCATACATTTCTATGATGGAGAGTTTTGGAATCTGCGTGGAGCCACAAATTTCAAACCTCTGTGTTCCCATATGTTCCCCAATACAAACTGTACCCCACTTGTGTGGGTGAGCCCAGGGACCACGACAGAAAAGGCCCTAAAGCACTGCTTTGATAGATAAGCACAAGTGGTAGCTACCGTATTTGGGGCCGTGTTGTGGTGCCACTCATGCAAACCTACAAACCATAGACATTTTGAAAACTAAGCAAGCAGGGGATTCCAAGGTGGTGAAACTTCAGAGGATTGCTGGATGATAGGAAATTTTTGGCTCCCTGCAGATTCCAAAAGTTTTCCTCACAGACATGACAGGAAAATATGTGATTTTAGTCAAAGTTTATGATTTGCAGGGCATTGTGGGTAATAAAAATGTTGTTGGATGCATGCGAAGTACACCACACTGGACTCCCCCGGGTGTCTAGCTTTCAGAACTGTCTGGGTCTGGTAAGCTTTCCCAGGTGGCAGCCTACCCAAGCCCAACAAGTGCAGCCATTCACCATTGCAAGTGGGATGATATTGGGAGTTTGCCACACTCTCCTGGCCCTTATGTAAAAACAACGCCGAAAGGAATCAAATGTCCTCTTGTTTGAGATGGGATTTCTTAGTGCAAAGGGGAGCAGGAAGATTGTTAAAGCTTTAGGGGTCAGGGTGGGCCAGAGCTACCCCATTATTTTAATTACAAAATGCATTCCTGCTATGCACTGGGCTTTCTGGTACTCAGGGGCAAATTGGGGCAAACCTCCTCTCTGCCCCAGTGGAGGGGGAAAAAGACTGGGTTGTGTTTTTTTAGGGGTGAGGCTATGGCAAATGTACGAGTTCAACAACCGAACCATTTTTGTTTGCCCCAAAGGTAAAATCCCTGGTCTCAAAGTGTCACATGGACTTTCTACCACCCTGGGAGCATATTTGAGACAAAATCCCCAATAGTACCAAAACTCTTATCTGTCCCGGGGGGCATAAAGACACTATTGCCCCCTTGTGGAAGAGGTTATGGCTCGAATCCAGGGTAGGCCACACCCTCCTTTTGTTTGTTTTGACTCTGTTTTGAAATGCCGGGTGTTAAGTGGGCATTCTGTTCCTCTAAAGAGCAGATTGGAGGTTAATACCCTTATCGACCCCTGAGGTGGCAGAATGTCAATGGGGCCAGGGACAGCATGAGCCCATACCCTGGTGAGTACCTTCACATCCCCCATAAAGATACTGCATAAATGTAGTCTCTGGTGTCTATTGGCCTTTCTGTCTCCCATGGGGGTAAATTAGGGTAATTGCCCCTGAAAGGGGGTAAAAAGACTGTCTGTGCCCTTTTGGGTGTGGTCATGTCCATGGTGGGCAGCTCACCCCTATGTTCCCACCCGTGGTGTCTAGTGGGCTTTCTGCTACCATGGGGGAAGGGGACAGATTGGGGAGAATCACCCCCACCTGCCCTCGGGGGGGCAGAAAGACTGTCATCATATGTGTTGCAGTGTGCAGCCACCACCCCTATATATTTATTTTTATTGACCTAGATGTCTAGTGGGCGTTCTGCTGCACCTGGGGGCAGATTTGGGTAATTACCCCATCTTCCCCCGGTGGGCAGAAAGATGGTTTGTCCTCCTGTTGGGGATGGAGACATGGCCATAGTGGCATTTCTTATTTTAATCATCCCTGGTGTCTTGTGGGCTTTCTGAACCCCCCCTCCTCCCCGGAGGGGAAGATTGGGGGTAACTACCCCATCCCCCGGGGGAGGGCAGAAACATGGGAATTTTATATTTTCCCCCTGGAGGAGCAGATGCCCTTGCCTAAGGAGCTGCTCCCCCATCCCTAGTGCAAAGATGATGGACCCTGCTTGGGGATCACTCTCTTGTGGCAATCCCAAAGTAGAGATCCACTGGGCAAAGATGCTACTTGAAAGGGGAGATTCTCCATTTTCTAACGATACCTCCACCAAAGGAATCAGTGATCGGGGCTGAAATAGATAGAAGCTGTTGAGAGAGAACTGAAAACGCTGTTGAAGAATGCCATTATTGAGCGCTCCACCCATCGACATTATCAAGCGCTCCACTGTCGCAGTGCTATGGGTTTCACCCATAGTTGTGGTGCCCAAAAAGGACAGTGTAGGTGCTGTGCGCATCTGTGTTGATATGCGCCTGGCTAACAAAGCAATCAAAAGAGAAAGACATGCTGTTCCTCAAATAGCAGACAAGATCGTGCAGTTGAACAGTGCCAAAATCTTTTCTTGTCATGACCTGAACAAAAGGATACCACCAGCTCGAGCTGGAACAACACTGCAGGTACATCACTACTTTTTCAACTCATGCTGGTTTATTTAGCGATAAAATATTGAGCTTTGGAGTGTCATCAACTGCAGAAATCTTTCAGGATGTTATACGTCAAATCATTCAACCTGTCACGTATTCTTTTACTACAGTGACAACATATTGCTATACGCAGCAACAGAGGAGGAGCATAATAGAGCCCTTACACATGTGTGCCAATTACTTGCTGATGCAGGTCTCACTCTGAATGCCGCAAAGTGCGAGATTCACAAGGACAAACTTAAATCCTTTTGGCACATTCTCTGTTGGGGAAAATGACTCTTGATCCAGATTAAGTGCAAGTGGTGTCAGCTACTTGCGCTTCTACAAGTTGTCACCATGCTGCGATCCCTCTTGGGCATGGCCAGTTACTGCTCGAGGTACATTTTTGACTTTGCTGCAGTGAGTGACAAAACATGTGATTGCGAATGCAACTGAGATGGCCTATTTCGACCCCAAGCGACACACTGAGATCACCATAGATGCAAGCCTGGTTCGGCTAGCGGGCGATCCTTGCTCAACATAATGGTCAACTGAATGCTCACGGACAGATTGTGGCCTGAGTCGGCCAAAGCCAGTCTGACACAAAGTGCCTATTCTCAGCTGGAGAAGGAGAGTCTGGCTGTTGTCTGGGGCTGTGAAAATGTTTATGTGTTCCTATATGGAAAATGTTTCAACATTATTACTGACCACCAAGTGCTACTCACTGTCTTTGGGATCCTGAAAGCCAAGATGCCCCCTCACATTGAGAGGTGGGTTTTGCAATTGTAAGAGTATGACTATGTGATTGTGCATAAGCTGGGTAAAGATCAGAACCCTGCTGATTATTTTCATGAGTACCTCTACCCAGACACAGTTCGATATCCAAAACAGTGGAAGAGTACAATAATTTCTTTGTAATGTCCAGCACACCATCAGCCTTATCTATTGAACTGATTAGTGCTGCTCCTTATGCCAGCAAGAACATGCTCATTCTTAAAGACATTGTTTCAACTCAGTCGTGGAAGTAGAGTATTAGACCTCTTGAGGGTGACATTGAATTTTAAACGTTTAAAAATGTAGAAGATGAACTGTCTGTAACCAAGGAAGGTGTTGTGCTGAGAGGCTGGAAAATTGTCATACCTGAGACCCTATGACAGCAAGACATTGAACTGGCCCATGAAGGGCATTGTGGCATTGCAGCCACGAAAAGAACCCTAAGAGACAGACTGTCATTCCTGCACCTAGACAACCAAGTTGAGAAGGAACTAAAGGAGTGCCATGTTTGCAACTGCCTTTCTCCTAAAGTGACAACACCCATTGACAATGGCTATCAATCCTACACAGGCCTGGGGAAGAGTTGCATTTGGCTTCTTTGGGCCCTTCCGGAGTGGACAGCAACTCATGGTAGTCACTGATAAGTACTCACGCTTTCGGCTAGTGGAAGAGATGTCACCGTCCACCCATGACAAGGTCATCTAGCAGCTGGACAACACCTTCTTGGTGTGGGGTATATCCGCCATTCTCAAATGTGACAATGTCACGCTGTTCAACAGTCGAGAGTTCAAGGAGTTTCTAGTCAAACTGAATGTTAAGCATCAAAAAAGCACACCTCTGTGGCCTCAAGCCAATGGCGTTGTTGAACAATTCATGAGCACCCTCAAGAAAGTAATTCAGAGAGCAACAATGAAGGGAATGGAACTAAAAAAAAACTCTGTACCAAGCCCTCTGGGCTTATCACTCAACTCCCCACACCACATCTAGTGAGAGTCCTGCCACTTTACTGTTTGGGAGAGCTAACTGAACCAAGTTGCCACAGTGGATTGATCCTTAGATGCCATTAAGGTTCAGGCCCTTGACACTTCTCAAAAGTGAAAGTTGAAGATGTATGCAGAGTGGTGTTGATGAGCACAGGAAACAGTCTTCGATAAAGGTGACTGGCTCCTGGTCAAGCAGCAACAAAAGCAGAAAATAGACACTCAGTTTGATGTCCTACCTTTGAGGGTGGCGACGTGTCAAGGAAACATGGTGATGGCCCACTGCCCCAGAAAATCCATCACATGGGACTGGTTACATTTCAAGCACCTACCATGACGTTCATCAGCTCCTGCAATCTTTGATGAGGCGATCCCACCTGACAGTCCATATCAGGCATCAGAACCTACAACATTGGGGTGTATCTTAACCACCTCATACTGCTCGAACTGGCTGATCAGCGTGAGCACCTCGACGACTTATCAAGAGATCTGGTATAACTATTGTTTGTACTTTTTATTTAACAAGGGGGGCAATGAAGTGTCATGAGACTAAGTGCACTAGGACCCTTGCAGTTCTGAGTAGACCTAGGAGAGAGATTGTTTAATCTGCTGGGAGGTGACATAGTTGGTGACTTATGATCGTATGAAGAGGACTAAAGATGTCTAATCAGGAGCTCCGTGTGTGGCGTGTACTTAGCATGCTCTTGGGCTAGGGAGGACTCTACAGCATGCAGTACATAGCATGATTGTGGTACATTGGTCTTTCTGAGAGTCTTATCTGCTACCCTTTTATAGCTTCTGTTATGTAGACGATAGAATATTCATTCATTAACCTGACAATTATGCTTAAAAGGCTTTTTCAACATATAATTGGAACTGCAAGAGATCAATGTCCACATAATATCACTTTCTTACCTAGCAAATGGTGGTGCTACCCAGCTTATATTGGTACCTGGATACATGATGGTGTTTCTAGAATTTATGGGTATCTGGACATGTGGAGGCATTGACTAGCAGAAGGTGGGGGATTGCTGGTAAAATCATGGCATTGCCTCTCCTGTGACAGGGATATAACTCGACTGGCTAAAACTGACTGGCCTGCAATGGGATAACTGAAAACACACTAGTAGTGGAAAGCACTAGGGGGGCGGCTGGGCACACAAAAGCATTATTTGGTATATGATGGGAGAACTTGGCTACCTAGTGACCTTTACTCAATGTTACGTATATTGGAGTACAAATATATAATGAGCTTTGACACTCTGGCCCCTTACGAGTTAAATTCTAGTGACGAAATGAATGTCCACCTTGGATAGGTGGAGGAGCAGTGCAATTGAGTAAGTCGAGCATCTACATGGATAAAGTGTGCATATATAAGTGTGCATATCACATAACAGGAGTGTCTTTTGGGTTATATTCACATAGAGTGACTTATTTATTGAATGAAGGAATATTACAATAAATTCTTAAACAATGTGCCAAAATAAATAACAGGACCTTCAGGAAGCAATCTGGTGGCAATACGAAGATAGACTATCATACTGTAGGCCCACCAGGGCAGGATGGTTGGTATACATGCATAGTCTATTTTATGCCCACTGGGGCAGGAGTGATTATGCTAGGTAAATGCTAGAGTAGATGAGTGCCACATGCAAATCCTGTATAAAATGATTAAATATTAAATAATCTAGATAGAGGGTAATAATTTCTAGATAGAATTGTTTAAACATAGTAATTCGTAGATTTGTAAATAATTCTTTGTATAGGTTATATATGGTGCAAAAATGATGGCTTCCGTATGTATGATGAATTATTTTAAATACTGAGATTCATTTATATATTTTTATGGGATGGGTGTTTTCTACCATTGTTAATAGATTGAAAAAAGAATAATTAATTTGCTAAGATTTACATTTAATCATGGCGGTCGCTTTTCAGTGTGGTATATTTGCACTAATGGTGTTAGTCCTCTTTGGCATTTTCATTATTATTATTATGGTCTGAGCCTTATATTTTCAAACATCTCTGATAACAAAAACGATTTTCTCACTTTGAATTTGCCCACTGGGGTAATGAACTGTATTTTATTATTTTGTTTGGCTTTAGCAACCCACTTGGGATGTAATTTTAAAATGTGAAGGCTATCCTTACCATCATGCACTTTGCAGCTCACTTGAGGTCCACTGGGACAGAACTGGTATTCAACTGATATCAGGTGCCTGCAATTAAATCTGCAGATCAGCCAGGCAGTTGGCCTTTGAAAAAGGAAGGAATTGTTTGTTCTGTGCTGATGAAGGGATGAACCCAGAAACATGTGTCCAGAGATGCTTGAAAACATAAGGCCTGAAATAATGAAAATGCCAAAGAATTCTCTGTAAGTTGCTGACTTTGCTACATTCCATAATGACCTGTTGTGAGTGCCCTTTCATTCAGGACAACTCTTTTTGATATATATATATATATATATATATATATATATATACACATATATATATATATATAAAAATAAAAATAAAAATAATGGTACTTGGACAAAATATTGAATCAAAAATATTGAGCTCTACAAATATCGACTTTTTAACATCATGATAGAGAAATATCTGTTTTGTAAGTTACTTTGCGTGTTTAAATGTTATTTTGTTTGTGTACTTGTTAATGTTTTTAAATATAGTTTGTAATTTCAAGTTATTTATATTTTTTATTTAATTGTAAAATAGTAATTTATAATGTAACAGGTTGTGAGGTTTGTAGGGTACAGAGTGGGAGGTACATTAATTATAATTAATTTATACATTTTAATTATTATTAATTATTTTATTAAGTATGTAAATTGTGTAAATATTTCAGTTGTATTTTAGGTGTGGGTTGTTGGATTTGTAGGGGTACAGGGTAGGAAGTTTATTAAGCGTATTATTACATTTTGATAAATTATTAATTGCCAATTTGTTCATTTTTAATTATGTAAATTGTGAAATTAATAGAAAGTATTACTTTAGATATATGTTAAATGTTTGATTATAGTGTGATAATGTAATTAAATATGTATTCAAAAACATTTTCGTAGTTTGATTTTTTACAAATGTAAAACTATATTAATTGTTTTAAAGGTATATATTTAATTTCATTTTAATAGTTTTATAATTTTATGAAATTAATAATTGTATTAAAATAAGGTATGTGTTGGAAAGTGAGGTAGTTTATTTACTTTTCCGCAGACTGGAGTGAGAATACTACATTTTATCTGCCCTGAGTAATGTTTTCTTTACTGTTGCACCGACTCGGGTGGAAATAGTCAATTTTAACCCTGCTGAGTTGAACTCTTTCCCTACTGTTGCAATGACTGGAGTGGGAATAGTACATTTTATCCCTTCTGAGTTGGTTTTCCCTACTGTTGCACAGACTGGAGTGAGAATAGTAATTGTTACTCCTCCTGAGTCCAATGCTTGCCCTTCTATTTCACTAACTGGAGTGAGAATAGTAAATGTTACTCCTCCTGAGTCCAATGCTTTCCCTGCTGTTTCACTGACTGGAGTGGGAATAGTAAATTTTACCCCTCCAGAGTCCAATGCTTTCCCTACTGTTGCATCGACTGGAGGGGAATATTAAATTTTACCCCATAAGTGTTCAACATGTTCCTTACTGTTGCACTGACTGGAGAGGGAATACTAACTTTTACCACTTCTGAGTCCAAAACTTTCTCTACTGTTGCAAAGATTGGAGTGGGACTTATAAATTTTACCCCTTCTGGGTCCAACTCTTTCTGTACTGTTGCACAAAATGGAGTGGGAGTAGTAAATGTTTACCCTCCTGAGTCCAGTGCTTTTCCCTACTGTTGCATTGACTGCAGAGGGAATACTAAATGTTACCGTTCCTGAGTCCAACGCTTTCCTTACTGTTGCACTGAAAAGTAAAAGTTAATTTTATCTCTTCTGAGTCCAACCCTTTCCCTACTGTTGCAGAGACTGGAGTGGGAATAGAAAATGTTACTTCTCCTGAATCCGACACTTTCCGTACTGTTGCACAGACTGGAGTAGGAAAAGTTAATTTTATCCCTCCGGACTCCAACACTTTCCTTACTGTTGTACTGATTGGAGTGGGAATAATAAAGGTTATCTCTCCTGGGTCCAATGTGTGCTTTACTGTTGCACTGAGTGGAATGATAATAGTTAATTTGACCCCTTCAGAGTCCAGAGCTTTCCCTACTGTTGTACTGACAGGAGTGAGAATAGTACATTTTAGCACTCCTGAGTCCAACTCTTTCCATACTGTTGCACAAACTGGAGTGGGAATATTACATTTTTACCCTTCTAGAGTCCAACACTTTCTTTACTGTGGCAATGACTGGAGTGGGAATAGCAAATTTTACCCCTTCTGAATGCAACACTTCCCCTACTGCTGTACTGACTGGATGGGGAACAATACATTTTATTCTTTGAGTCCAACGCTTTCCCTACTGTTGAACAGACTTGAAAGGGAATAGTGTATGTATTATTTTTAAAATTTTACATTTTTGTTTATATAGCTGATAAATGTATTATGTTTTTAGGTATTTTAAATTGTATTTACTTTAATTACTAATGTTTGTAATATATAATATATTTTTAATAAAATGTATTTATATTTTTGTGTGTAAATAAATTGGTATGTGTTAATTTTTTCCCATTTGTTACAGTTTTTAATATATTGTGTATATTTTGTTTAATTGAAAAATAATTGCAGAATATAAAATAAATAAAATATTTTAATAGTTTTAAATTATATATATGTATATACAATCTGATCAATAATTTTACTGCAGATGTTACACTGACATTATCAATGATGTTACCAAAGATGTCATGAGTGCTGTAATCTTTGGGGTAATTAGCTGTACATGGAGAGGGCATGAATTAAAGTTACCTTAGGGCATGAGTTACAGCTACTTGAAATAACTATTAATGCTGCATTTCTCTAGTTTTGTATGAGTAAATCCAGACCTTACCTGTAATGTCCCTGCAACCTTTCTTTTTTTCAGTAAATTTCGATGGTTTTTTAACAAAGGAACTTTAACTACTATACGTTAATCCAGCCACTTTTGTGCACGGCCTTTGGCCATGCGCAATGGAGGTTGACTGAAGGGACCTGCAGCCAAGCCCCTATAACCACCAAACCCTGTGCCATGCACGGCAGGGGTTGGCCACATGACTTGGCCTTGCAGCCAACTCCCTGTAACCACCCAGAGAGTTTTTGTAAACTTTAATAAATGACATAGTTTGAATGATATATTTTAGGACAAATTGAAAAAAAATGTCATTGTTAAGTAAAGAAAGTGAGGTCACCTTTCAGTATATACCTTAAACGTTTGTAGTTGAAAATAAATTCAATTAGGCAAACGACCAGAGACACACTAAGACTGAAACACTCAACCTTTAGTGTGAAGGTCAGAGACCTTAATCACTAGTTCACAGATTACTCCTTAGTGTTTAGTGTCCAGACATAACGGACATTCAAGCCAAAGATTTTTTGGTGAAAAATGTTCACATGGGATAAAGACTTCAATGTGCCACCACTAGGAACGTTTAACAGTCAAAACACTAGAAAATGAACAAGCACACTGCCATGAGATACAAGGATTTGAACCTTCAACCTTCTGACAGTCCAAGAGCTTTACCATTAGGTCAGAAGTGACTGTGGTCTGCTGTCCATCAAAACCTAACTATAACATTCACGCCAAACATCTTGCTAGTTTGATGCTTTGAAATCATTGTATGGACAGGACTGACCATTGCAATAACAATCTCTCTCTCCCTCTCTTCCATCCCATTTTGGGATGAAAGACAGAAAGTGAGAGATTGTTAGAGAGGGACTGATTTAGTGAAAGAGATCAACAGAGAGAGAGAGAGAGAGAGAGAATTGTATTAGGCTTTGAAGAATGATATACTTAGAATGAGATATTTCTGGAGAAATTAAAAGGAAAAATGTTTTTGTCAATTAAAGAGGGAGGTCACCTTTAAATATGTATCTTAAATATTTGAAGTTGAAAAGAAACTACAGCAGAGAAATGACCACAGACACACATACACTTGAACCATCAACCTTCCACTGTACAGGTCTGAAACCTTAACCATTCGGCCAAAAAGTGACTCCTTAGCATGTAGTGTCCAGACTTCACTAGGACATTGAACCCAAAGATTTTGAGTCAAAAAGTACTTCAATGTTACATTACTAGGAATGTTTAACAGTCAAAACACTGAAAAATAAACAGACACACTGCATTGAGATACAATGATTTGAACCTTCAACCTACTGAGTGACAGTCCAAGAGCTTTACCATTAGGCCAGAAGTGACCATGGTCTGCTGTCAATCAAAACATAACTATAACATTCGTGCCAAACATTTTGCTAATGTAACACTCTGAAGTCTTTGTAAAGAGACACAGTTTCAATAACAATCTCTCTCTCTCCTCCATCCTATTATAGGATGAAAGAAAGAGAAAGAGAGAGCGAGTGTGTGTTTGTGTGTGTATGTGAGAGAGAGAGAGGGAGTATAATAAGACCGGGGGGGAGCCTTTAGGCCCTTGCAGTCCTAACCAGCTCCCAAGTCCTCTTGCAAGCAAGGAGCTTCTTGAAATAGCAGCTCCCTGCTTGCGAGAACAATATTTTCATCTGTTTCCCTGCACGCAGAGCTAAGGGATCACGGAGTGCCTAGCCTTGCACTTTTTCTTATTTTTTACCTTTTTTTCTGGGACTTGGCTGCTAATAATTCCTGGGTGAAGTGTTGGCAGCCAATCAGATCTCTGCATGAGCTTGTTATTATTCACCAATCCTTTATGCCTCTAGATATCTATATTTCTTTTTCTCTTAATATCCCAAAAACCACTGAACAGGTTTACAACAATTAACAAAAAGCACTCTTTCTGGACCTAGAGCTACCTTTCTGCCAAATTTGGTGGGATTCTGTCCAGCGGGTTAGGCTGTAGTCGTGTCTACAATCCCTATGGGAAATATCATGGGAGATGCACTTTTTGTTAACCCTCTTCCCCCCACCCCTTTTCTTGGCCTCCACTTGATGGCTCTCCCATAAACTTCCCATGTACAACAAGATTCTCGGGAGAAATTTTGTGATTTGTCTAGCTGCACCAAAGATATAGGCAAATCAAAAAATGCTTTTACACTCGAAACATGGTCCTAAATGTAACTATCTACTGAAGATTTCCAGATTTTATAGCCGCATTGTGTAAAATACTGATTTAAAGAAAATGACAAACAGATTTGGGTCAAAATTATGTTTTTTCACTAAAATGAATGAAGTCATTTGGAATATTAGGAGTTAATTTTAGAAATGAATGAGTAAATGTCTTGAACAAACTGCTTATTTAGAAAATACTTAATGTTTATGTTTAAGTCTTACTAAATGTAGATTTGGGGCCAATTCTTCCTGATGTTACAGTATTTCTTGGTCACATTGGGCTTCTTGTTTCTGCTGTAGTTTCAGGGCTCATATGGAAGCATCTCCTGAGCTACAGCAGTAAGTTTTCATTACCTTTTTAGCACTATACAAATTAGCTTTTTCTGAGATCTGAGACTGAAAGTGCTGCTGCTGCCTCAGGCTGTAACATGTCTAACCCAAGGGAATGCATTGCTGCTAAGGACTCGGACTGTACGATCTGTGTAACTTCAGGTGCCTCCAGCACCTCGTCCAAGCAGGTTCTCTGTGACATAAAATGACAGATAAAGTATGTGGAGTAAAGGAACACGAAGGAAGCAGAAGGAAGAAATTAAACAAAGGTTATGTGAACTCAGTATAAAAAGTATAGCTTCCTAGCAAATCTGTTTGAAAACCGAGACCTTAAACTGCTCCATTACCAGTTCCCCAATTATTCTAAAGGAACGCCTACCACGGGTCCCTTTCCAAATATCAAAATGGTATGGGGGCCAAGCCCATTTAGTAGTCAGTAAAAGTTTACCGAATCCCAAAATGGGACTCATACTTAAACAAAAAAAAAAGATTGTTTTGTCTTTGCAAATTACGAATCAGCGATTGCAACTGTAAAAATGTTTTGTACATCTGGACCACAGTGCCCAGGAAAATGTTAAGTTGCAGAAACCCCTGGGGATATTAAGTAGGTTGGTGGAATTCGGGCTCACCCACTGGGTCCAATTTGGCAAGTGATTCACGCCCCACTGCTTTTAAAGCTCACAACCACCTCCCACATTAACACCAGCACAAAAAAGCAAATATTTAAAGTGTTAGGTTGTTTAAATGGCGGAATAATGGCAGAAATTAACTAGTTGTTAACTTTCACAAAGATCGCTGTAATGTTTGCTGTCGTTTTATGATTTGCCAGTTACGTAGAAATGTATAAAGATGAAATACAATTCCCCCGAGGTTAAGTGTGTGACTATCTACCTCCAATCTTGAAAGGCCAGTGGCTGCTACTGCCGCTCGAAGGCTGCTGCTCTCCAGAGTGCCTGTGATCTTTCTGCGTTCATACTCCAGCGCTGTCATCTGCTCGTGGGCAGCCAGCGCCAGCGCCCTCTCCCTGGCCTCATTAATCAGCGGGATGCTCAGCTCCTCCACCAACACGCCCTTGTGGCTGCATCTGAAGCACAGGGGTTGCTGCGCTCCTCTAGCATCTGCAACACGGGAAGATATTTTTATAAAGGCAGCTTAAAAGGTACGGTCTCTGTCCACAATATCGCATCAAGAAATATCAGGCTGGGATGAAAGTAGCTCAAATTATTATTATTTCTTTTTTTTTTTAACAAAAACACGAAATTATTAAATGCATTATTTTAATCATTTATTGACATAACAAGTTGTCCAAAGAATGTGAAACCGAAATTTAAATGTCACGAAATCTTGCACTCATACAAATTAGTCACAACTAGGGTGCGTTGAAGCGATGCACTTCTGTTGACAGCCATAAATTAACTCCCGCAATATGGCCTATAAAATATACATTTTCTCCAGATTTTCAATTAGGAGGCATTACTGCTTCCCATTTCATAACTAGAGACACTGAATATATTAAACGCCCTCGCTTCGATGTGTTTTGCTTACTCCTGAATTAAATGCTCAAGAAAAAAGCACAGGCAGTAACTTGCAGTTGCCTTTTACGGTGTATTTTTCAATCCAGGAGAGACTAACTCACATTAACAAGACCCAAAACGCACGCGTCGCTAAACCTACGGGTCTTTTGTTCTGCTGCACACAAAGCTTATTACCTACAACAATGTATGTTTCACATTTATGAAACAGGGTTGTAGCTGATCCATGGAGTTACTGGCAGGGTTGGATTGGGGGCCACAAAAAGGATCGGGCGGTCATAAAAGTGCCCCACATTCGTAGATCGCAACCTTTGGCAATACACTGTTTAGTTAGGAGCACGGAGCTAATGTTGGTAAACAATTTACGAGACTAAAACAATTTTAAAGCTCATGGGGCCAATAACTTTTGTCAAGACTGGAAACAAAATTATTCCACATTAATCTCTTGGGTGCTCTTGAAGATTTCACAGCCTACGAACCCCTGAGAGCCCTCTTCATCCTTAGGCCTTCAACACTCAACCAGGGCTATTTAGATATGCAGAGTAGGTTTACTGTTCTTAAGAGAGGCCCTCTAGTGTTCAGTGACTGGCCAAAGGCACATCTTTATTTTTGTTTTACTTGTTGGTGGCATCATGCCTAAGTTTCAAAAATTGGAATGATGCTAGTGTGTAAATGCAAAAATAAATATACAGAGCGTCACTTTCCTCACATACATGCAGTTTTATATAGCACAAACCTGATACAGGGGTGTTAGAGAGCCTTACAAGAGCACCACATAACATTACAGAAGGTCAGATCAATTTCTTTTGAGGCTCAGGTGGATTATGTGATTTGCCCATGATCACCGGATATTGATCTGACGCTGGGACTTCAACCTTCTTTTCCTAGTTTCAAAGTCCGCTAAGGCCACAACCGCTCCCTGTTGACTGCAGAAACGGATATGGGGCAGGCAAAGAAGAACAGCAGAGACTAATTTATCCCACCCTGTTCCATGGAGTAGAGGGGGCAAAAATAAACTGTGGAATTCCCTCTTTCCCTCTCACTAACCCCACCACCACCCAACTCTCAGGTCCTCTCCCCTGCCCTCTGCGTAGCAAGTGGTAACTGCTTCCTATATGCAGCTCCTTCACACCTGGAGGGAGTCAGGGGTCATGCTGTGACAGCCGGAGCCGACTGCCCTGACTTCATTTGCATGGGGACAGGCTCAGTATATGTATGCAAAAGCTGTTATAAGAGCCTTTCATGTTGTGCACTCGGAGGCGTCCAAGACAGCAAAAGCAGGTTTCACTGTTTAATAGACCAAAAAAAAGGCCCATTAACTGGCCTCAGGCACAGGCCCATCAGCCGATACCCGACTGGCTGCCTTGCCAATCTGAGGCTGCTTGCTGGGAACCTCGGCACCAAACACGTCCAAAGAGGCTGAACATGTTACATCTGTTACACAAAACCAGCTCATCCACCTGTTTGTTTGCATAACAGAGATGAAACATAGCAACAGAAAAGCACGAATGGCTCTGTGTATTCTTTAATTGTGAAGGGAATTATGAAGAGTGCCCCACTGACTTGGGCACGCGCCATAGACTAATGCACTGTGCATGCATCAGGTGGTGCAACATATTGTGTAAAGGTGAGGCTTTTCCAGCTTCCATCTCCTGCTTTATAAGAATCTGGGTTAGAGTGGGGTAAAGTGGATTGGATAGCTTGCCCTTGCAGATCATAAGAGCTTCTTCTCGTTCCTTCTATAGTGCTAGTACAAAGTGAAGATCCGTCTTTCACAGAGTAACGGAGGAGGAGGGGGGGGGGGGAGAGAGTGTTTGTGTGTGTGTGCACGCGCATGTGTGTGCATGCACGTGCGCAGGAACTTGGGTAAGCAATTGAATGAAAGTGAGGAAGGAGAATGGTAAAATTGTGACCACAAGCAGGGGCTTTTAATGGTGATAATTCCGGACACGTAGAAGGCACTCAAAACATATGTGCTGCTGTCTTTTGTCTAACCGTGGCTCTGGGCTTATAGCGACCACCTTTGGCATAGTGGGTGCTTTGTGGACATAGTTGGCTTTTACCGGATATAATGGCTGCCTGGCACAATGGCCTAACCACTAGGTACAGATGACCATTTTTGACATGTTGCTGGTACTCTGGATGGTATTGCGGGTGTCCTGACATAATGGCTGCTGGGTCTGGCCCTCTCTGGGGGGTGGGGGGTCACTCCCAAACTTTTTGCTTTCATCCCTGGCTTTAGGACTGTACTCCAGCAGCGGGAGAGTCGCCCCGCCAGCAGCAGCCCCTGCAAACCTTTAGCAATGAAAGGATAATAAAATATGTTTATTATCCTTTCGTTGTTAAAGGCGCGGGCCATGAGGAATGACGGGGATGAGGGGAGTGCAAAGAGCATTCCCTCAGCGTGCATGTATGTTTGGCCGGCCATCTCTTGCCGGCCATCTCTTGCCAGCCAAACACACATTTGCATTGTGCTCTTTCCAGCCCGGCAATGTGTTGCCAGGCTGGAGAGAACGGGCATAGGCTCCCAGTCTGCTTGGGAGCCTCCTGGCTGGGCACTTCAACCAGTGCTTAATTTGTGCTTGTTGTTTCTGGTGCTGAGCACTGGCACTTATTTTTGAGGGCTGGGGCTTACTCTTCTGTCTCAAGCATTTGTTGTGAGCAAAAGACACATATGGGGAAGACGGAGGACAGGAAAAACGAAAAAGCGTCACAAGGGAATAAAGTAGAAAGCTGAAGGAGTGAGCTGAAGGGGCAGGGGGTGGCCTTATATCGATTGAAGTGGCCCGAGATGGCTTCAGGATTACGGCGCCTAAGTACTCCGTGTTCACACATTTAATTGCAGCAGCCGCGTGTTTAAGAAGATGACTTTGGGCACCGGCACCTCTTAATTGACAAATTAAGCACTGACTCCAGCCAATCCTAACGCTGCTTTGAGCAGTGTCAGGATTCGTTGCAGTGCAGGCTGTGAGCCTGTGCTTCCTAAGAGGCCGGAGGACCTATGGCACGGCGCGCAGGTTAGTTTAAAAAAAAAAAAAAAGATTTTCATATTGTTAATATTCTCCCCCCCTTTACGTGCTGCTCCACCCCTTTAACACCCGCGAGCCCTAACTGCTGTACTCTCTTCTTCAAACACTGAAAAACTGGCTTATAACTAACTGGCACATTTAATTTACTTTTAAGACCCTAGTAGATAGTATTACATGTACCCAGGACATGCAAATTAAATGCTATGAGTAGACATGTGTTACACATAAAAGGGTGATCCTATATAACCATCTAGTGCCTAGGCTCTATCATGAACTTTGTGTAGCACCCGTCTGGTGTGAACAGTAGAGTCGACAAGCTTTGGGCCTATTAGTTCCAGCTCTTCAGGATTGTGGCAAGGGCATGGACCAAACACTGGTTTGTTATCAATTAAATAGATAAGTTAAGGAAGAGCAGTTGGACCCAGGTTGACTTATACATGTAATCTTTTAGTCGCGTCTCAATGTAAGCCTTGCGATGGGTATCGTGGAAACAGGTCTCGGGTTGCAACTGCAATCAGCAATGGAGCCCTGCCGCATGTGAACTCACTGGTCATAGAACCAGGTCTCGCCAATTAAATGGTGAGAAAACATTTAGTCAGTCCTGAAGAGGCTGGAACTAATAGGCCGAAACGCATCAACTCCACTGTTCATACCAGACGGGTGCTGCACAAAGATATTTGAATCTAAATGGAATACTATAATACCACAGGCCTATGCTTACATGAGACACATTTTGATGCTATCTTCTCTAATAAGCAGGCCATTCATTTAGGATTTATTCGTCTTGGGATCTATGCCTGGAGACTGGAGTTCTTATTTGAAGCAGTTGGATAGCCCATCTTGTTTTTGCAACTTGCACATTTGAAAAGACTGTACCTTGTATGTTTGTTGATTTCCATGAGTGTAAATGTGTGTGTCTGTTGTGAACTAATCAAACTTTTTTTCCGAATATTTTCCACATATAGAACTGTATAATGTATGCATTAGTATGTTTGGGGTACTGTGTTTACTCTCCACAATAATGAATGTCCTGATTATTACAAGACGCAGTGTTCAGCACCCCAAAATGTTGAATGAAGCTATTGCTTTTTCAATAACAATTAATACGTTATTGTACAACATTGACAGCATTGCTGAATCTATCCCGCTAGAGTCCCCTTCTGTTCCTTTTTTACTAGTGGACATGCAGCACTCATTGTGCAACCCACTAAACTAGCCTGTTAAAATATGCCTCAGGCCTGCCACTGTGGCCTGTAGTGCAGTTTTAAAACTGCCATTTCGACCTGGCAAAATAAACCTTTTGCCAGGTCTAAATGTTCCTTATTAGTGCATTTCAGTCATTCCTTAAAGTAGGCTCCAAAGGCTTATAGGACAGGGTGCAGTGTATTTAAAAAGTAGGACATGTGGGTTTAAGTTTCATCTATCCTTGCAGTGTAAAAACTCCTAGCATCGTTTTTTCACTGCTGTAAGGCCTGTCTCCCCCATTGACTAATACTGGGTTACCTTATTATTACGTTCAATAGGTGATACCTTTTCACTAAGAGCAGATAGAATATGGTGCTTACACTCAAATTATTGAAATTTAAAATCCTCTTTAATGCTAAAGTTGGATTTTAAGTCACAATTCTGAAAATGGCACTTCTAAAAAGTTTGTTATGAAAACACAAGGGCAGCCCGAAACCACCAAAGAACTGGGGGCATATGAACAGTAACACAAACAATGCTTCCTGATGGGCCATACATTTTGAAATGAACAACTCAAATTTAAAATATGTTAAACCAGTAATTACGCACAGTGAACAGAATTTCAACATGATTTAGTCGTCTTGCATAAGTGATTGTATTGAACTCAAAGAATATAGCAGCACCGGCTTAAGGTGTCTCACTGTTTGATCATTTGAACAGAGAGCACTTCTTTTTTGGAAGCTGCTATATTGTATGAATTCAATACAATTACTTATGCAAGTTGACCAGGTGTTGTTGAATTTGTGTTCTCTCTGTGTAATTGCTCTTCTGACGCTTACAGTTCGAGCTGTTCATTTATAAATTTGTGATCCATCAGGAACCGTTGTTTTTATTACTTTTAGAAAACTGGCATCTTCTTTTCCTAATCATTTGTGCCTTCTGCTAGTGTTCTAAGTCGCATGGCTGTGAAGGGCTCCATTGTTGAGGTTATGTTTCCTTCCCAGACAGTGACACAAAAGGTTCTAGGGTGGACAGGATGGGCCATCATGCAGAATGGCTGGGGTAGAGCTGCGCCCTTGCCCCCCCTTGAAAGAGGTTGCTTCCAGCGTACACAAAGGAACTTGACACTAGTCTTTTGACACCCCAGACTTCTAGGAGACTTGACAGGGGATGGGAAGATCATTCCAGAACTAGATGTGGGGGTAGTATAGGGAGTCTCCCAACTTCAAAGGCTGACACCAGATATACATATTGGACATGCAGAGCCCCTTATCAGTACACTTCTGTACCTATGGACATTACAGAGGAAGGGCTGCCTTTCCTGCCAGTGGACTGACCCACTGCTACCAGAGAACTGCTTTGCTGCTTGAGGACTGTCTTGCTCTCTGAGAAAGAAGACTGAACCTGCTCCCTTCATCCCAAGCTTCCCTGTGTGAGTTCAAGGGTCAGTTGGCTGACCTTCTGCTTGAGCAACAGGGACACAACAAGCTCCAGAGGCCTCTCAACAACTGCCCGCTGCACTGGGACTGCCTGAGCCCTGCCAGCCTCTGCTGAGTTGAGTTCCTGATCCACAAGAGGTGCCTCCTGAGGCCCTAAACCCTTGGCTGGCATCAGCTGAGCTCCTACTGTGTAGAAAGGTGAAATCCTGTAGTTTTGGGTTCCTCACCACTGCAAATGGATCAGTTTGGGACAAGACTCTGCCTGCCTGTGACAACCACCAATGTGAAGCTCCGGCAATGACCATTCGCAGTGCCAAACCAGCTTTTCACATTAAAAAAACAACAGGCCATGCCGCCCAGCCTGCAATACTGTTACAGTGATAACCATCTGCAATGGTCTCCCTGCCCCTCACAGCCTCCTCCACTGCAAATGGAAATCTTCATGCCAGACTTTGAGAAGGTAAGTTTTTCAGCTGCACAAACGTGGTCCCTGTATCCAGCCCATGCTTCATCGTGGTTGGATTGAACTTGTGACCTTTCCCTGGCCTAGAACGACCAGATGACTGAAAGTGGCATTTTGTGGAGCTATATCAACCTTAAACTTTAAAAGTTAATATCTCCAGTTTTGCAGATTGGATTTTTGTTCTCCTGTTATTTTATTAATTAAATTGTACTTTATTTTTCTACATCGGATTGGGGTTTTTCCTCATGTTGTGTTTTCACTTATTGCTGTTTGTGTGCTGTATAAATACTTTACACATTGCCTCCAAGTTAATCCCGACTTCTTTTGTACCAAGCTAGCAGAGAGTTAACCACAGCTTAATTTATTGACCTTTGTGGTTCACACTGGCAAGGACTGAGGTTGTTAGCTGAGTAGGACTTCCACCTACCCCTTAATCAATAATCTAATGTCTTACAAGGGTCATGTGGCACTCGTGTGGTAGGAGGCAGCAGCTAATGGTGACCATGTTTAGTATAATGAGGGCATTCCAAAATTCATTGTACGGGCCCTGACACAGTAGCGTTGAGGTATAATTGTGGACATGGATTAATGGAGACCATCCTTCACAAATGAAAGCATTCTGGACATATTTGAGGTTATTTATACCATAATGGCAACCTGGCCTAAAAGTCAATTTTTTTTTAACATTGAGGGGAGGATTATAGGCATAACTGTTGTTATACGTACCATAATGTTACCCTAATGACATGCTGTGGGAAGTCTGGCCTCATAGTGCACCATCCATGACAAACTGTGTTCATTCATTCTGGCATATATGTGATTGTCACTGATATTATGGAGACCCTTCTTGACAGTTAATAGTATCCAAGCAAGATGACAGTACTGGCATAATGGTGACCATCTTTTGCATAACGCGTGTATTCTTGACATAATTAGTGCTATTCAGGGTGTAGCGTGTTTCCTGACATAATGTGCCCAGTCCTGGTCATACTGTGAGAATTTAAGACATAATTCAGACTGTCACGGGCATAACGATGGTGTAAATCTGCCACACACTGATCTGTGGGAACCAAATATGCATTCACTAAAAAAAATAAAAGCGAGTATTTGAGGACAAACAATTGGACTGATGCACTTTATAAATGTCGCAAAAAATCAGTTGCAATTTGCAACCAATGTTTTTGATACCAGTATTGAATTTTACAGGCCCACCTAGGTGCTGATAGGTCACTTCACAAAAGTCTGATTCAGGGTGGGTCATAATCTGAACTAACTCATGATTATTAACAAGATACATCATAAATCGTGACCTGCTAGTATTAGCAGACCACTGTGACTGATCGCCTTTCAATACAGTAAACATTTTTTTTTATTATTATGCTGTTTTTTTCTCTTACACACAACCAGTTTTACTTAAAGGAGGCAGTCCTGTGTTTTCACAAAAAAGGTTACTTTGTTTTTTAAAGCTTGTTTTGGAGTTGGTAGCCGTCCCCCCTCAGTATGGTCCGTAGCCAAAAACATTTTTTCTATATTTACAAAGGACAAGGGGTCCCCTTGAAAATAGCTTACCACCACTTCTTGGTTGGCCGTTTTTCAATGGTTTGCCACTGGATTTTTATCACAACATAATATTTGGAAGGGATACATACACCAAGCCCCTTACAAACGATGAAATAGTACAGGGTTGAAATCTAATTTTAGGAACTGTTAAAAGTTTATTAACTCCTAATATGGCATTCAGACATTAAACAAAGCATTTTCACAGTTGCAAACTCCGAATCAGAGTGTTTGCAATCATGAAAAATGCTTTGTACACCTGGACTATTGTGTCCAGGAACATGACAAGCCTTTGTTTTGGGGAATGGAGCATATTTATCCAAAACAAGGTCTGTGATTGACAGAAAAAATACAGGTATTTTCAGGAAAAGGCTAAGGTAATGCAGGTGTAGTGGTGGCTGTAGGAAAGTGCCCCATTTTGCATGGTTACCCCCCACCACCACTTTATGCCAGATATTGATGCTAACTTGAATGAGTGGGTTCTTTCCCTAAACTGTACCATTGTTTCCACAATTGGCACACTCCTGGCACACAGCTAATTCCCTTCTTAAACGTACCAGTGGTACTAAGTGCTCTGTGACCAGGAAGGGTCCCTAAGGGCTGCAGCATGTATTGTGCCACCCTAAGGGCCCTGTTAGAAATGGGGTCTTTGGTTGACAGTCAGGTTACCCCCTGTTCAAGCAAGGACCCTCACTCTAGGTAGGATAAAAGAGAATCACCCTCAGCTAACCCCTGCTTACCCCCTTGGTAGCTTGGCAGAGCAGTAGGCTTAACCTCAGAGTGCTGGGCGTAAAGTATTTGTACCAACACACACAGTAACTTAATGAAACCACTACAAAATGACACAACACCAGTTTAGAAAAATAGGAAATATTTATCTAGACAAAACAAGACCAAAACGACAAAAATCCAACATACACAAGTCAAGTTATGATTTTTTAAAGGTTTAAAATAAAAAGAGTCTTTAGGTAGTTGTAACACCACACTAGCGCTGCTAGCGTGTAAATGTACCTGGTTTGCGTCAAAAATAACCCCGCACGGGCGGTGTGCGTCGAAAATAACCCTGCACGGTTATATGCGTCGAAAACAGCTCGGCACGGCGATGCGCGTCGAAAAAGCCAGCCACGCGACGGTCCGAAAGTCCCGCGGCGCAGGTTGCGATCTCTCAGCCTTCGTCAGCGATGCTGCGCGTCGTTTCTCCTGCTCCGGGCGTCGATTCTCCGGTCGCGTTTCCTGCGGCGTCGTTTCTCAGCTGCGGAGCCGGCGTCGCGTCGTTTTCTCAGCCGCGATCGGATTCGCGTCGATCTTTTCCCCGCACGGCGCTCGGTGCGTGTATTTTTGTCCTTAGGCTGCCAGCCTCTCCTTTCAGGGTCCCAGGAACTGGAAGGGCACCACAGAGCAGAGTAGGGGTCTCTCCAGAGACTCCAGGTGCTGGCAGGAAGAAGTCTTTGCTATCCCTGAGACTTCAACAACAGGAGGCAAGCTCTACATCAAGCCCTTGGAGATTTCTTCTTCAAGATGGAAGGCACACAAAGTCCAGTCTTTGCCCTCTTACTCTGGCAGAAGCAGCACTGCAGGAAAGCTCCACAAAGCACAGTCACAGGCAGGGCAGCACTTGTTCCTCAGCGATCAGCTCTTCTCCAGGCAGAGGTTCCCCTTGATTCCAGAAGTGTTTCTGAAGTTTGTAAGTTTGGGTGCCCTTCTTATACCCATTTTAGTCTTTGAAGTCACCTTCCTTCAAAGGGGACTCACACCTTCTTGTGAAATCCTGCCTTGCCCAGGCAAGGCCTCAGACACACACCAGGGGGTTGGAGACAGCATTGTCAGAGGCAGGCACAGTCCTTTCAGATGAGAGTGACCACTCCACCCCTCCCTCCTAGCAGAGATGGCTAATCAGGAAATGCAGATCACACCCCAGCTCCCTTTGTGTCACTGTCTGGTGTGAGGTGAAAAACAACCCAACTGTCAAACTGACCCAGACAGGGAATCCACAAACAAGGCAGAGTCACAGAATGGTTTAAGCAAGAAAATGCTCACTTTCTAAAAGTGGCATTTCCAAACTCACAATCTTAAAATCAACTTTACTAAAAGATGTATTTTTAAATTGTGAGTTCAGGGATCCCAAACTCCACATGTCCATCTACTCTCTAGGGGAATCTACACTTTAATCATATTTAAAGGTAGCCCCCATATTATCCTATGAGAGAGAGACAGACCTTGCAACAGTGAAAACGAAATTGGCAGTATTTCACTGTCAGGACATATAAACCACATTACTATATGTCCTACCTTATCCATACACTGCACCCTGCCCTTGGGGCTACCTATGGCCTACCTTAGGGGTGCCTTACATGTAAGAAAAGGGAAGGTTTAGGCCTGGCAAGTGGGTACACTTGCCAAGTCGAATTTACAGTGTAAGAATACACATACAGACACTGCAGTGGCAGGTCTGAGACATGATTACAGAGCTACTTATGTGGGTGGCACAACCAGTGCTGCAGGCCCACTAGTAGCATTTGATTTACAGGCCCTGGCACCTCTAGTGCACCTTACTAGGGACTTACTAGTAAATCAAATATGCCAATCATGGATAAACCACTTACATACAATTTAAACAGGAGAGCATATGCACTTTAGCACTGGTTAGCAGTGGTAAAGTGCTCAGAGTTGAAAAGCCAACAGCGACAGGTCAGAAAAAAATAGGAGGCAGGAGGCAAAAAGACTGGGGATGACCCTGCATAAGCAAAAGTCCAACACGACCCCCTACCAGCCTAAAGCCAGGGGAGAACAATCAATACCTTGATGTACTTCCCTGATTGGGGCGATAGAACAGGGACCCAGGCCCACAACAGCAGGGGCATGTTCCAGTTCTACGCCGTCCTGACTCCAGTTGGATCCCTCTGTCCATACTCTCAGGGCCCACTAAGCTAACCCATGGGGAACCCTTCTCCACATCTACAGACACCATCTGTGCAACACCTAACTTTACTTTGCTCACAGATGTATTGCAATGGGCAGATAGTACCACCAGGGCCAACACAGTGGTGTTGCCCACTCCACCCCCGGGGTGTGACTCTCGTCCTCCCCCCCCCAGGGGCAACTCTGTCCACCAGGACAGCAAGCCACAGTGGCCCCAGACAACTGTCAGGGATGAGAGCCCGACCTCAGGCCTCTCTAACCACTGTGACTGTGGAGAGTGGGGGGTGGTAGCCCCAGGTGCCTGGCACCCTTTGACCACTCTCTCTTCCACCAGGTCAGGGATGACAACCTGACCCTGGTCCTCCCCTCTGGGGCTCTGTAACCTCCCTGCAGAAGCGGCACCCCCAGAGTAAAAAACTGTCAGGGTGCTCGTAGAAGCAGTCCTGCACAATTCTTCCACCAGTGCAGGGATGTTAACCTGAAACTGATCCTCCAACCTGGGGTCTGTACCTTCAGGTTGGACCAGGGCCAGGGGTGAGGCTTCCCTCCCCCTGCCCTCTCTTCTGGGGTCCTGAACCACCCAACTAGGAGCGGCCCCCCCAGAAGACAACATGGTAGGGGCACTGTTAGCAGTAGCCCCTTCCTCCAGGTCAGGTGGGACACCCTTAACCTGGCCTCCCAATCCAGGGTCTGTACCCACAGACTGGATCACTGCCTGGCAACCCAGGACTTCCTGGGGGGCATACCTACCCCCTACCAGGTCAGAGTTTACCCTCTGAACCTGGTCATCCAACCCAGGGTCACCACCCTGCGGTTGAACCACTTCCTGGCACACCAGGACTTCCTTGGGAGCACACCTACCCCCTATCAGGTCAGAGTTTGCCCCCTGAACCTGATCATTCAACCCAGAGTCACCACCCTGCGGTTGAACCATTGCCTGGCACACCAGGACTTCCAGGGGGGCACACTTACCCCCCTCAAGGGACACACTGTCCCGAAGGGCCACACAAGAGTCTGGCTGGTGCAGGTCTCCTGACCTCTGCCCATCTGACAGAGTCTGGATTCCCCCCAACCCAGAAATGGTCTCACCAAGGTCATTCATGGGGGGCTCTGCTCTCAGAGCTGACCCCTGACCCTCCAGGTTCTCCACTGGGGTCCGCAACCCCCTCTCAACCCTCTGTCTGGACTTCTGCACCCCCTCACTAGGAGTGGTACTGCCAGACACCAGAACTGGTGGGACGCTGGCTACAGCGGCCCCCCCAAGTTCTCCTGACACTGTGGGGTCTCCCTCAACAGATGGCCCTATGGTACAGGCTAGGCTCCCCTCCTGGTGTTCCCGCAGGGAACCCTCCAGGACCTGGGACCGGATCTCGGGCACCTTGGGCCTCAACCCATCCCCATTCCCTCTCCTCTGAGACTGGACATGGGGTCCCTCACCCATCCCACTACACTGGGACCTACCTGGGACACTACAATCCTTCCCTACCTCACCTGGTTGGGAACTACCTAGACCACTCCTCTCAGGAGCACCCCCAAATGCCTCTTCAGACTCTCTGGTACTCACCCAGAAGTCTGCCCCCATTGTAAGCTCCCTGGGGTCAGAGAACTCACACTCCACCTGGTGTTGGCATAGCTCTGGAAAATAAGGACTAGACATATGCTCTCCAGCAATTACATCACTCAGCCCCTCACATGAATTAACCAAAGTACCCTTCACCCAACCATCCAGTGACTCTGCTTTGAAAAAGCACCCCACATCACCCTCCTGAGACTGGTGAGACAGTACCTGACTGTCCCTGACACTCAACCCACACTCTTCTGGGATGTTTTCACACTCCATAACCAGGACTTCTACCTGGGGGGAACCCCTCTCCCTGTCACTCTCACCTAGAGTCAGTAGAGTGTCCCTCCCACCAGTAGGAATATGACTCCCCATGCCAGTTCCCCAATCCACCTCAGGGACCCTGTGCATCACTGGAGCTACCTCATACCCCTGAACCTCCTGGCGTGTGTTAACTCCCTCCTTCAAGTAGGGCACCACCTCTCTGGGCATGTGCACTTCTGCAGCATCACTGGATATACAATTGTTGCTGCCACCATTCCAGCTGGACTCAGCCCTCATGACTTCCAGCTCTTTCAATTTAAGCTCGTAAGCATAAATCATTTTTTTAATCTCTAAGTTCCTCCTCCTTTCTTCCAGCTCCCAATCGAGCTTTCTCTGTTCCACCTCTAGACTGAGCCTTTTCAGCTCCAACTGGTACTCCCTCTCTGCCTGTCTGTCCTGTAACTCTCCAGGTGTCAGACTCTTGGAGGACACACTGCTACCTGCCCTGGAGATTCTCCCCTGAGACATAGCAGGCCCACCCACTACATCAGTGTGAGTGACTTGCAACTCCTCTTCCCCCTCTGGCTCCTCATCTGTGTGCCCCTCAGCTGCTTTGGCTGTCACCCAGGCCCTCAGCGCCTTTTGCAGCTCATCCTTCTTGGATGAGCTCTTAATGGGACAGCCAACATTACTACAAAACTGCTTCAACTGAGCCACTTTGTAGCTCTCCAATTTCTCCAAGTCAAAAGCAGCTTCAGCTAGGGCATCTCCAGACTGAGACATGATGAGAGGTAAAAAAAAATATGCACAGTTCCAAAAACAGAAAAGCAAGTTCTCAAATGAAGTTTCAGAAAAGTCAATCACGGGATCAGCGAAAAAAAAAAAAAAAAGAAACTGAATGCAGAGAAAAACAGTCCAAGTAAAAAAAACAAAAATCACAAGACTAGTAGTATGTGGTCACGTAGTGGTCTGAGATCAAAACAGTAGTGTACACTTAATTACTGTATGTCAAGTACAAATACAAGTCCAATCCCGACCGCTGGTCACCAATGTTAGAAATGGGGTCTTTGGTTGACAGTCAGGTTACCCCCTGTTCAAGCAAGGACCCTCACTCTAGGTAGGATAAAAGAGAATCACCCTCAGCTAACCCCTGCTTACCCCCTTGGTAGCTTGGCAGAGCAGTAGGCTTAACCTCAGAGTGCTGGGCGTAAAGTATTTGTACCAACACACACAGTAACTTAATGAAACCACTACAAAATGACACAACACCAGTTTAGAAAAATAGGAAATATTTATCTAGACAAAACAAGACCAAAACGACAAAAATCCAACATACACAAGTCAAGTTATGATTTTTTAAAGGTTTAAAATAAAAAGAGTCTTTAGGTAGTTGTAACACCACACTAGCGCTGCTAGCGTGTAAATGTACCTGGTTTGCGTCAAAAATAACCCCGCACGGGCGGTGTGCGTCGAAAATAACCCTGCACGGTTATATGCGTCGAAAACAGCTCGGCACGGCGATGCGCGTCGAAAAAGCCAGCCACGCGACGGTCCGAAAGTCCCGCGGCGCAGGTTGCGATCTCTCAGCCTTCGTCAGCGATGCTGCGCGTCGTTTCTCCTGCTCCGGGCGTCGATTCTCCGGTCGCGTTTCCTGCGGCGTCGTTTCTCAGCTGCGGAGCCGGCGTCGCGTCGTTTTCTCAGCCGCGATCGGATTCGCGTCGATCTTTTCCCCGCACGGCGCTCGGTGCGTGTATTTTTGTCCTTAGGCTGCCAGCCTCTCCTTTCAGGGTCCCAGGAACTGGAAGGGCACCACAGAGCAGAGTAGGGGTCTCTCCAGAGACTCCAGGTGCTGGCAGGAAGAAGTCTTTGCTATCCCTGAGACTTCAACAACAGGAGGCAAGCTCTACATCAAGCCCTTGGAGATTTCTTCTTCAAGATGGAAGGCACACAAAGTCCAGTCTTTGCCCTCTTACTCTGGCAGAAGCAGCACTGCAGGAAAGCTCCACAAAGCACAGTCACAGGCAGGGCAGCACTTGTTCCTCAGCGATCAGCTCTTCTCCAGGCAGAGGTTCCCCTTGATTCCAGAAGTGTTTCTGAAGTTTGTAAGTTTGGGTGCCCTTCTTATACCCATTTTAGTCTTTGAAGTCACCTTCCTTCAAAGGGGACTCACACCTTCTTGTGAAATCCTGCCTTGCCCAGGCAAGGCCTCAGACACACACCAGGGGGTGGGAGACAGCATTGTCAGAGGCAGGCACAGTCCTTTCAGATGAGAGTGACCACTCCACCCCTCCCTCCTAGCAGAGATGGCTAATCAGGAAATGCAGATCACACCCCAGCTCCCTTTGTGTCACTGTCTGGTGTGAGGTGAAAAACAACCCAACTGTCAAACTGACCCAGACAGGGAATCCACAAACAAGGCAGAGTCACAGAATGGTTTAAGCAAGAAAATGCTCACTTTCTAAAAGTGGCATTTCCAAACTCACAATCTTAAAATCAACTTTACTAAAAGATGTATTTTTAAATTGTGAGTTCAGGGATCCCAAACTCCACTTGTCCATCTACTCTCTAGGGGAATCTACACTTTAATCATATTTAAAGGTAGCCCCCATATTATCCTATGAGAGAGAGACAGACCTTGCAACAGTGAAAACGAAATTGGCAGTATTTCACTGTCAGGACATATAAACCACATTACTATATGTCCTACCTTATCCATACACTGCACCCTGCCCTTGGGGCTACCTATGGCCTACCTTAGGGGTGCCTTACATGTAAGAAAAGGGAAGGTTTAGGCCTGGCAAGTGGGTACACTTGCCAAGTCGAATTTACAGTGTAAGAATACACATACAGACACTGCAGTGGCAGGTCTGAGACATGATTACAGAGCTACTTATGTGGGTGGCACAACCAGTGCTGCAGGCCCACTAGTAGCATTTGATTTACAGGCCCTGGCACCTCTAGTGCACCTTACTAGGGACTTACTAGTAAATCAAATATGCCAATCATGGATAAACCACTTACATACAATTTAAACAGGAGAGCATATGCACTTTAGCACTGGTTAGCAGTGGTAAAGTGCTCAGAGTTGAAAAGCCAACAGCGACAGGTCAGAAAAAAATAGGAGGCAGGAGGCAAAAAGACTGGGGATGACCCTGCATAAGCAAAAGTCCAACAGGCCCCCTCACCAAGAAAATGCACACTGCCATTGCAGAATGTGTGTGCTTCCAGTGTTCCATGCTCACAAATCACTGCCTGTGGCATGGGTAAGTCACTCTCTAGCAGGCCTTACAGCCCTAAGGCAGGATGCATTATACCACAGGTGAGTGCATAGCTGCATGAGCAATATGCCCCTACAGTGTTTAAGTCCATTCTTAGACATTGTAAGTGCAGTGTGGCCATATTAGGTACATAGGATGGGAGTTTGTCATTACAAACTCCACAGCTCAGTGATGGCTTCAGTAGAGTCTGTGAAGATTGGTATCAAACATTTCAGCACATTAAACCTGCACTGATGCCAGTGTTGAATTTATTGTACAATGCACACAGAAGGAATCTAGAGATGCCCCTTGTATTTTACACAACACTTTAGTGCAGGACTGACCAGTCTGTGCCAGCCTGCCACTAACAGACAAGTTTCTGACCCCCATAGGGTGAGAGCCTTTGTGCTCTATGGGGCCAGGAACAAAGCCTGTCCTGGGTTGGGGTGCTTCACTCCTCCCCCCTGCAGGAACTCTAACACTTGGCAGTGAGCCTCAAAGGCTCAAGCCTCCTGTTACAGTGGCCCACAGCACTCCAGCTTTTGGAGATGCCTGCCCCCGTGGACGAAGCCCCACTTTTGACGGCAGGTTTGGCGGGAAACTTAGTAAAAACAAGGAGTGACAACTTCAGCTGGGACTACTTCTAAGGTGTCCAGAGCTGAAGGAACCCCCTCCTTGCAGAATCCTCCAACTTGGTTTGGAGGAGAGGGTCCAATAGGGGTAGGAATGCGCCCCCCTTCCCAACTCCCCAAAGGGATTGGGCACAGAAAGGGTGTAGCCACCCTCATGGACAGTAGTCTGACTACTGCCCTCTGCCCATGTAAAGTCCCTAAATCTAGTATTTAGGGGCACCCCTGAACTTTACTCACCAGGTTCCCGGTGACCTCAAGAAGACAGAAGGACTGCATGTCTGCAACTTCAAAGTCCCCTGCTCCAAGAAGGGGATGCATCATGCAGGACCAGTGACCTCTACAAACCCCCAGAGGGCTGCCTGCCCAGCAGATGACCAAGAACTCCAGAAGAGAGCGGCCCTGTCCAAAAGGAAGCCTCCAAAAGGACTCCAGAACCACCCCAGATCCGCAAGGCCTGCCCACTCTGCACCCAACCCCATGGCCTGAGTCCAGGTAATCCACTGGTCCAGAGAAGGTCCCCAGGCAATACCAACCTTGAGTCCACCCTGGGTTGATCCCTTCTGGCCAACACAATGATGCCTGCAACCCGAATCCAGAGGACCCCTCTGACTGCGACTGGACCCGACGAAGATACCCACTGCCCAAGGAGACCCCTACACCTGCAGCCCCCTCCAGAAACGTCCAGCGGGTGCCTCCCCTGCCTGTCTAGCCACTAGTTTCATGGACCAAGCCTGCAGCATCTTTTGTAACCCCCGAGGTCCCCCATATGAAAAGCATTGGGCACCCAGCTCTGTTTTTGCACCCTGCACCCAGCTGCCCCTGAGGGTGTGTGTTTGGTGTAAACCTGTGGCCCCCCCGGTGCTGACATAAACCCCCGGGCATGTCTCGTGGAACCACGGGTACTTACCTGCAATCTGCTTTCTACCAAGCACCCCCAGTCCTCATAGGATTCCATTGTAAACACAATGCCAACTTTGAACTCTACACACAGCCAGCCCCGTGTTGCTGGTGGTACACTTTTGGGGTCAGCCAACACTTTGATCTGTGGACATCCTCACCCAAAAGACTGGAATTGTAAGTTGTGTGCTTACATGTTAACCGTGTTAACACTTTTCCCCCCACAACTCTATTGACTCCTATGAAAAATTGCACTGTCAACTTTTGAAATAGAAAAGTGTTACTTACTTGTAAACTGCTTTTCCTGCAAAAACCAAACAAGGTACATTTGATACACATGCTTGATACCTATTGACAACTGTACTTACCTGCAACAAAGACCTTCTGGTTCTAGAAATAAATTAACAAAATATATTTTTGCTATATAAAGCAACTGACCTGGAGTTAGTCATTGAGTGTGTGTCTCACTTCTTGACTGTGTGTATAGAACACATTCTTTGCACTACCCTCTGATAAGCCTAACTGCTTGACCACACTAACACAACAGAGCATTAGTATTATCTACTTTAGCCTCTGTTAAGGCTCTGGGGAACCCCTGGACTCTGCACACTATACCTCATTTTGGTGTACTAAATCCAGAGCCAGCTTCCTACAGTGGCATTCTGAAATTTAGATAATACTGATATTTGATGATTTTAGGAAGATTTTTGCTGATATTGCTTCCTTGGTTTCAGAGGGCACTTACTGCAGTAGCTCTGGTTTTGAGACATTAACGTAGATAAACATTTTGTTTTAACATTTATGTTGCTAAAGCTTTTTTTGTTTAACATATAACCAATGCAAACTGGGTATGTATGATTGTATAATCCCTCTCTTTTCTGAAACTGTAAGGCAAGGTACCATAAGTTTAAAAAATGTGTCTAGTTATGCAGATTATGGACAGTGATTGTGATAACTGTATGACTTTTCTTTGTTTTCGCACTCTGCCCATTCCAAATAGATTCACAGGCATTTACATGTGACTAGTGATATATTTGGGAGGGTGGCCATTAGAAAAATGAAATGAAATGGAAAATAGAAACATTTTTGCCACAATTTATTCAACGATTTCTTGGAGATGATGAACCACCAATACCTCTACCCTGGGTAACACTTGACTAATACACTATAAACTTACTTAAATATTTAACTACTGACTATTCATTAGTTCTGTTTTCTTTGCAAATTTAGGTAGAATGTGTACTGTAAATGGGTCATTTGGCTGCGGGTTTGTCCATACGTTCCTCAAAGGAAAAACCTCAGACCACCCTTAATCCCCCTTTTTGAATCACCCTCGAGGGAAATTTCAGTTTATAAATGCAGATTATAGAAATGCATTTTGCCTTACTGTGAAGAAGTCCATCTACCATGTCTGAAAGGTGATGAGCTCCTGCAAAAAACTCTCTTGGGTCAGTGACAAACAAGTCACTTACCAATGGTAACGCATTTTCTGGTAGAGACTATCTAGCTGCAGATTCCTTACCTTTGAATTCCCTGGCCTCAGCTTCGAATCTGGAATCTTTTTGTTGAGCAATACCCTGCGCACGCTGTCGGGTGGCATTGTTTGGTTCTGCATGCGTCGTCCGACTCCATGTGGCTTCGTCAGCGTCGTTGGAGCCATCTATGACATCACGGTCGTATATATATACGCCACCTCAGCACGAGTACGTCAGTTCTTTTATTCACAAAACTTCCACACCAGAAGCGCAGAGTCATGGATAGAACCAACATTTGTCTGTGCAACACTAGGGCCCTGAAAAGGGATAAACCCTAACCTTACTAGTCCTATCTGCAGAGCAGGGAGACATGGGTGGGTGTAAGGAATCTGCAGCTAGATAGAGTCTCTACCAGATAATGCTTTACCAAAGGAAAGTAACTTGTTCATCTGATAGATACTTCTAGCAGCAGATTCCTTACCTTTGAATAGATACCAAGCCATAACCTCCTGGCGGTGGGCTGCGGATACCACTGCTTACACTAGAAAGTCCTGCAGGACTGAACGGGCAAAGTACCCGTCCCTTCGTACCTGACTGTCCAGGCAGTAATGTTTCACAAACATGTGCAAACACGCCCACGTTGCCACCTGACAGATCTCCAGGACTGGTACGCCTTGAGCTAGTGCAGTGGTAGCAGCTTTTCCCCTGATAGAATGAGCCAGCAAGCCCTCATGAGGCTGCTTCATGGCCAGTGCATAGCATATCTTAATACAGTGAGTGACCCAGCGTGAAATGGTTCGCTTCAGCACTGCCCGACCCTTCTTTGCTCCAACATACCCCACAAAGAGTTGATCATCCACCCAGAACTCTTTGGTGCGGTCAAGGTAGAACAACAACGCTCTTTTTGGGTCCAGTCGATGGAGTTGCTCCTCTTCTTTAGAGGGATGCAGATGAGAAAAGAAGGTGGGCAAGGTGATATTCTGACCCAGATGGAATGGGGTCACCTCCTTGGGGAGGAAAGAGTGCTGAGAACCACTTTATTTTGATGGATAGTGAGATACGGTGGGGTTGACAGGGCCTGCATCTCACTCACCCTCCTGGCAGATGTTATTGCCACTAAGAAGGCTGTCTTGATGGTGAGTTGCTGGAGGGGACAGTTGTGTAAAGCTCGAAGGGAGCACAGATGAGAAACATGAGGACAAGATTTAAGTCCCTTGAAGCATAATAAAGGACGTAGGGGAAAGACATGTACAAGCACTTTGAGGAATCGATTTACAATGGGAGATTTGAACAAGGAAGGCTGATCAGGCAGTCTAAGAAATGCCGATAAGGCAGAAAGATAGCTGTTTAGAGTCCCTAAGGTAGTGTAGTGTGGTTAGTTTTACGTATTCGTTGCGCTTTAGCTTCAGGCTTTAGGCCTTTGTACACTTTGCCCTGAATATATTTTATTCATTTTCTGACGGCTTAGAGCCTCTGTGCACTTTGCTCTACATGCTTTTTATTAGGCTTCGTACTGTTATTTTTCAAATAGCCAGTTCTACAGTGTTGTTTTTTTATTCATATCACACTGTTTTGCCTACTTCAGCACTGGAGTTCTCCATGACATATTTACTCTGTGCTTCAGTCAAGGATACAGTCTGGTACTTTGCCGATAGACGTGGTAAGAGTTTACACTTGGCATTCCTGCGTAGGGACATTTTGTGATCAGGATGACATGTTAGTTATAAAATCACTTCCTTGTCCCAATACACGCAAGAGGGAGATTCCGACCAGGGAACCACAACTAGACGCTGACTGCCTCGTTGCAGATGCTGAACCAAGATCACAGGTCTTTGCTCAGGTATGAGGGCTGATGTCTCCACAGTGATTCTAATAGGCAAGCTAGAAGCTTAACATGCTGTGCTCTAAATAGAACAAGCAGAGGGAGAGTAGAAACTGTTAGACAATATGATAGCTTTGTTCTTATGTTTTACTCTCCTGGTGACTATTTCAATCCTACTGTGTTGTATCGTTCTGGTTATTGCGGCTCACGCCTTAATATCTAAAATACAGTCGTTTTATTAAAACATAATATAAAACTTATACTGTCTTTGTCATTTGTATATGAGATCATATTGGAAATAAGAGAGTTGGTTTGGATCTGAGTAACCACGACTTCCCTGAGAAGTTCCAAAGATGTCATGCGCTCGGCTGCCAAATCATTCCTTCCACATGGGAGAAATGAGGCACTGCTAGTTAGCCGGAGCAAAAACCGGATTTAGGGTGACAGAGATCTTTACACGTGGGTCAGACTCAGTCCCCCACACCGTTATAGATCCTGCTACGTAGAAATCCAGTAGTCTCATTTAGAATAATGAGAGCCCACGCGACATGGCGCCGCCAACGTTTGCTCTGGCTCTAATGATTAGGTACGACTGACTCTCTTGGTCTCATATATATTTTGACTCCTCGGTTCCGTATACGGAGACGTCCGTGGCGCTGAGGTTTTCCGCCACCACGGCATAGGTGCTTCCTGTTGCTTAGTGGTTGGTTGTTCAAGCTTGAACTTTGAAAAGGAAAACCCCGATATTGGTGTGCCTTCTCTGACCTGAAGCTATTTTTTATAAAAAAAATGGCGAATCCTAATGTAGTGAATATAGCAATTAATATGCGTCACCCGCTCACGGGACATCTGTTGACACATGGACTGACAGTCCAGGGGGGTCCAGTCACTTTTGTGGTTGACACCCATGCAGCCTATAGAACAGAACTTTTTTATTGTTGGGTCGGATTTCCAGCAGTGGATGGGGGAACAAATACTTTTCACGAATACACAGTTGCGAATGTCCCTGGACAATACAGGGCTTACGCTTATTTAGAAATACCTCTATCTTATCAAGAACACCATAATTGGCTTGATGGCGCCCTCCCACACTCAGCAGCACAAGTTAGGTTAGGTCCACTGAGTAATGATGGTCCTACCTGGCCTTTATTGGCTACAAATACACCACATCCTGCGGTTGCTCAATTGGCAGTGGTTGAAGTTCGTCGTTTATATACAGAATTAACGGCTACATATAGACGATTAGTTCAGTTTGTCATGCAGACACTAAATACGAATGCAGCGCGTGCTGCTCCAGCGCACCCACAGGCTGTGGTTCCGGGTATTAATCCGGCCACTGTGCACTCGGTTATGGGTAAAGTACCGGCTAAACGAGAGGAGACTCCATTTTGGCTGACGCAAAAAATTAATACGCTGGAAGCAGTATTTCCCCATACGGGACCTCAGGATAAACATAGAATTTTGACGATGTGTTTGCCGTACGGGATGGTTCCTCCGGTGGACCTTTGTAATACCTGGGGCACAGTATTTGCCGCGCTCTACACTACGGCACACGGTACACCGACATTAGCTAATTTACCGGACGTACTTAAACAGATTCAGGATGAATATGGGGCTGCCCCTGCCTTGGATTTGGGCATGCAGTTGCTGGGCAATTTTGCCACAGTTTCTTCTATTATTTTGAGTAATCTCAAAGGAGAGGCAGTAGCACTAGCAGTGCGAATGCGTCTTTGGGATGTTCCGCTGCTTAATCAGGAGCGGGAGCTTCAGAGAATAATAGCGGAAACATATTCTAGTATTGGTCGTGATAGCCTAGGGGCTAGACCACAAAAACCCCAGTTACAGGGTAAAAATAATAAAGACAATGCTAAACAGCAACAACCTGAGGGTTCGAAAAAGCGCTGGGAAAAGAAACAGCAAACACCTAAGAAAGATGGTGGGCAGTCTCCGCAACCGGAGACCCCACAGAATAAGTATAATCTCAGGAATAGGGATACTTTGAAGACGCCTGATAGATATCAATATACTGATACACGCCAATCTCGTTCCTTTCAGGACTCCTCGGAAAAGAGAAGTGAGAGAGGTGGGCGGTCAGAGCGGAGGACGGAGTACGTGAAACCGAGACAGGATTCACAACGCGTAGCGGAGGTTTCTATTAAACAAGAAGAGAAACCGCTGCAACAGAAACAGCAATTTAAAAAGAAGAAAGTGGCATCTGTCTCAGTCAGACATGCCGCTCAAGAAGAGAGTTCTCTTGACGAACAAGACATGGGCGTTAGCACTGTTAGACAGCGCGGCAGAGGTCACAATAGTTCGCCGGAGTCTTCTAGAGCATCTGGAGGTGAAAGCAACTGATGACTTCATACAAGTCGAGACGGCGGATATGCGAGTCTCTGATCCTGATAGAGTATATGAAGTGACTCTGCGATTGGAAGGGGACATTGACCGTATTATAAACGCCATTTTTTGGGACCATGTGGTAAAATCACATGATGTTCTGCTGGCCGAACAAGATTGGCCACCTGACTTTGTTTGCGACTGTCTGGTTGGGGAGGAGGTTATTACACCTTCCTTCTCACCACTTGTTCCGAGAGAACTCGCGGAGTCCTATAGTAAATCATGGGCTCTAGCACAAGCTCCCGCCTTGTATAGAAATAATGTGGGGTGGGACAGACAATCACCTTATCATGTAATTCCAATAAAGGGCGAACCTCAGCTACAACCGCAGTATCCTATCAAATTTGAAGCAAGGGCATCGGTTAGAAAAATTCTTACACAATTGGAGTATCAGGGTGTAATTGAGCCCTGTGTCTCGCCGATGAATAATCCCTTGTTTCAGGTTGCAAAACTGGACCATTCATATAGGATAGTGGTGGATTATAGACATTTGAATAGTCATACACGCACATATGCAATACAAAATTCACACAGCGCAGCGCTTATGAATAATATAGTGCGTAAAAAATACAAGACAACATTGGATATCTCGAATGGATTTTTCTGCCAGAATATAGCGCCCGAGAGTCGGAACTATACCTGTTTCAGTGCGTTTGGCTCTCAGAAATTTTTTTGTCGTTTGCCTCAGGGGTATAAGAATAGCCCAGGACTGTTTTCGGCTCGTGTAACTGAAATGCTGCATGAGTTCGACCCTGAAGCGTTATCATATGTCGATGACATATATCTGACAGATGATGAGATTCTGCAACATCTAAGGCGTGTATCGCGCATTGTTGTGGGGTTTGCTGATATTGGCTATAAGTTTAATTTTAAGAAATCAAAGATTGCCTTCCTCAGCGTCATTTTCCTGGGATATGAGTTGTCGAGTGAGGGCAAGAGCCTAGCGCCACATTTGTTGGAGAAATGTGCTTTATTGCAGCCTCCTAATACGGTTCGGAAGCTCCAGTCCTTATTGGGGTTTCTGAATTTTGGCAGAACTTACATTCCTGAATATGTGACGCGTATAAAGCCCTTATACGAGTTGATTCGCCCGAATTTTTCGAGTAGATTTTGGACGATTGAACATACACACATACTGCGAGAGTTACAGAGTGATCTCTTAGCAGTTAAACACTTACACACACGGGACAATAAGACACATTTAGTCATCAGGGTGATACCTGGGGCTGTTGGGTTTACTTATGTCACCTTTAATGAAGGGGAGACAGTCCCGATTGCATACAAGTCTCACTTGTATTCTGCTGCAGAGCAACGTTTTGCACAAACGGAGAAAATTCTCACTGCAGTACAGATGGCTGTTATTAAAGAAAGACCGCTGGCCCAGGGTCAACGCATCGTTGTCGTTTCCCCGATTCCGGCCTTAGAGGCTGTTACAAAAGCGAGTGTTCCTAATTCGAAAGCTTTACACCCGCGATGGATACAATGGGCTACGTCTTTGACAGCCACTGATGTAGATTATGTATTTGACCCTAAACTGCAGACTCAAGAATTTCTTCAATATGAAATGGAATACCCTGTTCCTGCTGGTACGTTGCCTATTGACCAATATCAAGTGGTCATGTATACCGATGGCTCTGCGCAACCAGCGGTTGGAACTAAACAACAGTATTCTGCTGCATGTGCGGTGGTGAGCGGCACTATGGAGGGGGAAGTGTTCTGCCCCCGACATACTTATGCTAAAACCTTGGGAGATTGCACGGCACAGCTGGCTGAGCTCAAAGCTCTATTGTTAGCGTTGGAGCACGCGGATCCGGCGCTTTTAACCTTGCTGGTCTGTGACTCCTACTACTGTGTGCAGTCTTTCAACGAATATCTACACTATTGGAAGATGAATGGGTTCAGAGATTCTAAAGGCAACACCATTAAACATAAAATGTTGTGGGGTAAGGTTGCGGATCTGAAGGAAACGCTTCCTAAAGTCCATGTTGTGCATACACTTGGACACCAGCGCGTTGGAATACATGTTGCTGGGAATACTTTGGCTGATGAAGCCGCGAAATCGGCAGTGGCTGTCGCCACTGTGGCCGCAGTGACTCGTTCGAGTTCCAAACCAGACACAGAAATTTCGGCTGCCATAAAGGCTATGGCTGCTGGCACGCCCTTTCCTAAAGGATTTCCTTCAAAATATAGTTACTGCTTGAATGGTGCGCTGAATGCTACTGTTACAATTCCAGGCATTGGTGTAGGTGAAATTCCCAATAAAATTGAGAGACCTCGATTAATTTCTGCAGCACATGAGGGGGTGGCTTCTGCACATGCTGGGGTGGCTGCCACGATTTCACTTTTACAGGCTCGTTACTGGTGGCCTGGTCTCTATAAAGAGACGAAGCAATATGTCCTTTGTTGTGACGTTTGTCAACAAATTAAAGCATCGTTGGCTAGACGCCTGCAGCAGACGCCCCTTCTGATTTCAAATAAACCATTACAGTGTGTGTACTTGGATCATTGTGGTCCGCTGACACCAGATAGTGCATACAAATATATATTGGTTGCTGTAGATTCGTGCTCCAGATTTGTATGGGTATGGCCACAACGCTCGGCTGACGCTCAAACTGTTATTAAAGATTTGCGCATCTTTGTCGATATATTTGCAGTTGCGGCTTTTCATTCGGACCAGGGCCCTGCTTTTGCCTCTAAGGCATTCAGGGACACCATGGCTTCGTTGGGGGTCCAACTCCAATTCTCGTCTCCATTTCATCCAGAGGGAAATTCTGTCGTGGAGCGTTTAAATCGTGATTTAAAGCAGTCCTTAACGGCCAGAGTTATAGGTACGGGTCGTGGTTGGCTAGCCCACCTATATGGAGTACAGAGAGCACTTAATAACTTGCCTAGAAGGTCACTGGGGGGTAGTACTTCATATGAGTGCCTGTTTGGAACACGAATGTATGTTCCTGATCTAGATGGTCCTGGTGTGGAGGCGGCATATACGCCCTTTGACATAAATGATTGTGTCACTGTTTTGCAGGATTTACAACAATTCTGTGAAGATAACTCTTCTGCCAGTGCTGCCTCCTCAGGAATTAAGGATGAGCCAGTAACACCTACTGGTTGGATACCCAGGATTGGGGATCTAGTGCGTGAAAAGGTCACAGTTAAAAAAGAATTTGGTCCTTCTTATCGAGAACCTGTCCCTGTGTTGGGGTGAGCGGCACGAGAACTGTGATTTTACCGCCGCTGCGAGGGGCCAAAGGAAATCGCTTTGTTTCCATTGATAATGTCAAGTTACAACATGTGGCCGATTCTGCACAGCAGACCAAGAGGGACACCCAGTAGTTCCGGAATCACTCTCACTACTGGGGAGGAAGTCCCGCTGCAGGTGATTTTCACCGACACTGTTTCCTCTCCGAGCTTGGGGAGGGTGGATGATGATCTTGCGATTGTTCCACCGACGCCGATTAATATGGAATCTTGTGATCAAATTGCTGTACGTTCTACTGACGTTTCTGAACATGTGGTTTATAGGGTGCCACGGCGAGAGCCTCCATCTGCTTCTTTGTTCACAGTTGCACCTTTTGCTAGAACTGCTTCTGGCTGCTTCAACAACGCTGATAATGATGTGTCCGGCTCCTCGTCCTCGATGTCTTCTGTCCACGGTCCACGACGGCTGCTGGGTTGGCTTAAACGCACATATTTTGTTTTTCCTTGGAACTATTTTTGGCTGTTTTTGGCCGTGATGACTATTTTATTATGGTTGGGATTTGTGGTTACTTTTTTTCTGATAATACATGGTCATTTTCTTCCTGATCGATCTGACATTGAGCACGTGGAGACTGTGTTAAAACCGCATTTTTCGTCTCATATGGTTCGAAGAGACTTGTCCACAGTGAACATTTCTGCTATACCAGTTCCGGATGGAATTGTGTGGGATAAAGTAATGTTTGATATATATGGTCCCACTGAATTGATTCAAATACCGTATGTCCTCAAATTATCGATGAATTATATTGTTATACCTGGCATTGTTTCTGATGATAGGGATGTGAAGACAGTAGATTCTATGCTTACGGATTTGCAATATTATACGGTCTATGACGATGATGATGCTTACCAGTTTAGAGATAATCATGGTGACATGTTTTGTTACAACTATTATGGACACCACTTTATTCATAAAGCTAGTAGCCCCAAGTCCATGTTTAATTATGTGCAATGGGAACATTGCTCGACTCCTCCACAAGGGAGTTCAAAAACGTATTATGATAAATTTGCATAGTGTTCTGGAAATGATCCACGTAATGCTAAGTCCTACTATTTTAAAGTTGCACCGTATTCTAATAAGCAAATGTTATTGACCGATACTACATTACTGTATTCCAATTTGTTTGTATCTAAACTTTCGGTCGAGGGATATGAATACTGGTTTAAAACTGTTGACTTGAAAAGTGTTTGGGGTTCGAAAAATTGGCAAATGCGAGGCAGGGACACGTTATTTAGAGCATGTATTATCCCTGTGCAGATGATTTTCCTCAATGACACAGTACAACAGACTAGCTGTTTGGGCTTAGCGACGATTAGGGAGTTGACTTTGCCTAGTATACCTGTCCCTTCTAAATAAAAAAATTGGCAGCACTATGTGAATGCTACTTTCAGTGACTTTACACATTGGGTCCAGAATGGTACGCTTAACACTTCATCGTTACATCCAGGCGGGTGGTTATTATGGTCTGTAGACACTAATATGTGTCATCAACGTTTTGTCACCTCTTCAGGGGGGTTCAGGACTAGTAGGGCAGACCCTCGTTACGTTTCACCAGAACATGCTGATATTATAACTACATACAGTGTGGGGAAGCTTTGTCAGCAATGGTTGAAGTCATCCACGCTGGATGCAGTTAAGTCACATCTCACGTTACTGTCTAATGATACTGATTTACAAGATTTTTTGTCAGGTCCCAAAGTACCACGGAAGAAAAGGTTCTTATATGAGGTTTATAACGAGATTTGGAAGCTTTCACAACAAGAGGCTGCAGCCCGGTTGAGGCAGATTGATCAAGAAAATCTGATGCAGACTTTGTCTGTTGTTGATAATGGCATGCATACCCTTTCTGACCGTGTTTACACGATTGACAGCATTGTTTCCTCTGCCATTGACATTATTAAATCGGACATGTCTTCTTTATATCATGGGCAGAGTCAGACGCGGTCCATCATGCAGCTGGGTTGGACTCTTCAGACCTTGAAGGCGGGTCGCGTTCCATGGCAGCACGTTCGTGCCAGAGAGATCTTTATCTCTTTTAATTTGACTCGTCAACAACAACTGATGGCTAAAAAGGAAGCGACATATGTTATGTTAAATATTGAGAAATTAGAGAAACTGCCTTTCACGATAGCTGAGATTCCGTCAGCTGAGTGGTTGATTCATGGGGTTATTAATTTGCCTATCTCTACTTTGCAATTTACTTCGTGTTTGAAGCACATTCCGGTGGGTAGATATGAACTATTGGGAGACAGTTACATACACGAGGTGTGGGACCTTCCCTTTCAGTACAGATGTGTTAATGGTTTGAAGGAGGTTTTTCTTAGCGGCAGCGAATGCGAAGCTTCTGTCAGCCATTCAATGGTTTGTAAACAGCTGTCCTTGCACAGGGCGTGCAACGCTTCGATTGCTAACTTAGCTTGTTATCTGAAGGGAGTTCCAGTCCCGGTTATTAAAAACACTTTCCAGGTGCTTTCTAACGGCAGTTACATTGTTCTTAACAGCGAACGCTGCTGTGGCATGCGTGCCGGAATAGTTTACATCGTCGTTGTCAACAAGGCCGTTACGTGCTGCGGGAATGTGTTGTTTCCCCCCCACTCAATTTAGGGAGGTAGCGGACATCTGGCCTCATATTGCTAGTTCCAAGGTTGATTTCGACAAGTTGAGTCGGCTAAAAGCTTTATTGTTTCAAAAGCATGTGGCCCTTACATCTGCTAGCGAGACCTACGCACTTCAGGTGGCAAGGTCATCGGCGGAGCTACAGTCCCTTTTGAATACTAACTTTCCGACTCACTTCGGTGAACATATTCGGATTGATACCTTCGGCTATACATTCTATTTTCGGAAGCATTTTTGGGGGTTTCCCGATTACTTTGGCTTTATTGGCTGGAGTCTTGCTGTTGTTGCTATTTTTTCGCAATGGCTGTCCCGTCACAACGAGATCCTGTATTGCTGCTCCCGTCAGCGCAGCTGTGTCGTGAACGCATGATGCAGCATTTTGGAGCAACACTCCTGGGATATTTGGAGTGTGACTGGTCTCTGTCATTCAGACAGGTTTTGGATTGTGTGCAACCCGTGTTTCGATGCCTTTGGTGCTCGTTTGAACATGCACTGGCTCTATGTCTCTCATTGCAGCGCCCTCCATTGGTCGATGCTGATCTGTTGATGTTCCCGATTAGGGCTCATTCCCAGACTTGTGCACTACGGATGCGCTTGCTTCGTGAGGCAGTTTATGAGATTCCCTTCCTGGAGGAAGATGGTATTGTCTCTTTCATAGGCCCTACACGGGGTGCCGCCCTGAATGGTTTTGTGGCTTTGGATCACACCTGCTCCATGCTACTTTGTGGCGTGGATCTTCCGATATTGACATATATCGAAGTGGAGGAACTCCTGCGTTCTATTGCTTCTATCTAACGATTGGATTTTTTTTCGAAATTGACACTATTGAATTTGGCTTTCTGATCACATGTTACCTTAATTTATGACTTTATCTGCTCACCTTGTCGAAATAATTGTTTTAGGTATTGTTTATATTTGGGGCATCTTTTTATATTATTGCAACCACTTGCTACCGACAAGGGGAGGGTGTAGTGTGGTTAGTTTTACGTATTCGTTGCGCTTTAGCTTCAGGCTTTAGGCCTTTGTACACTTTGCCCTGAATATATTTTATTCATTTGCTGACGGCTTAGAGCCTCTGTGCACTTTGCTCTACATGCTTTTTATTAGGCTTCGTACTGTTATTTTTCAAATAGCCAGTTCTACGGTGTTGTTTTTTTATTCATATCACACTGTTTTGCCTACTTCAGCACTGGAGTTCTCCATAACATATTTACTCTGTGCTTCAGTCAAGGATACAGTCTGGTATATTGCCGATAGACGTGGTAAGAGTTTAGACTTGGCATTTCTGCGTAGGGACATTTTGTGATCACAATGACATGTTAGTTATAAAATCACTTCCTTGTCCCAATACACGCAAGAGGGAGATTCCGACCAGGGAACCACAACTAGACGCTGACTGCCTCGTTGCAGATGCTGAACCAAGATCACAGGTCTTTGCTCAGGTATGAGGGCTGATGTCTCCACAATGATTCTAATAGGCAAGCTAGAAGCTTAACATGCTGTGCTCTAAATAGAACAAGCAGAGGGAGAGTAGAAACTGTTAGACAATATGATAGCTTTGTTCTTATATTTTACTCTCCTGGTGACTATTTCAATCCTACTGTGTTGTATCGTTCTGGTTATTCCGGCTCACGCCTTAATATCTAAAATACAGTTGTTTTATTAAAACATAATATAAAACTTATACTGTCTTTGTCATTTGTATATGAGATCATATTGGAAATAAGAGAGTTGGTTTGGATCTGAGTAACCCTAACCTTACTAGTCCTATCTGCAGAGCAGGGAGACATGGGTGGGTGTAAGGAATCTGCAGCAAGATAGAGTCTCTACCAGATAATGCTTTACCAAAACGAAAGTAACTTGTTCATCTGATAGATACTTCTAGCAGCAGATTCCTTACCTTTGAATAGATACCCAAGCCATAACCTCCTGGCGGTGGGCTGCGGATACCACTGCTTACACTAGAAAGTCCTGCAGGACTGAACGGGCAAAGTACCCGTCCCTTCGTACCTGACTGTCCAGGCAGTAATGTTTCACAAACATGTGCAAACACGCCCACGTTGCCACCTGACAGATCTCCAGGACTGGTACGCCTTGAGCTAGTGCAGTGGTAGCAGCTTTGCCCCTGATAGAATGAGCCAGCAAGCCCTCAGGAGGCTGCATCATGGCCAGTGCATAGCATATCTTAATACAGTGAGTGACCCAGCGTGAAATGGTTTGCTTCAGCACTGCCCGACCCTTCTTTGCTCCAACATACCCCACAAAGAGTTGATCATCCACCCAGAACTCTTTGGTGCGGTCAAGGTAGAACAACAACGCTCTTTTTGGGTCCAGTCGATGGAGTTGCTCCTCTTCTTTAGAGGGATGCAGATGAGAAAAGAAGGTGGGCAAGGTGATATTCTGACCCAGATGGAATGGGGTCACCTCCTTGGGGAGGAAAGAGTGCTGAGAACCCCTTTATTTTGATGGATAGTGAGATACGGTGGGGTTGACAGGGCCTGCATCTCACTCACCCTCCTGGCAGATGTTATTGCCACTAAGAAGGCTGTCTTGATGGTGAGTAGCTGGAGGGGACAGTTGTGTAAAGCTTGAAGGGAGCACAGATGAGAAGAACGAGTTACTTACCTTCGGTAACGACTTTTCTGGTGGATACATTAGCTACCTGTGGATTCCTCACCTCATGAATACTCCCATGGCGCCAGCATTCGACGGAAATCTTCTTACTAGTCTCTGCACGTCGACGAGGACATCACTGTCTCGCACGCGACGCCGTCTGACGTCATACAGGCAATAAGAGGTCCTCGACGACGTGCAGACGTCAGTACCAATCATTTTTTACGTGCATGAGAACAACCAGGCAATGCAATGAAAGAGCAAGGCAACATCCATTATATTGTAAAAATACACCACATTGTACGAATAACTGTAAATCTTTTTATGTACATATATATATATATATATATATATATATATATATATATATATATAAAACTCTCTCTTTTCAAAATATATACACACACCAAGTATATACATAAAAATATATACACATATACATATATATATATATATAAATATATTATATATACATCTATTGCACCCTCAAAGACCAAGAGGAGCGCACTCAAGGATTACTTGGCAAGACCATAAAGGCAACGGGGAGGCGGGTGGGATCGTGAGGAATCCACAGGTAGCTAATGTATCCACCAGAAAAGTCGTTACCGAAGGTAAGTAACTCGTTCTTCTGATGGATACAACTACCTGTGGATTCCTCACCTCATGAATAGAGTCCCAAAGCAGTACCACGCCCGGCGGTGGGTGCCTAAATGGTCAAACCAAGAAATCCTGCAGCACTGACCGTGCAAAATGACCGTCCCTTCTAACCTCAGAATCTAAACAGTAATGTTTTGCAAAAGTGTGAAGGGACGACCAAGTTGCGGCCTTGCAGATGTCGACCACAGGAACACCTCTGGCTAAGGCCGAAGTGGCCGACTTAGCTCTGGTGGAATGAGCTCTAATGCCCTCAGGAGGATCCTTCTTTGCCAAAGAGTAACATATTTTAATGCAAAGAACAACTCACCTGAATAGTGTTCTCTTGTGGACTGCCTTTCCTCTCCTCTTGCCCACGTATCCAATAAACAGCTGATCCGCCAGCCTGAAATCCCTTGTTCTATCGATAAAGAAGCTCAACGCTCTCTTTGGGTCCAGACGGTGCAGTCTTTCTTCCTCTTTGGAAGGATGAGGCGGAGGATAGAACGTGGACAAAGTAATTGCCTGAGCCAAATGGAAGGGTGAAACAACCTTTGGGAGGAAAGCAGCCTTGGTCCTCAACACCACCTTATCCCCATAAAAAGTTGTATAAGGGGGTTTTACTGATAAGGCCTGCAACTCACTCACTCTCCTTGCTGATGTTATAGCTATCAGGAAGACTGTTTTTAAAACCAAAAACCTCAAGGGGCAAGAATGCATAGGTTCAAAAGGGGACCCCATAAGGAAAGTCAGGACTAAGGACAAATCCCATTGCGGCATAACGAATGGCTTTGGAGGATATTGATTTAGAAGACCTTTCAAGAATCTGATAACAATAGGGGATTTAAATAAAGATGGTTGGTCTGGAAGACATATGAAGGCTGACAAGGCCGATAAATAACCTTTAATGGTAGCCACTGCACAACCTTTCTGCGCCAGAGATAGAGCAAAAGACAAAACGTCCGATAGATGAGCATGTAAAGGATCAATCTGCCTCTCTCCACACCACGCAACAAATTTAGACCACCTATTAGCGTAGATAGATTTAGTGGAGTGTCGCCTGGCCGCTAATATAACATCCACTACCTCAGGCGGGAGAGAGAAGGAACTCCGGTTGCCCCGTTCAATCTCCAGGCATGTAGGTGCAGACTCTGGAGGTTGGGGTGTAGAACCTGCCCCTGCGACTGTGAGAGGAGGTCTGCCCTGAAAGGGAGACGGAGCGGCGGGCACGTTGAGAGTTGGAGAAGGTCTGAGTACCACACCCTCCTTGGCCAATCCGGAGCTATTAAGATTATTAGAGCCCGGTCTTGGCGAATCTTCCTCAATACTCGAGGAATCAAGGGTATGGGAGGAAACGCGTAAAGCAACTGGCCGCACCAGGTCATTTGAAACGCGTCCCCCAACGCTTCCTGCATCGGATACTGAAGGCTGCAGAACAACGGACAATGCGCGTTCTCTCGAGTGGCGAACAGATCTACCCGAGGAAACCCCCACTTCTGGAAGATTAAACGGACTTGATCTGGATGGAGACGCCACTCGTGGTCTGCCGAGAAGTGGCGACTGAGACTGTCCGCACGCACGTTCAAAACTCCGGCCAGATGGTTTGCTATCAAGCAAATCCGATGGTCCTTTGCCCAGGACCATAGTCGAAGAGCTTCTCTGCAGAGAAGGTACGACCCCACTCCTCCCTGCTTGTTTATGTACCACATCGTGGTAGTATTGTCCGTTAGGACCTGTACCGACTGACCACGAAGGGAAGGGAGGAAGGCCTTGAGAGCCAGACGTACAGCCCGTAACTCTAACAGATTGATGTGAAAAATCTGTTCCTCTGGAGACCAAAGACCTTTGATCTCCAGATCCCCCAGATGAGCTCCCCACCCTAGAGTGGAAGCATCCGTTATGACTGTGGCCACTGGTGGCGACTGCTGGAACGGCTTTCCTTGTGAAAGATTGTTGCTTGCAATCCACCACTTCAAATCCACAGCAGCATCTCTGGAGATCTTGACAGTACCCTCTAGATCCCCTCTGTGTTGAGACCACTGCCTTCGGAGGCACCACTGAAGAGCCCTCATGTGCCAGCGAGCATGCGTGACCAACAGAATGCAGGAGGCAAAAAGACCGAGCAGACGAAGGACCTTGAGGACTGGAACTACCGCTCCATTTCGAAACATTGGAACCAAATCCTGAATATCTTGAATCCGCTGAGGCGGAGGAAAGGCCCGACCCAATGTTGTATCCAGTACTGCCCCTATGAACAGGAGGCGCTGAGAGGGCTCTAGGTGAGATTTGGGCTCGTTCACCGAAAAGCCCAGGTCGAACAACAACTGGGTTGTTGACTGCAGATGACGCAACACAAGCTCCGGGGACTTGGCTTTGATCAACCAATCGTCCAAGTAAGGGAATACTGCTATCCCCTTCCTTCTGAGCTCTGCCGCAACCACCGACATCACCTTCGTGAAGACTCGAGGTGCTGAAGTAAGACCAAACGGAAGGACCGCAAACTGGTAGTGTTGCGATCCCACCACAAACCGGAGATACTTCCTGTGTGACTTGAGTATCGGGATATGAAAGTAAGCATCCTGCAAGTCGACAGACACCATCCAGTCTTCCATGTTCAACGCCAAAAGCACCTGTGCTAGGGTCAGCATCTTGAACTTTTCCTGCTTGAGGAACCAATTCAAGATCCTCAGGTCCAGAATTGGTCTCAAACGACCATCCTTCTTGGGAATCAGGAAATACCTTGAGTAAACTCCTTGACCCCTTTCCTGCTCCGGGACCAACTCCACCGCGCCTTTTAAAAGGAGGACTTCTACCTCTCGTTCTAGCAACAGGAGATGTTCTTGTGAACAATACGAAGGGCGGGGCGGGATGAGGGGCGGAAACTCCCGAAAGGGAAGGGTGTAGCCTTTTCCCACAACACTGAGAACCCAAGTGTCCGACGTAACAGTCTCCCATTTGGTGAGAAAATGCTGTAATCTTCCCCCTACAGGAGAGGAGTGAGTGGGAAATGGTGGAAGCCTAAGGCTGCTTCCCCTGCTGCACCCCGCCAGAGGATGAGGAAGAGGCAGAGTGCTGCTGAGAAGCTCCCCTGGTGCGGACCCTACCCCTCCCCCTAAAAGATCTATAGGGATGGGAAGAGGCAGGTTGCTGATATCTTCCCCGAAAGGAAGAGGAGGAAGAGCCACGCCCAAATCCACGAAACCTCCTGAAGAATCTGGAAGAGGCCGTGGAAGAAGGAGCTTGGAGTCCCAACGACTTAGCCGTGGCCCTGCTCTCCTTAAACCGTTCCAAGGCCGAATCAGCCTTAGCCCCAAACAGTTTGTCCCCATCAAACGGGAGATCCAACAATGTGGACTGTACATCTGCCGAAAAGCCCGAGTTACGGAGCCAGGCCTGTCTCCTTTCCACCACAGTTGTGCCCATTGCTCTGGCTACCGAGTCGGTGGTATCCAGTCCCGTCTGGATAATTTGTGTCGCAGCAGCCTGGGCATCAGAGACAAGATCCAAAAGACCCTGGGGAAGCTCTGTAAACGAAGAGGAGATGTCATCCATCAGAGCATGAATATACCTCCCCAGGATACAGGTTGCATTGGTGGCTTTTAATGCCAGACTGCAGGACGAAAAAATCTTCTTCGACTGCGCCTCCAGCTTTTTTGAATCTCTGTCCCCAGGCACCGTCGGAAAAGAACCAGGCGCTGACTTGGACGAACAGGAGGCCTGCACAACCAAGCTCTTCGGCGTAGGGTGCCTAGATAGGAAACCAGGATCAGTTGGAGCAGTCCGATACCTCCTGGCCACGGCTCTGTGAACTGCTGGGGAAGATGCCGGCTTCTTCCACACCTCTAAAACCGGATCCAGCAGAGCGTCATTAAAAGGTAATAGAGGCTCCGCCGCGGCTGAGGCCGGATGCAACACCTCTGTCAAAAGGTTTTGTTTCGCCTCCACCACCGGCAAAGGCAGGTCCAAAAAACTAGCTGCCTTCCGTACCACTGTATGAAAGGAAGCAGCTTCCTCGGTATATTCCCCCGGGGACGAAAGGTCCCACTCAGGGGAAGTGTCCAGCCCACTGGCCGACTCCAGTCCACGCAGCCCATCACCCGAGTCCTCTAGCTCTCCTTCCTCTAGGGCTCGTTGGTACTCCTGCTCTTCTAGTACCCGGAGAGCACGCCTCCTTGAATGCAGTCGTTGCTCAATCCGCGGAGTCGACAATACCTCAGCCGAAGTCGGAGATCGGCGCCGATCTTCCGAAGCCACCGACGCCGCATCCGGCGCCACAGGTAACTTCGGCGCCGACTGAAGAGCAGTTGAAACGGATGGACCCACCGGAGTCACAGGCCGAAATCTCGACGTCGACGGGATGGAAATCCCTGGGGCCAATCCTTCCGAAGCCACCGGAGCGGCCACCGGCGCCGACACTGGCGCCGAGCCCACGTTCCCAAACGGGAGAAAGGGCATAAAGGGTGCTGGCCGAAGAGGCGCAGGATCACCCAAAGAAAAGGCCAAAGGCCCAGCCGGAGCACCCCCTGGAGCCATCTGTTGGAAGATGGCATACATCGCATTCAAGAATGCGGAACTATTGGCTCCAGGGGTGGGAAAAGCCGGATACTGGGGTGCCTGACTCGGAGGCGACCCCGACGCCGGCCTCGGCGTCTGCGCCGGAGAAAACACTTGAGGCTCCAATACCTCAATCACCGACGCCTGTCCATGCGAAGTTGGAGACGCCGGAGAGGGCAACGGCGTCGAAGGATGCGGCGTCACCGTGGGGCTGACCTCCCATGTCCTTCGGCACCGATCCGGAGACCTGGAACGAGCCTCCCTTGAATGACGCCGAGATTCTCTACGGCGCCGGGAGTCTCGATGACGCCGATGTCTTGGAGAAGACTTTTTCTTGTGATGCTTCTCCTTTGACTTGGCCATAAACAGCTTCGCCTCGCGTTCTTTAAGGGCCTTCGGATTCATGTGCTGACATGAATCACAAGTCGAGACGTCGTGGTCGGAGCTCAAACACCAAAGGCAATCGGAATGAGGATCCGTCACCGACATCTTGCCTCCACACTCACGACAAGGCTTAAATCCAGACTTTCTCTGCGACATTATTTCCACAGAGAAAGAGTACGCAGCAAGATATACACTGTAACCGCAAGAGTAACAGTTGCTCCCTCGAAGATAACCGTTTCGAATGCACGGAAAAAAGGGAACTGACGTCTGCACGTCGTCGAGGACCTCTTATTGCCTGTATGACGTCAGACGGCGTCGCGTGCGAGACAGTGACGTCCTCGTCGACGTGCAGAGACTAGTAAGAAGATTTCCGTCGAATGCTGGCGCCATGGGAGTATTCATGAGGTGAGGAATCCACAGGTAGTTGTATCCATCAGAAACATGAGGACAAGATTTAAGTCCCATTGAAGCATAATAAAGGGCGTAGGGGAAAGACATGTACAAGCACTTTGAGGAATCGATTTACAATGGGAGATTTGAACAAGGAAGGCTGATCAGGCAGTCTAAGAAATGCCGATAAGGCAGAAAGATAGCTGTTTAGAGTCCCTAAGGTAGTGTAGTGTGGTTAGTTTTACGTATTCGTTGCGCTTTAGCTTCAGGCTTTAGGCCTTTGTACACTTTGCCCTGAATATATTTTATTCATTTGCTGACGGCTTAGAGCCTCTGTGCACTTTGCTCTACATGCTTTTTATTAGGCTTCGTACTGTTATTTTTCAAATAGCCAGTTCTACGGTGTTGTTTTTTTATTCATATTACACTGTTTTGCCTACTTCAGCACTGGAGTTCTCCATAACATATTTACTCTGTGCTTCAGTCAAGGATACAGTCTGGTACATTGCCGATAGACGTGGTAAGAGTTTAGACTTGGCATTCCTGCGTAGGGACATTTTGTGATCACGATGACATGTTAGTTATAAAATCACTTCCTTGTCCCAATACACGCAAGAGGGAGATTCCGACCAGGGAACCACAACTAGACGCTGACTGCCTCGTTGCAGATGCTGAACCAAGATCACAGGTCTTTGCTCAGGTATGAGGGCTGATGTCTCCACAGTGATTCTAATAGGCAAGCTAGAAGCTTAACATGCTGTGCTCTAAATAGAACAAGCAGAGGGAGAGTAGAAACTGTTAGACAATTTGATAGCTTTGTTCTTATGTTTTACTCTCCTGGTGACTATTTCAATCCTACTGTGTTGTATCGTTCTGGTTATTGCGGCTCACGCCTTAATATCTAAAATACAGTCGTTTTATTAAAACATAATATAAAACTTATACTGTCTTTGTCATTTGTATATGAGATCATATTGGAAATAAGAGAGTTGGTTTGGATCTGAGTAACCACGACTTCCCTGAGAAGTTCCAAAGATGTCATGCGCTCAGCTGCCAAATCATTCCTTCCACATGGGAGAAATGAGGCACTGCTAGTTAGCCGGAGCAAAAACCGGATTTAGGGTGACAGAGTTCTTTACACGTGGGTCAGACTCAGTCCCTCACACCGTTATAGATCCTGCTACCTAGAAATCCAGTAGTCTCATTTAGAATAATGAGAGCCCACGCGACAGTAGAACCCTGCTGGGCTAGAGTCAGAATGAAAAGAAGATTGTCAGAAAGAGAAGCAGAAAGAGGGTCAACAGACCATTCTGTACAATAATATACAAAGCGTTTTCAATGGCAGGAGTATACAGTCTTAGTGGAGGCCTGGCTGCAAAACTAACCTTACAGCTTTCAGGAGGAAGGCCAAAAGCCACCAACTGCTGCCGCTCAATCTCCATGCATGAAGGTGCAGAGTTGACAGCTTCGGGTGGAGAACCCTCCCCTGCTGCTGCAACAGAAGATCCTATCGAAGGGGCAGCCTGATCGGAGGATTGATGCTCATTTTAAGTAGCTTGGGATACCAGACTCTCTGTGCCCAGTATGGAGCCACTTAGATTACTTGGACCCAGCCGTTCTTGAGAACTCTGGGCAGAAGTGGTATGGGTGGAAATGCGTATAGGAGGCCTGAATTCTACTTGCGCCGAAAAGCGTAGCTGAGCGATTGCCACCTTGGAAACTCCAACGAGCCATACTGCTGACATTGCGTGTTCTCTGCGGAGGTGAACAGATCTAACCAAGGCTCTCCCCACTGCTGAAAGAGTCCTTCTGCCACCTCCGGATGGAGATGCCATTAGTGATCCACTAGGCATCGACGGTTAACTTAGTCCACCCTGGCATTCAGAGAACCTGCCAGGTGTTGAACCACCAGGGTTATTCCCTGCTGTGACAACCATGTCCAGAGACTCAGAGCCTCATGACAAAGGGTCCACGACCCCACACCGCCCTGCTTGTTGCAGTACCACATTGCAGTAGTGTTGTCCATGAACATCTGCACTAACTTCCCTTTCACAACAGAAAGAAATGCTTTTAATGCTAGCCGGATCACCTGGAGCTCCAGTAAGTTGATATAGAGCCCAGATTCCGCCTGAGACCAGAGGCCCCTGATCTCTGCCTCTCACAGGTGGCTGCACCATCCCAGAAGTTATGCATCTGTCACTACTGTAAGATCTGGTTGGGGAAGGGAAAGGAGTCTGCCTTTGACCCAATCGCAGTTCATTAACCACAACTGCAGGTCCTTTGCAGTTCCCTCTGAGGTCTGAACCGTGTTGGGAAGAATTCCCTGATGTTGTGCCCACTGGAACTTGAGGTCCCTTTGCAGAGCCCTCATATGCCACCTGGCATGTGTGACTAACAGGATACAGGAAGCCATGAGTCACAACAGCCTCAGAGTCTGCCTCACCAAAATCCAGGCTAGAGGCTGAAACATCGGTATCATAACCTGAATATCCTGGACTCTCTGCTCAGGAGGATAAACCCGAAACTGCAATGTGTCCAGGACAGCTCAGATGAAAGGGAGTTTCTGAGACAGAATCAGGTGCGACTTCGGCACGTTTGTAGTAAATCCCAGCGAATGCAGGAGGTCCGGGGTAGTCTGAAGGTGGGTGATGAGAGCCTGGGGCCTAGGAGCCTGTTGAAGGCCCACTTTGAACCGCAAGTAACACCTGTGGGCAGGCAGGATGGGATGTGAAAATACACATCCTGCAAGTCCAACGCTACCATCCAGTCTCCTTGGTTTAGGGCAGATAAGGCCTGAGGAAGAGTGAGCATCTTGAATTTCTCCTTTTTGAGGAAGAGCTTGAGGTCCCTTAAATCCTAAATAGGGCGAAGAACCTTGTTGTTTTTGGGAATCAGAAAGTAGTGGGAATAACAACCACTGCCTACTTCTGATATCGGGACCCTTTCTATGGCTCCCTTGGCCAAGAGAGCTGTATCTTCCTCGCGGAACAAGATCAAATGATCCTCCATCAGCTGTTCTTTTACCAGAGGGATAGAGGGAGGGAAAGACAGGAAGGGGAGGGAATAGCCCTTCTGTATGATCTGCAAGACCTATTTATCCGATGTTATGGATCGCCAGTGAGGGAGATGAAACTGAATACTCCCTCCAACTGGACGGATATGGTCTTGCAGAACCATACTAGGAGGGCTTGGGTGTTGCGGAAGAGTTGGGCTGGTTGGTAGCAAACCTCTGGCTAGACCCTCTGGGTCTGCAGGAACCAGGACCTCATCCTCGCATGGGATGCTGTGAAGCCAGAGCACCTGTTGTTGGTGTGGTACTACGCCCCTCCCCAAGCCTTGAAAGAGGCGACAGACTGCTCTCAAAAAGGCACTGAGAGACCCAAGGATCTCACCATAGATCGAGAATCCTTGAATCTCTCAAGTGCAGTGTCTGTCTTTCCACCAAAAAGGCGTATGCCACTGAAAGGCATGTCCATCAAGTTCAACTGGACATCCCCCGAAAAGCCAGAGGTACACAGCCAGGTGCGGTGTTGGAGGGCCCCTGTCAAAGAAATCGCCCTGCCCAGTGAGTCGGTCATGTCCAAGCCACACCTGATGGTAAACTTGGCTGTATCTCTGCCATCTTTGACAGCTTGGGTAAGAGTGTTCCGTACGCCCTCCGGGCCCTGGGGCAGCACTTGTGCCACCGTATCCCATAAAGTATGGGAAAAATGGCCCAATAGGCAAGAGGTGTTTACTGACCCCAATGCCAGGCTGGAGGAAGAAAACATCTTCTTCCCAAGTTGGTCCAGCCTCTTGGATTCCCTATCTGGGGTAACGGAAGGGAAGGCACCACAGGAAGTGGAGGCTTGGACCACCAATCGCTCCGGGATGGTGTGTTGGATGAGGAAACTAGGGTCGTTTGGAGCTGGTCGATGGCAGCAGCCAATTGTCCTATTCACAGGAGCCCCTGTGCTGGGTTTGGACCACGTTCCCAGAAGGACATCTGTAAGGGATTCATTGAAGGGTAACATCGGCTCCGATGTAGCAACTCCTGGCTGAAGCACCTCCGTCAGGAGATTAGTCCTGACTGGCACCATAGGCAAGTCTAGGTCCAAGAACTCAGTGCCCTATGCACCGCCATAGCTTAATATGCCCCCTCCTCCATAGCCACAGAAGGAGGTGAGAGCAAGCCAGCATCTGGAGAAGTATCCAGTCCACTGGCGTCCCCTAGATCCTCATACCAGTCCTGTTCATTCTCCAATCCGTATTCTAAAGGGTCCTCAGACCCCTCCCACTTCTCACCTGTGCCTCTAATTAAGCCTTGGGAACTGATCTGGGCCTAATCTGTGCCGTTGAAGTCAGAATCAGTGTCGTACAACGTCGTTCCGCCACCAGATTATCAGGAATGAGGATGGGGCTACCACCACCAGTGGTCGTCGGTGGTGGAGGGAGCGTTGATGTCGTGCCCGGTGCCGAAGGAGGCCGGCTGAGAACTCGGCGCCGGACCAGATCCGCTATTGGATCCTGGGATCCCCAACAGGGCCAGGGCTGAAGCTGCCAGTGTCTAATCCAATGGGGCCCCTGCTGATCCCACGGGACTGAGGACCCACTCGTGGGGGCAGCCCGCTCAAAAACAAGGCGCATAGCCTTGTATAATTCCTTTAATTGAGCCGGGGTTGCTCCAGCTCCCGGAAGGGGGGGAGACACTGAGTTAGCCCTGGCAACGGGTCCGCAGAACCATGCTCGGAACATCGATGTTCCTGAGACTGCTCATCGGCCGACGGGCATGGCAAAGTCGAAGTCCGCTGGGACGACTTCTTTTTGTGCCTCTTCCCCGAGTGTCCGAGGACCTTGAGTGGGATGAAGAGGACTTGGGGCTCCCTGGAGCGGTTCTGCGACCTCCTCCTTGAGCCGGACCGTGACCTCTGAGGAATCGCGCCATCCGAAGTTGAGTGCTGGGCTGCCATGAGCTTTAGGGACCGCTCCCTCAAAGCTTTGGGGGCCATGGCCCGGCAATTGGAACACAACTTTGAGTTGTGGTCGCTGTCGAGGCACCAAAGACATACCTCGTGGGGATCAGTCACTGACATTGCGCGATGGCAGGCGCCACACGACTTGAACCCCGTCTTCCTAGAAGACATATCCCTCACACAGATGACAAAAATCCTCGAAAAAACATCAAAAAAAGGCTTGCCAGAAAGGCAAAGGGTAGCTCGATCGCGGATCTGTGCTTAACCGGCATGGAAGGAAAAGAACTGACCCATGCGCACCAAGGTGGCGTCTCTATAGACGACCGTAACATCAGACATCTCCAACGATGCTGACGAAGCCATGCAGAGCCGGACGACACACGTGGAACCAAACGACGTCACTCGATGGCGCGCGCAGGGTATTGCTCAGCAAAAAGATTCCGGATTCGAAGCGGATGACAGTGAATTCAAAGGTAAGGAATCTGCAGCTAGAAGTCTCTATCAGATATATTTCTAGTGGATCATGGAGTGAGAATCGGCACTTGGGGGATGGTATGAGTGGATGGAGAGAAAAATGGGTACAGGTAGGGAGCCGGAAAGATCGAACAACAGAGAAAGAGAAATAAAGATCTAGAAACAAAAGGTAGATAACAAAAAATGTGGCTCTGGCCCTCCTTTCCTCTGTCTCATGGCAATTCCTCTCCCATGTTTTGAGGGCAGTATTAGGCAGCTTCTGTTACAAGTATGGTGCATGAATTATTTCCTCTAAATTAATTTATTATCTTTTCAACTACATTAGTACATTAATTACATGTTTATTAGCATGCAATCTTCACAAAAAAAATCCTTCACCTCACCTGGCTCTGCATTCCTGATATGCAGAACATTTGGACTGTCCACTGGAAGCAAGGCTGAAGGCAAAGGAAGGAGACCTGTTCCTTCCAGGAGGTAAACAAAGTCACCTATCTGTAACAAAAAGGGCATGTCAGTTCCGAAGCACACTTATCAGGATACAGACAGTAAGTAGGGAAGTACAACCAAAACATATGAGCTTTGAAGGTGTGAATCAGCCCTAACCAAGTTGAGTTTGAGCTCAAACTACACGGGCCACATCTCTCAGGGAATTAGGCTTTGTAATTCCAACTCAGATAATTAACAGTGAACATTCAAATGTAGCCAAGATCTTTCCTTAGTAGCAAGCAAAGAGCAAAGCTTCTCTTTGGAGCCAAAGGCCAAGTCCAATGATAGAAGCAATTCCTCTGAATACAGTGAGAAAAAAAACAATACCCAGACTCCAAAATAAAATAAAACTTAAATAAAGTTGAAACCTTCAAATACAGAAACCCGCATAGAAAATGCCTTATCCCAATAAACAGTATCACTGCCTAGTAATTACGTAAGGCGGTCTACTGAGTGATGCTCATTGAGCATGAAATAGAGCTATGGGTAGCCCACTTGGTTGGGAAAATATTTCAGCCTCAATTTAAAGGATGGTCTGCACCATTAGCGATGGTCAGGTCAGCCAAGCTGGTTACCCTAATATAGTACTCTTCCTAATACATTACAGAGGTGGTCAGACAACCGGAGTACTGAAACTACTAGTCACAAGCGGCGAGGATCTAGAATACCAAAACTAGTGAAGCCCTTTGGTGGTCTACATTGAAATTCAGGAATGGGAGTCAGTTAGAATACTTTCATGACTGAGTTTAAGTGTCTCATCTTTAGTATCCTCAATACTTTCCTCTGATGAAACTCAGTTTTGTCAAGAACAAAGAAAAATCTCTTGAAATGTGGATTCTTGCTATTTGCAGAGGCCTTACTACCCAAATGTTTTTTGTTTTTGTTTTTAAGTACTAAGGGTTCCACCGGAAATCCCCTTTACCCAGTTCCACAAGGAACTTTTCACAGCAACATGTTCTGGTGGGTAAACCACTATATTTTGGCACCTATTTTCAGGTCGTCCTCTCCATGCATACTCCCTGTTTCTCTGCACTCCGTGAGATTTAGTACAAAAATGTTTCCACTTTGGATGTAGTTGAATTAGCAGGGGTTGCAAGAAACGACTCACCATAAAACAATATTGTTACTGCAGATACAATAAGTGAGTGTGACCATTTCAGTGACAGCCTATGTTCAATATTAAGTATATGCACATACGCCAAATTATCAGTCTTGCTGGTCAACCCTGACAAGGCTGTCAGCTGTGAAGCAGAGCTGGAGACCAGTGCACAACTCAGTCAATGGATTAGCAGATTATCTGAGTTACAGCTCAGCATTATGAAAGAAAAAAGGGAGATGAAAAGGGGCATCAGAGACTCTTTCAAATGCTTCTATGAGGTGCCCTTTAAACAGGGGACAGATGTGGATGTCCTGGATGAGTGTGTCCTCTTCATAGCATGTCTTCTAGTAACCTCCCTCACTAATACTCCTGCGGAAAAGGCAGTCTATCACCTGAGGGTAAACAGAATGCTAGCTTACCAACATGTAATTTGCCATCTTTACTAACAAGCCTCGTCTAAAGAAAAAAAAAAAGATGGTGGAGGGGGGCTTGTTTAGGCAAATGTCTATTGCCTCATCTCTCCCTTACCAGTACTAATAAGCCTCCTGCTTACAGAATGCCCCTAATTGACTGTATGGTGCATATCCTGAAACATCCCCTCTCCTAAATACAGAGGAAAAGCCACAGCTTATTCAAGGAAATTCTCAAAATCTCTCCTATCATATCAGCCAGAGCAATGATTAATGATTCCTTAGAGACTGAAACATTCCCAAGTGACGGTCTGCCTTCATAAAAACATGTCCTTGATCCTACGGTTCTTCGACAATATGACAGGTCCCTAATAGCACATTTTTGTGTGAAAGATTTGACTTCAAATAAATACTGGAGCTCATGGAAGAAAATCTCCTCTCTATCAAAAATAATTATACCCAGTCATGATACTGAATCAGCACTAAGAGCCACAAGGGATGATATCAAAGCAAATGTTAACTCCAGTGCAATAGCAGTACTCTTTCTACTTGATTTCTCATCAGCGTTTCATGAGGTTAATAATCCAGGTATCTTATTGAGACATAGTAGCATACAAGATCAAGGAACTCTCCTGAAATATGCTGCCTAAATTCTTAGTGACAAGTCTCTTATCTCACTTCTCCTATAAAGTATTCAAACTGAATTTTGCCATTCTCCAAAACTGGTTGATTGCTCCCCTCTTGTTCAGAGTTTACCTTTGTCCGTTCAACTGCTATAACTACACTGAGACAAAAATTAGCCTAAAGCTAGAAAATCTAGCATATCTCAACTTTGGTTCTACCGATTAATGCCTACTGGCAACTGACTGGATTGCAAGCCAACTACCTAATGCTAAATACCACAACAACAGAGATACTGGCATGTGGATGATGGACTAACTATCACCCTTCAGCTTTCTGGCCTCACAAATGAGAACCTCCACTAATCCCCACAGGTTAGGTGAAGAACCTAGGGCTCTCACTTCTACCACAAGTAAATCAAGTCTCCATACGGGTGCGTCTACATGACAAGATGTTTGCAGTTCATTTTTACATACCTTAGCTTTTCTCAAGAATGTCAAGCTAGAGAAATCACCTGAAAAATGAGGTCTACCGAATGACAGAATACCTAAAAAGAAGACTTACTTAATATATAGTACAGTTTTGAACAACATCCAAAAAAAGCTGAAAAATATGAAATCACACTGTGAAACTGACATGGGTACACTACAGGAATGGTCAGGAAGAAATGCTCATGCAACCCAGAGGGGTCTCAGTGAAACTGTGATTTCATTTGGTGCCACTGAAAATCCTGTTCATGATATACCATTGTAGGAGCAACATACATTTATACATACAATATGGAACAGTAACATAATATTGAAATATTGTTCAGACGTTCAAGGAAATAAAGAAACGGGACTCACTTAGGGACTTGAACCTGCCAACGTACTACTGGGGGATGAGGGAAAATCAGACTCTAAGTGGGTACAAGTAACTATGTTTCAATCTTGGAACCATGATAGCGAAGTGTGGGCCAAGTAGGATATAGCACAAAGCTGGGTCAAATCAGCACCCCGAATAAATACAGAATCCAACAGTAATATGGAGTAGTGCTCATTGACAGAAAGAACAGTTCATATGGGTAGAGGATTAACATGAAAGATTGCGATTATCTACTGTGTGTGGATGGAACACCAGAGGCTAACACAAAGCTGAGCAAATAAACTGATGGAATCATCGAACACCCATTAAGTTACCTACTGTGGACGTTAGAACTGTATCTGGATTGGATATTGCATCTTTTCAATCTTAAAAGATATTTAACTGTGTTACCTTAATCTGCTGGAGTATGTGTCCCATTACTATTACCTGCTGTTTATGAAGAATATCTGTGAACAAATTCATTGTACTGATTGAAACAAAACAAAATATGTTAACAAAAGAGACGTACAAGTGACCGTTGACCACGTACTCATCCACCTTGACTAGGCCATGAGGTTTTACCTTGGAGCACCATTTAACACAACTGAAATTGCAAAGAATTCAGAATGCAGCTGCTAGACAGCTATTTAACCTATTAACGAGAACTCTCAACCCAACAGCAATGAAATCACTATGATGGTTGCATGTCGCTAGAAGGTTCACTTGTAACGCAATCTGCATCACTTAGCCAGCAATAACTGGGAATGGACCACTCTTCCTTTGACACATATTCCACACCTACTGCCTACACCAACTATGCTCCAAGCTAACCCCCTTTTTGCTACTTCACACCAGAAGGTCATTAACAGCTAAAATCTCCTTTTCAGCACAGGCAACCAAACTCTTGAACTTTCTTCCCTGAAACAACCACCAGACCAGGCTTCTCCAACACGTAGTTTGTGAGATACTGGTAGCTCTCCAGCTACCTTTATGTAGCTCTCCTATGTTGAGTCCAGTCTACCAAATTAGAAGCTTTTATTTGATTGATTTTGTATATCTATCCCAAACTTGAAAAGTAGGTATTTAATACTGAAATGTGTGCATTTTCTCAAACCGAGGTTTGAAAGAAAATGGCTGGGTTTTTAAGATATATTTAAAGCTCATATACAAGTGTTAATTAATGTGGCAATGGAGAGACTAAATACTAATGCTATTACCTGGTTGCCTGGGACACTGTAGCTATATTTGACACATATTATCCATGTAGAGGGATACCACAACACTAAAGCCTTTGTTACAGTACTGCTGGCAATTCTTCCTGATGCATTAAGGTACTCACTGTTGGTAATCCTGCATATGGTGGTCACTAATGTCAACTTGTCTGATGTGGTCCCTTGTACAAAACTAATAATGACAGTAGCTCAAGTGATTTTCATTTAAATGAAGTAGCTCTTATTACTGAAAAGGTTGGAGACCGCACTAAAAACTAGGGGTGTGCAAAACCCATGTGAATTCCTTTACTGTAATTAGCCACATTTCTGGAAAAAATACATAAAGTACAATCCTGCTGTTTTCCACTACATTTTAGTGTGAAATATATCTTTGCATGCATTTCTCACTAATTAACAGCACAAAAAAAACACAAGTGCCCCGAACAACAGGTGCTCATAATTCTGCTTATTCACTTGTTACCATAATACCATGATAGGATGTTTAGCTGAACAGATTTGAAATTACACATCATTACGTAATAGTGTAATTTTTAGATCTTTGTATAATATAAAATGCTGGAAATTGTACCCCCCCTAATGAAATTTTTACTTAGGCCTACTAAAGAAATGGCACTTCTCATCAATATAATCATAGAATGTAGATAACGAACTACATTAATTGGGAAGTAAGTGTGTATGAATGCATCTATTCTCACAATGTCTAACACTCGTGACTGTGCGCAGTGATGCACCAGTATGTTTTTAAACCTCAAGTCGCTAAAACATACAAAATTCAGCACCCATCCAACAACAACACTTCAAAAGGGCACTTAAGAACATGATCTAAACCGAAGGACTTCACTACTTTGTGAGAAGAATGAAGCAGTATAAAATTGCTACCACCAAGTATAATAAAATAGATGAATCTGGAAATGATCCTAAAAACGGAACCTACTGAGTAAGAATGCAAATAACAATTTACCTTTGGAAACGTTATTTCTGATGCATACAGGAGCTCTGACAACTTTCTTGAATGAACCTCTTCCTGGTGCAAGAAACGTTGCCATGGCCATACACATCACCTATAGCAGGTGATAACCCAAAACATCATAGATGGAAACTTTTCCATAAACATAAACGTCATCAATGCTGGGTGACATCCTCTGAATTCACAGACAAAGTCATGTCACTCCCAAATACTTAGCGGGCACTTGGTCGTTGATGACCCAGTTCCATCCTCAGCAATTTTCAACACTTTCAAAAGCTGAAAGGATATGGAGAATGGTGCCAAAATAGGAAAAGGGAAATTAAAAAAACATTACCCGCAATAGAAAATGAGGGGATGTCACAGGAATCTAGAAAGTCAACTGCATCAATCAGAAAGAACACTACTAAAAGTAAATAACATTCTTCCAATGAATACCAGCTTTCTTGACTGAAACATTCCCACAGAAATTAACAGGATGAGGGTTGAGGAACAAAACCAGCATATCACAAACTGACAGCCTATTCATTAATCAGAAAGGATGCAATAATGTACAGCAAAATACTGTACAGAATTCCATATTTCCACATTATCAACAGACTGTACATGAGCAGCAAGCCTGCTTTGCCTTTGCCAGCCAGTTCATATCAATGCCTAATTGTTAGGGACAACCATCTTGAAATTGTCAGTTTCCAAACAGCAGCCTTACCAAGTTGGTGACCTTGATACCTGATGAACAAGTTATCCTCCAAACCAAAGGAATGGGTTATATGTATCTTTTGACTTAAGTCCCTCCCTAGTTCTTAACCTATGCAAAAAAAGAAAGAAAGACTTCATTCTCAGATGAGCCATCAAAACCTGAAGGGATGTATTTGTGACTCCTGTCAACTAAAGCCAAGAATTTCAAAAAGCTCTCCTTAAAAGATTTTCTATTATCACTGAGATACCTTGAAAAAGGAACACATCAAGGACGATTCTGTCTTTCAACTGATCATAACGGTGATTCTACTGCAACTAAAGGTGCAACTAAAGGCACCACTAAAGAGCTGTCTCATTCAAGACAAGCCTGCATTACACAGAGATGGTCAAATTCATCATCAAATCTAGCAACATCTATTCTGGCCTCATCTCTTCGGATGAAGTTCTGCGACCTACTCACCATTGTAACAATGGAGAGTAACCTCTTTATTGGAGTAAAATTCCTCATGAGCAAAGTATCCAATACATCACCTATGAATTGAGCTCTAAAGGCTGGAACTGGAGGTGAGTTCTTGTAATTCACCAAAAAAACTTGGTATATCAAAACAAAAAGTGTATCTGCAAGATTCTTTAACAACAACTCTGGTGAAGAGGTCTGCAGAAGCCAGTACAATAAATGTCCTATCCACAGAGTTAAGATACCACCACATCCAGAACTTTTGAAATGACTCAAGGGGCCATGCCCAACACAAAAGGAACGATAGCAAATCATTTATATCTACCTGCTACAGTATACCTCTTAAATGTCCTATGATATTGAGCTATAGGAATAGGAAACTATCTATCTGGAAGATCCAACAAGACCAACTAATCCTGACCCTGCAGAGTTCTAACAATTTGAATAATAACAACAATTTTCAACTTTGGTTTCCTGAAAAACCTTTTGACAGACCTTGAGTCCAAAATAGGTCTTAATCTCCTCCTTCTTTCCTTGGTAACAAAGTAATGTGAATAACAACCCTGCCTGCTTTGAGACCAATAAACTACTTTTATAGTTACCTTTGCTAAAACATCTGCTACTTCTTTCATAAATATGTATGCATGTGTGTTGATAAGGATGATGGATTTGGAGGAACAGCCAGAGAACTCAAATGAATGGCAAAGTATAACTCTGGCACTATTTGCAAGACACATTGGTCTGAGGGTATCCTTCAATTCCTTGAAGCCAAAACAATGACAGTTGGAATCAATGAAGATGGCAACACATTCTGCTGCCTGATGTTTCCTGATTCTTTGCTGAGATAGCTGCTATTTCAGATGCTGTAATGTATTGTGTCTAGTTTCTGCTGTACTTGTAAATACGGACAAGGAAGCTACTGGAACAGCACTGACGTGTTTTACTGTGGAGGAAAGAACCAGCGATACAGCCATGGTTTATCCCTGCTCCTCTCTATTCAACGTCTCATTAGACCTTCCTCTAAAAACTGCTGCCAGTTAAAATCCATGTCCAACAACTGAGACTGGACATCCCCTGAAATCCATTTGTGCTCATTCAAGTTTGCCTTTGCAGGACAACGGCTGACGAGCCATAGAATCAACTCGATCCAGTCCACACAACATTTTTGGACACATTAACAATATCCTTACCAAACTCAACAAAAATTTGCAATGGAGTGGGTCTCACATTTGCTCGAGTTAGAGCTATTAGCATTGTAAATTCCTAAATGGACTTTTCTTGCCACATAAATTGAAAATTAAAAGTAAAACAGTTGACATAAGTGAGCCAATTCAAAGCACCATGGCCACCGTGAGCGCGTAGGAGAGACACAAAAGGAAAAAGAAGTTCACTCGCAGTCAAACATATCATCAAATGTGGAATCATCCATATAACAGGGTCGATGGCCAACGCGGTAACAAAACTGCCCCAAGGAAGGACAAACGTAAAGCATTTAACAATGATAACAAAGAATTTTTGAAAGGCAAGCCCATAAATGAGTGATAGTGATGGACGTGTTGTGGTAAAAAGCCCACAGACAGATTACAACACGACCTAAAAAGAACTTCTTCATGAGTTCTGGAAAGCTTGGAACTACCAAACCTGTAATTTCCCACAAATCGTAGTAGTACCTTAGAAGGAAATAGCCTGTATTAGATGATTCAGTGGCGCACTGGCTAAAGTTAATACCTTCATATGCAATGTGTCCCATTTCTTCAATTTCCCGTCACGTGCAATGGCAGAAAAAGATTCATACATCAATGCCTAAGCCAAGGCCTGAACAATCAAACTCCCAGTAATGGTATAAGAAGTTACGTGTGGTGGATCAGAAAGAACAGCTCTTAGACACGGCTAAGTTCAACTGTTGTCTATACCAAGAACTCAACACTTGACCCATTTCCACATCATTTAGAGGCAAAGCACACCCTGAAGTTTAATTTCCAGCCATATATTGGTGAATAAATAGGATTTGGGTTCCACTGTATGCATATGGATTGCCAACCTCACCGCAAAGTGTACTTGTTCAGCTGAAATAGGTCCTCTTGGAACTTGAAAATTTACCTCAGCGGACATTTCAAGTCAACTAGCATTTTGCAAATCAACTAACAGAACAGTATCATGTCCAATGTAATAAGCAATTCATCCTCAATATCACCATCCTCAACTCTTTCCCTAGAACAATCTGGTATTTAGATAGGATCAGACTCTGACCCAAATAAATGTTGCATTACTTGGTTAGAGCTTTTAATAGCAGGTGTAGAACTTTCTGGAAATATCAATGTGAAGCTGAATTTAGAAAAAAGTGAACGGCCCATCGCTGGAGCAGATTTCAAAGCAGATGATGAAAACTACACATTCTATGTCACACAGTGCCTCAGAACATACTTCTCCAATGTAATATCATTCTTCTGCATCATAATCATTTTTGGACCTGAAAACATTACCACAGCATTCTAAGAGGTCATGTCCGGCACCAAAGCGAAAGTCACCAGAATCACAATGGCCAGAGGAAACTTCACAAAAAGTATGATGACTGAAAGAAATGTCCCATTGGGGCCCCTAATAAAGATCTCAAGCATGATCTGTTTGAACTCTTAAACTTTCTCTACTAACGAATAGGCTGTAGAGAAAGCATATTTCTATAAAAGTTCCAGACCTGAAATAGGTTCAGCGAAAGAAGTTGTCTCATTGGACCTTTATTTCTTTTCTAGCCATGAGTATATCTGTAGTATCCGTTCATATGTTTTTATGTCTCCTGTATAAAGAATGACTCCATGAGCAAGAATGGGTATGAGTCCTACTTGTTTAATATAAATAAAACATGCTTTTCAGGGAAGCCACCATCAACTTGGCCTCCTTCTCCCAAATTTCCTTCAGGTGCATAAGAGTACACAAAGAGCAAGATGCAACATCATTAGAATTGCTTATGCATCACAAAATGCTCCAGTACATATCCATGACTGACACTGGATGACCGCGCTTGCGGCATGGCTTAATAATGATGACTTTGGAGGGAGCATATCCCAAAAATCAAAAAAGTAATCAACAGACATTGAATGAGAAATGGAGAAAACTCAGCAGCTCCAAGTCATGTATAGATGAAGGAACAGAAAAAAGGGAAGTGGTTCACCAATGGGCAAGTTTCTTTCATGTAGTTTAGGCACAGTCTTTAAACTTCATGGAATGTCATGGGATGCAAACTGCATCAGTGATGTATATGGCTATGGAAAATTGTTCATCTGCGACGTCAAAGGACAGTACCAGGCTTTGATGATGGGGATGGCTATAGAAACATTTTCAGATGCAGTCTATTGTCAGGGAAGGTGTTCAATCAAGGAATCTGCAGATGGGATTTATCATTTACTGGGAAGCCAAGTTTATGATAAAGTGTGACTGCGCAGGGCTGGACCACCAAAGCAAATTTGGGGGTGATATTCTTAGCAATCAAATGCCCTTTCAGTCATTCAGATAGCGGTACTGACTGTGCAAGTGGGCCATCATCACAGCCATAATCTTAGTTATAATACACATGTAGGACACCAGATCAAACAGGAGAAGTGGAAACAGGCAGTGCTCATAACGCAACATAAACCTCAGGCATACTGTGTAATGGGTTGTCGGGCCCCTGCGTTTCAATAGACGAGGGCAAAAAAAACTATTGCAGAAAGTTGGTGCTGTGTATTTAAGTAATAACTATATTAAATTTGAGATACTAATGATGGAAGCATTTAATGGGGTGAAAAGCAGGGACTTTAGTTTTGCAGCACTTTTTGTAACTTGATAGAAATGTTATGCCTTCTCCACAAAAATTCACTCTCTATGAAAAACACAAAAAAAAACAATTGCCCCTCGAGGTCAATAGAGAACTCAATTGTCTTCAGGCTCACTTTGCAACATAGTATGATTTCAGTAACCACAGAGTAAGAAACTACGTCTACCATATCAATGCTTGTTTGCACGACTTGCATGGAATCATAGATGTCATTGTGTATAAGGTCATAAATTCTCAATGAGTCATACAAACTGGAGAATGCCAGAGTAGCCATCATTTGCACAGCAAAGGAGTATCTCAAAAGATGACATGTACCATGAGTGGCTCTCAACCCCAGGGTATCTGATCCAAAAAAAACTTGTGACAAAGTGCATTAAGGTATTTGAAATCCTTATCTTAAGGAACATAAAGGACTGTGTGTGAGAAAGTAGCCTCTTTCTAGCCTTGTTACCCCCACTTTTGGCCTGTTTGTGAGTGTATGTCAGGGTGTTTTCACTGTCTCACTGGGATCCTGCTAACCAGGGCCCAGTGCTCATAGTGAAAACCATATGTTTTCAGTATGTTTGTTATGTGTCACTGGGACCCTGCTAGTCAGGACCCCAGTGCTCATAAGTTTGTGACCTATATATGTGTTCCCTGTGTGATGCCTAACTGTCTCACTGAGGCTCTGCTAACCAGAACCTCAGTGGTTATGCTCTCTCTTTACAAATTGTCACTAACAGGCTAGTGACCAATTTCACCAATTCATATTGGCATACTGGAACACCCTTATAATTCCCTAGTATATGGTACTGAGGTACCCAGGGTATTGGGGTTCCAGGAGATCCCTATGGGCTGCAGCATTTCTTTTGCCACCCATAGGGAGCTCTGACAATTCTTACACAGGCCTGCCACTGCAGCCTGAGTGAAATAACGTCCACGTTATTTCACAGCCATTTACCACTGCACTTAAGTAACTTATAAGTCACCTATATGTCTAACCTTTACCTGGTAAAGGTTGGGTGCTAAGTTACTTAGTGTGTGGGCACCCTGGCACTAGCCAAGGTGCTCCCACATTGTTCAGGGCAAATTCCCCGGACTTTGTGAGTGCTGGGACACCATTACACGCGTGCACTATACATATGTCACTACATATGTATAGCGTCACAATGGTAACTCCGAACATGGCCATGTAACGAATAAGCTGTTCTTGTGGAGGATTGTTGAACAGTACTAATAAAACTCGGATTGTGATATAAACAAAAGTTTGGTTGATAATTTACGAAGAATACTGAACATACGAACAACTTCTAACTCTGTCTTTATACCACGAGTGCTACGACTCTTGTTTGTATGGCCATGTAACATGTCTAAGATCATGGAATTGTCACCCCAATTCTGGCATTGGGGAGACAATTCCACGATCCCCTGAGTCTCTAGCACAGACCCGGGTACTGCCAAACTACCTTTCCCGGGGTTTCACTGCAGCTGCTGCTGCTGCCAACCCCTCAGACAGGTTTCTGCCCTCCTGGGGTCCAGCCAGGCTTGGCCCAGGAAGGCAGAACAAAGGACTTCCTCAGAGAGAGGGTGTTACACCCTCTCCCTTTGGAAAAAGGTGTCTGGGCTGGGGAGGAGTAGCCTCCCCCAGCCTCTGGAAATGCTTTGATGGCCACAGATGGTGCCCATCTCTGCATAAGCCAGTCTACACCAGTTCAGGGATCCCCTAGCCCTGCTCTGGCGCGAAACTGGACAAAGGAAAGGGGAGTGACCACTCCCCTGACCTGCACCTCCCCTGGGACGTGCCCAGAGAGCCTCCAGTGTGCTCCAGACCTCTGCCATCTTGGAAACAGAGGTGCTACTGGCACACTGGACTGCTCTGAGTGGCCAGGGCCAGCAGGTGACATCAGAGACTCCTTCTGATAGGCTCTTACCTGTGTTGCTAGCCTATCCTCCTTCCTAAGTAGCCAAACCTCCTTTTCTGGCTATTTAGGGTCTCTGCTTTGGGGAATTCTTTAGATAACGAATGCAAGAGCTCATCAGAGTTCCTCTGCATCTCTCTCTTCACCTTCTGCCAAGGAATCGACCGCTGGCTGCTCTGGAAGCATGCAAAACTGCAACAAAGTAGCAAAGACGACTACTGCGACCTTGTAACGCTGATCCGGCCGCCTTCTCGACTGTTTTTCTGGTGGTGCATGCTGTGGGGGTAGTCTGCCTCCTCTCTGCACTAGAAGCTCCGAAGAAATCTCTCGTGGGTCGACGAAATCTTCCCCCTGCAACCGCAGGCACCAAAAGACTGCATCGCCGGTCCTCTGGGTCTCCTCTCAGCACGACGAGCGAGGTCCCTTGAACTCAGCAACCAAGTGACTCCCACAGTCCAGTGACTCTTCAGTCCAAGTTTGGCGGAGGTAAGTCCTTGCCTCCCCACGCTAGACTGCATTGCTGGGAACCGCGTGATTTGCAGCTGCTCCGGCTCCTGTGCACTCTTCCAGGATTTCCTTTGTGCACAGCCAAGCCTGGGTCCCCGGCACTCTAACCTGCAGTGCACGACCTCCTGAGTTGTCCTCCGGCGTCGTGGGACCCTCCTTTGTGACTTCGGGTGAGCTCCGGTTCACTCTACTTCGTAGTGCCTGTTCCGGCACTTCTGCGGGTGCTGCTTGCTTCTGAGTGGGCTCTTTGTCTTGCTGGACGCCCCCTCTGTCTCCTCACGCAATTGGCGACATCCTGGTCCCTCCTGGGCCACAGCAGCATCCAAAAATCTTAACTGCGACCCTTGCAGCTAGCAAGGCTTGTTTGCGGTCTTTCTGCACGGAAACACCTCTGCAAGCTTCTTCACGACGTGGGTCATCCATCCTCCAAAGGGGAAGTTTCTAGCCCTTGTCGTTCTTGCAGAATCCACAGCTTCTACCATCCGGTGGCAGCTTCTTTGCACTAACAGCTGGCATTTCCTGGGCATCTGCCCACTCCCGACTTGATCGTGACTCTTGGACTTGGTCCCCTTGTTCCACAGGTACCCTTGTCTGGAAATCCATCGTTGTTGCATTGCTGGTGTTTGTCTTCCTGGCAGAATTCCCCTATCACAACTTCTGTGCTCTCTGGGGAACTTAGGTGCACTTTGCACCCACTTTTCAGGGTCTTGGGGTGGGCTATTTTTCTAACCCTCACTGTTTTCTTACAGTCCCAGCGACCCTTTACAAGGTCACATAGGTTTGGGGTCCATTCGTGGTTCGCATTCCACTTCTAGAGTATATGGTTTGTGTTGCCCCTAGCCCTATGTGCCCCCATTGCATTCTATTGTGACTATACATTGCTTGCACTGTTTTCTATTGCTATTACTGCATATTTTGGTATTGTGTACATATATCTTGTGTATATTTGCTATCCTCATACTGAGGATACTCACTGAGATACTTTGGCATATTGTCATAAAAATAAAGTACCTTTATTTTTAGTATATCTGTGTATTGTGCTTTCTTATGATATTGTGCATATGACACCAGTGGTATAGTAGGAGCTTTACACGCCTCCTAGTTCAGCGTAAGCTGCTCTGCTAACCTACCTTTTCTATCAGCCTAAGCTGCTAGACACTCCTCTACACTAATAAGGGATACCTGGACCTGGTGCAAGGTGTAAGTACCCCTTGGTACCCACTACAAGCCATGCCAGCCTCCTACACTGTGTTCTGCCTAAGCTACAGCATGAGACCTGGATTACCAAAAACTCTGGGCTGGATTGGAAGATTAGAAAACCTGGTCTTAATGTTCAGGTCTGCTGCTGTAACAGTTTGAGGTTTCTCCAATACTTTATGCACATTTTTGATAAGCATCTTAATATAAGGAATGATGGAGTCAAAGGTTTGCTTATTGTTCAACATCTACACTGTCAGGGTAGATTTTGACTGAAGTAAGCATAGCGGAATTACTGTGTTTCTGCCCCCTTTAATGATAACACAAAAATGGGCATGCTTGGCTGAAGTGGGTCCATAAGGGACCTGAAGAACGAGTTACTTACCTTCGGTAACGACTTTTCTGGTGGATACATTAGCTACCTGTGGATTCCTCACCTAATGAATACTCCCATGGCGTCAGCATTCAACGGAAATCTTCTTCCTAGTCTCTGCACGTCGACGAGGACGTCACCCTAGCCCACGCGACGCCGTCTGACGTCATACAGGCAATATGAGGTCCTCGCCGACGTGCCGACGTCAGTACCAACATTTTTTACGTGCATGAGAACAATAACCCAATGCAATGAATGACCCAATGCAATGAAAAAGCAAGGCAACATCCCATAACATTGTAAAATACACAACATTGCAATAAAATGGCAGTAGAATTAATATAACTCTCTTTTTTTTTTTTTTAAACAAACAATATATGCAAATCATGTATATACACAAAGATATATACATATATATATATATATACACACATATAATTATATACAAGTATCCATATATACAACATCTATTGCAACCTTGAAGACCAAGAGGAGTGCACTCATGGATTATTTGGTAAGACCAGAAAGGCAACGGGGAGGCGGGTGGGACCGTGAGGAATCCACAGGTAGCTAATGTATCCACCAGAAAAGTCGTTACCGAAGGTAAGTAACTCGTTCTTCTGATGGATACAACTACCTGTGGATTCCTCACCTAATGAATAGAGTCCCAAAGCAGTACCACTCCCGGTGGTGGGTGCCGTAATGGTCAAACCAAGAAATCCTGCAGCACTGACCGTGCAAAATGGCCGTCCCTTCTGACCTCAGAGTCCAAACAATAATGTTTCGCAAAAGTGTGAAGGGACGACCAAGTTGCGGCCTTGCAGATGTTGACCACAGGAACACCCCTGGCCAAGGCCGTAGTGGCCGACTTAGCTCTGGTGGAATGAGCTCTAATGCCATCAGGAGGATCCTTCTTTGCCAAAGAGTAACAGATTTTAATGCAAAGAACAACCCACCTGGAGAGTGTTCTCTTGTGGACTGCCTTTCCTCTCTTCTTGCCCACGTATCCGATGAACAGCTGATCCTCCAGCCTGAAGTCCTTCGTTCTATCCATGTAGAAGCTTAACGCCCTCTTTGGGTCCAATCGATGTAGTCTCTCTTCCTCCTTTGAAGGATGAGGCGGAGGATAGAACGTAGACAAAGTAATTGTCTGGGCCAAATGGAAGGGTGAAACAACCTTCGGGAGGAAAGCAGCCTTGGTCCTCAACACCACCTTATCCCCATAAAAAGTTGTATAAGGGGGTTTTACCGATAAGGCTTGCAACTCACTCACTCTCCTTGCAGATGTTATAGCCACCAGGAAGACTGTTTTAATAACCAAATACCTTAAGGGGCAAGAATGCATAGGCTCAAAAGGGGACCCCATAAGGAAAGTAAGGACCAAGGACAAATCCCATTGGGGCATAACAAATGGTTTTGGAGGATATTTATTTAAAAGACCTTTCAAGAATCTGAGAACAATAGGGGATTTAAATAACGATGGTTGATCTGGAAGACAAATGAAGGCTGACAGGGCAGACAAATAACCTTTAATGGTAGCCACTGCACAACCTTTCTGCGCTAGAGACAAAGCAAACGACAAAACATCTGATAGATGAGCATGTAAAGGATCAATCTGCCTCTCTCCACACCACATAACAAATTTAGACCACCTATTAGCGTAGATAGATTTAGTGGAGTGTCGCCTGGCCGCTAATATAACATCCACTACATCAGGCGGGAGAGAGAAGGAACTCAGGTTGCCCCGTTCAATCTCCAGGCATGTAGGTGTAGACTCTGGAGGTTGGGGTGTAAAACCTGCCCCTGCGACTGCGAGAGGAGGTCTGCCCTGAGAGGGAGACAGAGCGGAGGGCACAGCGAGAGTTGGAGAAGGTCGGAATACCACACCCTCCTTGGCCAATCCGGAGCTATTAAGATTACTTGAGCCCGGTCTTGGCGAATCTTCCTCAACACTCGAGGAATCAAGGGTATGGGGGGAAACGCGTAAAGCAACTGGTCGCACCAGGTTATCAGAAACGCGTCCCCCAATGCTCCCTGCACCGGATACTGGAGGCTACAGAATAACGGACATTGCGCGTTCTCCCGAGTGGCAAACAGATCTATCCGAGGAAACCCCCACATCTGGAAGATTAAACGGACTTGATCCACTCGTGGTCGGCCGAAAAATGGCGACTGAGACTGTCCGCACGTACATTCAAGACCCCGGCCAGATGATTTGCTACCAAGCAAATCTGATGGTCCTTTGCCCAGGACCATAGTCGAAGAGCTTCTCTGCAGAGAAGGTACGACCCTACTCCTCCCTGTTTGTTTATGTACCACATCGTGGTAGTATTGTCCGTCAGGACCTGTACCGACTGACCACGAAGGGAAGGGAGGAAGGCCTTGAGAGCCAGACGTACAGCCCGTAACTCTAACAGATTGATATGAAACATCCATTCCTCTGGAGACCAAAGTCCTTTGATCTCCAGATCCCCCAGATGAGCTCCCCACCCTAGAGTGGAAGCATCCGTTATGACCGTGGCCACTGGTGGCGACAGCGCGAACGGCTTTCCTTGTGAAAGATTGTTGCTCGCAATCCACCACTTCAAGTCCACAGCAGCATCTCTGGAGATCTTGACAGCACCTTCTAGATCTCCCTTGTGTTGAGACCACTGCCTTCGGAGGCACCACTGAAGAGCCCTCATGTGCCAGCGAGCATGCGTGACCAACAGTATGCAGGAGGCAAACAGACCGAGCAGACGAAGGACCTTGAGGACTGGAACTACCGCTCCATTTCGAAACATTGGAACAAATTCCTGAATATCTTGAACCCGCTGAGGCGGAGGAAAGGCTCGATTCAATGTTGTATCCAGTACTGCCCCTATGAACAGGAGGCGCTGAGAGGGCTCCAGGTGAGATTTGGGCACGTTCACCGAAAAGCCCAGGTCGAACAACAACTGGGTTGTTGACTGCAGATGATACGACACAAGCTCCGGGGACTTGGCTTTGATCAACCAGTCGTCCAAGTAAGGGAATACTGCTATTCCCTTCCTTCTGAGCTCTGCCGCAACCACTGACATCACCTTCGTGAAGACTCGAGGTGCTGAAGTAAGACCAAATGGGAGGACCGCCAACTGATAATGTTGCGACCCTACCACAAACCGGAGATACTTCCTGTGCGACTTGAGTATCGGGATATGAAAATAAGCATCCTGCAAGTCGACAGACACCATCCAATCTTCTTTGTTCAACGCCAAAAGCACCTGTGCTAGGGTCAGCATCTTGAACTTTTCCTGATTGAGGAACCAATTCAAGATCCTCAGATCCAGGATCGGTCTCAACCGACCATCTTTCTTGGGAATCAGGAAGTACCTTGAGTAACAACCTTGACCCCTTTCCTGCTCTGGAACCAACTCCACCGCGCCCTTTGAAAGGAGGACTTGAACCTCCTGTTCTAGCAACAGGAGGTGTTCTTCTGAACAATAAGATGGGCGGGGCGGGAGGGGGGGCGGAAACTCCCGAAAGGGAAGGGTGTAGCCTTTCTCCACAATACAGATAACCCAAGTGTCCGTTGTAATAGTGTCCCACTTGTGGAGAAAATGCTGTAATCTTCCCCCTACAGGAGAGGAGTGAGTGGGAAATGGTGGAAGCCTAAGGCTGCTTTCCCTGCTGCACCCCTCTAGAGGACGAGGAAGAGGCAGAGTGCTGCTGAGAGGCTCCTCTGGAACGGGCCCTACCTCTCCCCCTAAATGATCTATAGGGGTGAGAAGAGGCGGGTTGCTGGAATTTTCCCCGAAAGGAAGAGGAGGAAGAGCCACGTCCAAATCCACGAAACCTCCTAAAAAATCTGGAGGAGGTAGAAGAAGGGGCTTGTAGTCCTAATGATTTGGCTGTGGCCCGGCTTTCTTTGAACCTCTCCAGGGCCGAATCCGCCTTGGCCCCAAACAGTTTGTCCCCATCAAACGGGAGGTCCAACAGGGTCGACTGCACGTCCGCAGAGAACCCTGAGTTGCGAAGCCAAGCCTGTCTCCTCGCAACCACAGCCGTGCCCATCGCCCTAGCCACTGAGTCAGTCGTATCCAACCCAGATTGGATAACCTGGGTCGCAGCAGCCTGGGCATCGGAGACGATATTCAAAAGCCCTTGGGGAAGCTCCGTATGGGAAGATGTTATTTCGTCCATAAGAGCATAGATGTACCTCCCCAAGATACATGACGCGTTGGTGGACTTCAGCGCCATGCTGCAGGATGAGAATATTTTCTTGGACTGAGAGTCCAACTTCTTGGAGTCTCTATCCCCCGGCACCGTTGGAAAAGATCCAGGCGCAGATCTAGAAGAACAGGAGGCCTGGACCACCAAGCTCTCCGGCGTAGGGTGTCTGGACAGAAAGCCAAGGTCAGATGGAGCAGCCCGATACCTCCTGGCCACAGCCCTATGAACAGCCGGGGGAAGACACTGGCTTCTTCCACACCTCCAACACCGGGTCAAGCAAAGCCTCATTGAATGGTAAAAGAGGCTCCGCTGCAGTAGAGGCCGGATGCAGGATCTCAGTTAACAAATTCTGCTTCGCCTCCGCTACCGGCAAAGGCAATTCAAGAAAGTTAGCTGCCTTTCTCACCACAGCGTGAAAAGTGGCTGCCTCCTCAGTATACTCCCCTGGAGATGACAAGTCTCACTCAGGGGAAGTATCCAGCCCACTAGCTGTATCCAGTCCATGAAGACCTTCGCCAGAATCCTCTATCGCTCCTTCTTCCAGGACCCGTTGATATTCCTGTTCCTCCAAGAGACAGAGAGCACGTCTCCTAGAATGTAACCTCTCCTCAATACGCGGCGTCGACATGGATCCATCCGACGCCATGTCAGGCGCCACAGGCAGCTTCGACGCCAAGGTAGGAGCCGGATGCAGAGAGGCGTGTCTCGGAGCCGATGGTCCTGTCGGAGTCACTGGTCGAAACTCCGAAGTCGACTGGATGGAAACCTCCGGAGCCGAAACCTCTGGGGCAACCGGAGTGGACACCGGAGTCGACACTGGCGCCGAACCCACATTCCCTAAGGGGAGAAAGGGCATGAAGGGTGCTGGCCTTAGTGGCGCCGGAGCACCCAAGGTGAAAGCCAATGGCCCCGAAGGACCAGTTGGAGCACCTCCTGGAGCCATCTGCTGAAAGATGGTATACATCGCATTCAAAAATGCGGTATTATCAGCTCCAGGGGCAGGAAAAGCCGGATACTGGGGTGCCTGAATCGAAGGCGACCCCGACGCCAGCCTCGACGTCTGTGACGCCGGAGAGAACACCTGAGGCTGCGGCACTTCAATCACTGAAGATGTCTGCCCAGGCGAAGTCAGCGAAGCTGGAGAAGGCAACGGCGTCGATGGATGTGGAGTGACTGTGGGACTGACCTCCCAAGTCTTACGACGCCGAGCCGAAGGCGACCTCGATCGAGACCTCTGGCTGGAATGGCGGCGTGAATCCCTACGGCGGCGGGAATCTCGATGGCACCGATGAGTCTTCGGCGAGGAGGACTTCCTATGATGCTTTTTCTCCTTCCTCTTTGACTTCGCCATGAAGAGTTTAGCCTCTTGCTCTTTTAGGACCTTGGGATTCATGTGTTGGCATGAATCACATGTTGCGACGTCGTGGTCGGAGCTTAAGCACCATAAACAGTCTGAGTGCGGGTCCGTAACAGACATCTTGCCCCCACACTCCCGACAGGGCTTGAAACCAGACTTCCTCTGAGACATAGTAACTCTCAGATAAAAATCACGCAGCAGAAAAACACACTGTAACTTCAAAAGCAACAGTAGCTCCCTCGAAGATAACAGTTTCGAATGCACGGAAAAAAGGGAACTGACGTCGGCACGTCGGCGAGGACCTCTTATTGCCTGTATGACGTCAGACGGCGTCGCGTGGGCTAGGGTGACGTCCTCGTCGACGTGCAGAGACTAGGAAGAAGATTTCCGTTGAATGCTGACGCCATGGGAGTATTCATTAGGTGAGGAATCCACAGGTAGTTGTATCCATCAGAAATTCTATTTTCATTAAGTTATGAACCCCAATGACAATTTGCAAAGTCAGCTGAAATTATTGTATATAAATGGAAGCAGGTTACTCACTTTACTTTTTGTCATCTAGAATATTGGGTAGTGGGCTGACAAACATCTGAATTCGAGCCAAAAATATTGATGAACCAAGTTTCAGACTTGTCGTGGGTGGAATTTGCAGGATTTCATTCTTCTGTAGATGGTCTTACTGGCTTAGCTCTCAAAGAATGTAAAATAAGTAGTGAAATCACCTTTGGAAGCCTAAAGATTGATCTTAGCAACTTTGTCAAAGACATTGCAGAGGCTTGGATAAAGCTTTGTGTTTTGTTGGCTCACAAAGTGGATTAGGACAGACCTTGGATAATCACAATCACAGCCATCACAGACGGTCAATCAGCACAAGGAAGGCAGCAGGACAGTAGAGGATCCAAAGGGTGTACAAGAACCTTGAAAAGTGCCAGCATATCTTCTTTGAAATTTTAAATCTGATCTGACAGGTGGAGGCTTCAGCAGAAGGAAATCTTACCTTTCTGAATGCCTCGACTATCAGCACAGGATCAGAAAAGTACAAAGGCCACTATTTGGATCTAGTCTACTTTTTATTATAATTTTAAACACTTGTCCTAGTGTTTTTTATGTTTATTTGGAGAAGGACTATAATTGTCCTTCATCGAGGTCAAAACTTATTTACAATGCCTCTCCCAAACACTCTTGAGATGCACTTGAGCACACATTTCGGACGACATAGGTTCACACAATCTACACAGGCACCTGAGGCTGACTGGGTGTGACAAACCTCTGTTTGCAGTATGACACAACCGTGAAGATTTCGTAGGAGACACCTTCAGAAATAGAAACAATATGTTTAAATGTTGAGAACAAAAGCTGATGAAATTCTGCAGCTCAGGGTCCGGGTTCTCTGGAGGCACAGATAGAAACAGACTTCCCTAGAGCATGAGAACTTTTATTGTGGAGCTTCTTTATCACTTCTGTTTGTTTCTTGCTACTCAATTCCTGGCACCGAACTGATCCGTCTGCAGCCAGTGACAAAACTAATTTGAATATGAGACAGTTATTACCATAAAAAAGGTTCAGATAACCACAGGTACATAAAAGTAGCAAGAACTTGGAGAATTGGAGAATTGAGAATAGAAGAAATCGGCATTGTGAAAACCTGGTACACAGTCTTGAATATAAACAAAGAAAGAAGGAAATGCAATTCCTCATTCTTAGCCTATCTGTGAAGATAATTTCTAAGTAACTATTTGATATCAGGCTGGAAAATAGATAAGCGTTTTAATATTTCCTTCTATGTTTTAGGACACTAAAGAATTGTTAATTTAGACTGAAGAACTCAGATAAATGTATTATATTTACCTAGGTCTGAAAACCAAGCAAACATCCCAGTTCTTTCCTCCCTCTCCCCCACTCAACCCTCACACATAGGTTGTAAGCAGGCCTGGAGAACCTGTGCTTTCCTTAAAGCACACCACAGCTTCAGAGACGTTTAGGGTGCAGCACGCCAGCCACCGAGGACTACGTTACACCGACAATACTGTTTATAACAGAAAAGCACTGAAGCTTTGACTCTTCTGAGCTGACTCTTACTCCCTTTCTCATGTGTGCAGCTGATGGGTTCATGTCTGCTATTGAAACGAGTGCCAGTGCTTAATTCGAGCCGGTGAGTACCAGTCGGGGCCACTTATCTTTGGGGACCAGTACTTATTTTTCCTGATCACACATTTCACGAGATCAAGACAGGGAAAAACACTCATAGGGGAAAGAAAGAGGACGAGATAGATGGAAAACCCGTTACAACGGGAGAAAGCAGGAACCTGAGAGAGCGTTATAAAGTGACAGGGAGTGTCTGACAGGATTAAAGAGGCATGAGATAGATTCAAGGTTACCACTCTTGGTATTCTGCGCAATGACTTTTAATAGCGCCGGACACTGGTTTCTGAGTTGACCTTGGGTACCGGTACTCATTCTTTGACAAATTAAGCGCTGACTCCCACACCGTAATCGAAAGCAAGCTACAGACTAGCAAGCAAAATTGAAATAAGGGAACGTATCGGAGACCCAATGGATTTTTTATAAACATTTCATCAATTCTTCAGTGCTAAAAACTTGATATTTTGCTCATACAAACATACAGGCTACATTCTAAAACCACAAGGACATATTGTTAATAAAAATGTGTGTTTAAAACAAAATCACCCCTCCTCCACAAACATGTGGCAAATTGTAGCAAGGACTTTTGCATTTGGTGCCTCTTACTTCGACCTCAGAAATCCAAGGCCCATGGCTAACAGCAGGGGCAATGAGAAGGCTCTTAACATTCTAGTAGAGGAGAAGTGTGGAGACAGTGAACTCAAAAGCCTTATTTCTAAACTCATCATTATCTAATTTTCAATTTTCCTCCTACCCATTACTGTCATTTCATTTCATAGCAGGACCGTTTTAAACACCATTTTATCCAAACTTATATTAATGATGCATTGAGTAGGGAACGTTTTATATTTACTGTGTTTTTTAACGTTTTCCTAACCGCTATAGAGTACTCCGACATTTTGGAGAAAGATAAGTAGGTATCTGTAAACTTTTAAATGTATTTCTTTATGAAATCCCTGTGCTGTGTTTCTAGAATGGTGGATTTGGTGATGCCACCTAGTCTCTTGCGGCATATCACTCAGAAACATGCTTTTATACAGCACTATACTTCAGACTTTTGTAGTTTGCTGTTAATTGCAGATTTCATTATCACCCACGTTAATGGTACTCAATGTACCGACCTCTGGTAGGTTCAAGTCTGGGTTAGCCTTACAGGGATTCCAACTAGTGACCCTCAGGCACAGCATATATCAAGCAGCAAGTCCCTTTACATAAAACAATAAGGTGCATTAATCATTTTTACCTTTTTGTTCATCAGAATGACAGTACAGTAGCGCTTTCCCACGTGAAACGGAAGAAAGTCAACTTTCAAGGAAGCCGGCAGTGCTGCGTCTATTTGGAGGTTCTCCACGGAGCAGAAAAACTCTCTTAAATGACCGGGTTGGACCGCTGCCAAAACAAGATTTGAGTGTGCTTAAAACGAGGAAAAGAAGTAAAGGTAAGCCAGGAGCAAACTAGAAATTACCCAACAGCTTTATTTTGTGCATCAACTTTGAAGATATATTTAAATTGACAGATAACATACATTTCAACCAAGTCAAATTCTTAGAAATTTCGGGAAATCAGGAACAATTCTCAGTTGTGCACAATAAGAGGTTTGCATTTCCAAATTCCATATTATATAGCATATAGTACCCACAACAGTACGGGACAATAATGCAAGTCACAGAGAAGGACTGGGCCATACAGAGGCAGAAGTCCCAGAATTGAGTGCCTTTATAAGGTTAAGGAAATATGAGGTGACAATCATAGTTGGGGATATTTTATTTCTTATAATACAGCCACAGTCTCTGTTCCAAGTTTTCCTGTGCCACGTTTGAGATCTTCAGCTAGTCCTGGCTTATTTTTTAAAGCCAAGAGTACTTTGCTTGCTTGGATTTGTATGCATGGTTTACAATTTAAATATTTAAAATGGGCCTGGGCGAAATTTCCTTCACTTTGGTGAATCTCGTGTAATTTGGCGTTACTATTGTTATGTGAAATTCTCAAAATAATGATATCACATCATGTTGCATAATTACGCAGTGACTGGGATAAAAAAAAAAAAAAATTAGGAGTGCTCCCGGCCTATGCAAGCGACCAGAATGCAAGTGGCTGCTCTTTGCAGCGTTTGTGTTTTTGCACAATATGGGTTCTTGCACCAAGAATTGATCAGAGGATGCATTTTGCGCTAAAATACAGACCCAAATGCCAGTTCTGCATTTAGAGTAATTTCCTTTACTTTTTCTGTATTTTCAATCAGTTACGCAAAGGCAAATTATGCAAAATTCACACACCCTTAATTGAAACTACAAGCCCTAGAATGCAACATTTTGTTGGGTAATAAGTAAGGAGAAGAGGAAATGTCACATATTAGACCCGACATCCCTTGGCTGTTATGAAAAAGGAGTTTGAAAGCCAAAAAACAGCACTGCATTATCACAGCATGTAGCTAGTTAAACAAAAAAAAAATAACCTTAAAATGTAATTAAACGGGATTCAAAATATATTATTTTCCATTAATACGCTACTGTACAAATTACAAGGTTCCCTTCTGGAATATCTTAAGCATAGCTATGGAGCATTAAAGCATGCTTGCAATTATTGGTAAAGCCAATAGGTGTAACTATTTTTAAAGACCCAATGCATTTACATTTTCGGTAGAGGCTGCAACAAACAAGTTACTTATCTTCGGTAGCGCATTATCTGGTAGGGACTCTATCAAGCTGCAGATACCTTACACCCACCCATGCCTCCGTGCTCTGCGGACATGTCTAATAGGGTCAGGGATTGTCCCTTTCATGGCCCTAGTTCTTTGCACAGACAAGCTGTTAGTTCTTTCCATGGCTCTGCGCTTCTGGCGTGGAAGTTAGTGAAAAAGGAACTGAGGTAACAACGCCTGGCTGGTGCCTTTATAGGCAACTGTGATGTCACAGATGGCTCCAACTATGCCACGCGGATCCGAACGGCGCCACCAGACAGCACACGCAAGGGTATTGCTCAGCAAAAGTTCTAAATTCCAAGCTGACACAAGGAACTTATAAGGTAAGGAAGTGCAGCTGAAGTCTTTATCAGATATTCTCTTTTATTAATGTAGGCTGCAGTAATTTAGTCCACTACTAGAGGACCCTCAAGTTAGACACAAGTATGTTCTATAGCAGGCCACAAGCACCTTAAGATGGCATTAGAGATCCCATAGTCATAACTTACTACTTATTATATATATACATATATATATATTTTTAAAAACTGCCATCTTCTGGCAGGCATAAATATATGCACTGAAGAGAATGAGATATGTAAGATATGATAGATTAGGTTTGGCAGGTAGGTTAGCAATGTTAGGTAGGCTTGGCATGCTAGACATAGAAGAGTAAGTATGGTAAGTAAGTTATGGTAGTTAAGTTACAGTGAGCATGGGAGGCAGTTATGGCAGGCATGTATGGTAGGTAGTGTAAACTAGGTGTGGTAGGTAGGTTTAATGTAGGTTACATATGGCAAGACCTAAAAGTTTTGTCTGATATTTAAAAATTTGCTTTGAGGTGGGTCACATCGTGCCATTAGGAATGGCGGTAGTCCCCCGGCTTTAGGAACTAAACAGTCTTCAAAATATGAAACTACTGGGTTATCCCTACTATTTGCTTTTCCAGCTATGTCATTCGTCACTTTCATTGCTGGAGGTCAATTTCCTCCATTTGTGTGGCCAGAGTTTGGTAAATGTTTCTCTTTTGTCCTGAGAATGTCCACTTGATCTTTTATTTGAATGTAACCTATGTCAGCAGAAATAAATGTTTCCCATTCAGAGTAGAAGATTGCGTGGACTTGCTCAGGGTCACCTAGAAAATAGACTCAAAGCATTCCCAATTGTTGAGCTTACCTGCTGGTGATACCCTCAAAGAAGTGTCAGGCAACACAATACTTCTTTTAATTGAAGAGATACCTAATTGAGCTTTGCATCTGATGCCAAGGTTTTTGTGTAAGCCTCCAACAGCAGGTTAAAAGCCTAGTCAGGGGCACTCGAGCATCGACACCTTTTGGGATTGATAATAAGCATACCAAGGAGGTGGGTCATAATACTTTTAGGCAAGTGGAGCTTCTAAACTGCAAGCCTAAGGCAGCAAGAGCTATATAAATGATACACTATTGTGACCAAAAGTCAATTTGCACAGTATTAATGACCAGCTTTGATTAGTAATAACACACACTGCAATTAAATCTCTGATTAGAAATAGCATTATCAATTGACATTGTCAATGCTGGCTCTTGTCAGCTCAACAAGAAAGGGACTAAATGACACTGCTATTTTCAAATGAACAGCCATGAACTCTGGCTAGCACAGTCATCCCAGTGTTATACATGACCTCTTAGGCAGCATGCCGCTCCACAAATGAATGGCAAAAGCTACAGACATTGAAAAACTGTCAATTGTGACTGGCAGTGATCCCTGTATTTTACATGACCTCCAGAGACAGCATGCTGCTCCACAGCCTGGTGACAAATCTGTAGAAGGTGAAAGCAAAAAGCTCTTGCAGGCAGGTCAAACACAGAAAGGGGTACACATCACCACTAAGAGGAAGGCAAGTGAGATTAAAATGAAAGCCTTCTAATCTTAAGCAAGGATTCACTCAGTGGAGTACTGCATACAATGCGGTCTACGGAAGACTGCTAGAGCTGTCTAGGATGGGGCTGCAAAAAAAGGATCCCTTTGCTGAACACACTGCATTCAGAATATCAAGCTGATGGTGCTGACCTTGAAAGCAAAAGGAAGAGCATTTTTGGTTAATTAAGAAACCCTGTGGGCCTGTGGCTGTAGTTTGACTGCAAAAACAGCTGTACATCCAAACAGGTTATCATGATAGCAAATAAAAAAATTGTTTTTATTAACTTGCAAGCAAGATTAGTGAACAACTGTAAGGAAGTGGGTTCTGCCCATCAAATGCGCTCAGATTTCTTGCTTTTTGACAACCTGGCATTTCTACTTTTTACTGTGGGCCAGCCTCACAAATTGTGACTTACCAACTGTAAACTCTTGATAAATGGATTGCGCGTGTTTACCACCAGTGTCTGCCTTTTAACACAAGGCTACTGCAACGTAGCAAGTGTAAGGGGAACTTGGCATGTTACACGTGTGCACACATTTAAGGGCTGCGCATGGGAGACCCCTGTTGTGTGCAGTCTGGTAACTGCGCACAGGTAGCCTGGCACAGAGGGGACTCTGCAGAATTAGCCGTTGACCTTGGGTAGGCCTCATAATATTAGTGTACACTCATGGGGAAAGTCAATGTGGTTTACGATTTTGCCTGCAGTGACACTCCATTATACACCTATAGACAGGGCTGCCTTAGACTGTAGCTTTGCTTCCCCTTGGCCTACAGACACCAGAGACGTACAGATTTAGAGTGCTACCTGTGTGAAAAGATCAATCCTGCAAAGTCCAAAGACATATCTGTACAGCTTATAGGTCATCAAGGTATGTCACAGTTCTCTGGCTCAGCTCAAGATCTCAGTCCAGGTCTTTCATCAACTTGCTGTGCAAGTTGATTACATTTCTCTCCAGCATCAGGAAAAAAGGCCTTCCCCACACAAAGGGAGCAATTAACAGTGCTTAACTCCACTCCCAAGGAGGAAAGAGGAGGGGTGGAATGCTCTGCATCAATCAGCTAGCTGTCATACTGTGCCAGGGATAGGCCTCCCCAAGCCCACTAAACAAAGTAGGGAGCCCAAACTTCTGGAGCCAACCCAGGAGGGGCCTCCCTTTGAAGATTTTCTGGGAAGGCCCTGGCAGTAATGTCAGTGAGGGGCAGAGCTACAGCCCCCAGAGGAGATGTGGCTAGCGTCTCCTGGGGGAGGCCCTTTTGAAATGTCCCAGCAGACTGCAAGAAGTTTGGGACAGGGGTGGAGAGGTGATGTAGCACCCCAGGATAGGCCAGAGGTGCATCCATTCTGAAACCTCCTGTCCCCATTTAAAATGTCATGTGCAGGGCAGAGAGCTTTCTTTGGGGTGTGCTTTTCTGCTAGATACTAACACTGGAGACAGCCGCCGCCGACAGTTGGAAGGAAGAACCCCCTGATTGCCATCTGGACTAAGGAGTCTGACTCCAATTGACATCAGGACCCGGGGAATCTGGCCCCTTTATGCCCCCTAAGGACTAATTGGGGAAAACACTGGGCTTCTGCACTGAGGAGACAACCCAGAGGAAAAGAAAGGAGAAAGGCTGGCACAGGAAGCCAGTGAATCCTGCTCCCTGCAAAGTTTGTCACCTTTGAGGGAAGGAGGCCTAATGAAAGTGCTCCAGGTGGCTAGTGCTCGTCACTAGGAGATAGTAAGATCAGAACCAAGCAAAACAGCCCAACAGAGCCCGAGATATCAGCACAAGAAGGATTCTGACCTTTGACCCAAGTGCAATCTCGGATCAAATGGCGTTAAGCTGCCCGGCTGATTTAATCCCCTGGTGTGGGGCAGAGCCCAGTGGTCGCCACAACGAAAGGTCCTAAAACAATAGAGCTGGGAGAGGGTGTACATGGTGCCCCCTCCTTGACCCTCCAAGCCCCCAACCCCCAGACCAGTTTTATAATCTGGGGCCCAGGATACATCTTCGGGCCCTCGATGGCCGCAAACGCAGGGATGTGCTGTTGTGTTTTCCCCGTGCTTCAAGTATGCAAGGAGGGGCCAGGACCCCATCCCTGGGCCATGAGAAGAGGAAACTGCGGGAGAGCGCTGTCGCGCTTCCCCCACGAGTGCAGGAAAGGGCCCAGGACGCCACCCCAGAGAGAGAAGGCTGTTGGGGGAGTGCTGCCGTGCTCCCTTTAAACATGGCAGGACCTCCCCATCCCCATGCCTGTGACTGAGGGGAGCGGGAGGCCACCACAAGTCACTGCACCCAGCCCACAAGACCCGACAGAAGAGTCCTGTCAGCTCCTGCAGCAGCACAAAGGAGTGCTGCACGAGTGCGGAGCCGGAGGGGCAGCCAGGAGTCGGCTCCCTGGGCTGCCCCCCAATGTGAGCCTGCATGGGGTGCCTGGGTGGGGCTGGCCCCCCCGACCCCAAAACAAAAGGTGAGGCAATGCAGTGAAGCTTGCCACAGAATGAAAAGGAAAGAATAAAGGACTGCAGCTCTCCCCCCACTCAGCGGGACAGCCGCCTATTAAAATGCATGTGCTCCGAGGAGCACCCCATAAAGCCCTGCAAAACATTGTCTTGACTTTGCGCACTTCTTACTTTGTGGTGGTCCCAGAATGATGGGTCACCACCAACAGGAGTAAAATGTGCAGTTGGAGCTGTGGGAGCAGCGCAGTCTTCTACCAAAAAGGACTTTTGGGAGTCCCCGCCATAAATTGGGTGAGACTCCAAAAGACTGACTTCCCAGAATTTCCAAGGCAGTTTGAAGCACTCCCCAGGCTGGAGCATGTGCTATTCAGCTGGGAGTGCAGCACTGTCTGGAAGCAAAGTCTATGGCTGCAGTCCCCGTGGCCTGAAGGTGGTTAACATGAGTTTTCATGTTGTGCAATGCCCTCTAGCAGCAAAAGTCTATGATTGCAACTATTGTGATCGTAAATGTGGTGCCCTCTGGGGGCTAGGTTTTAGATGAGTTTTTCATGTTATAAGTTACCTATGAGTACATAAATCATTCAGACATGCACATACATTTTTCTTGCAAATGATTTCTTGAAAACATAATGCTGACGGCAACTCTTCTTCAATGTATACATGCTTTATTACTAGTATTAAATGTGTTCATCTAAAGTTATATTTAAGTATTACATTCAAGAACAAGTTAATGTTTTGACATGTGGTTTGTTGGACTAGACCCCCTTTTGGAGGGCCAAAAGTGATTACACAATGTCACCAAAAGGTATTTCCATCAGCCTTATGTATATTTGTGAATTACTGCAAAGTATTGAGTACAGTGTTTGTAATAAATGTACTTTCTTTCAAAAGAAGAGCACAGACTCGATAATCATTTACTGAGTGTTATTATTGTTTGCCTGGGAATGGTGATTAAAAGCCCACCCCACCACCCTTTAATAGGCATTGGACTGTTGTGCTTCGCTACCCTGAGAGAGTCAAGCGCTTCACAACTGGGATTTTGGTCCCCAGTGGGTGACAGGTGTGAACCCATTACTTGAGCAGGCCACAAGATTAATTGCCTGTTTTCTTACAACAATACCTGCCTTTATTTTATGACCGGCTAATGCACCCATTAAATACAATGGGAAACCCTGTAATCCCAAGGAACAAGGGTTATTAAGCTATTATAGAAAATGTTCCCAAGGTGATCACTTGTGAGAAATATAAGTGCAGTAGAAAAACAAATTCCTACTCACACAAAATGTGACAAGAAAAGTAATGCAAAAACAATTCAAGAATATTGATTGGCTTAATCATTCAAAACTCCTCATATGACAATTCAATAAACAATGCGATGCTATGTGTGACAGCACTGTGCAAAAGTGATCAAGTGAAAAAAATGTGGATAAATATGTATAGTGAAAAACATGTAAAAAACATTACAGGTTAAGAAATTAATCAACCAACAAACAGGACAAATGATTGTGTATACAAAGAGACAAAATCACAATCACACAAAACTGGTAGACCTTCCATTGAATGAACATGTGGTTGCTAACAGGTCAACGTTTAGAATCTGAAAATACGATTTAGAGAGGGTCTTCATCATGACAAATGTAGCTGCCTGGCTTACAGCTGTATCTCTCAGAAGAGAAAACATGAGGGGAGTATGCTAAGATCTTCAAAATAGGTCATTAGCGCAATCATGAAAGCATAAGACTGCCCGTTGACTATTTATCAACCAAATGTTCATTCAATGGAGGGACTACCAGCATTGTTTGATTACATGATTTAGCATTTTTGCATAGATTATCTTTTGTCCTGTTTGATTGATTTCTTATCCTGTATATTTCTTTGTGTGTTGCACTGCACATATTTATCTAATTTTTTTTCGCTTGATCACTTTTGCACTTCATCATCACATGAAGCGCTGCGTTCTTTATTAGAATTGTTATATGAGGAGTTTTGATTATGATTAATCCAATTATTAAATCAAATTGTTTTTGCACTACTTTTAATGTCACATTTGTGAGTAGGAATTATTTTTTCTACTACGCTTATAGGCAAATGCACACAAGCAGCGAGCATTAAAACCATAAATCAACAACTAAAATGTTAATGTGCTAACAAAGTAGATATATCAAATAAACAAAGTTGGAATTCAGCAATGCATCATGTTGCATCTGCAGCTTAAACAAAAGGATTACTTGATCCCACCACCAAAACATATCAGGAACAGAAATGGGACAAGGTAACCATCCACAAAATACCATGGCCTTGGCAGTCAACTCATTCAAGCAATGGCAAACCATGAAAAACACATTAAAGCCAGTAGCATGAGAAGTAGGACACAGATCTCAAACTCTCCACATACTTCATTTGGTGTAAACGTTGCTGCTCTTGCTAAGAGCAGGCAGGCCTAGCAATGTTAGCTTTAGCTGTTAATAACTAACATTGCCACAACATAGGACTTAAAGAGCCAAATTATCCAATACAGAAAGTTAAGCTCCCACATCATCAGTTACGTTTATGCCTGCATGAATTAGGAACTAAAGTATTTGAAGTATTTAAACTACATTTTAAAATGGCAGATTACAAGTGTTATCTTGATTAGAGTGATGTCCCTGTTGAAAGGCACTATAATACAATCTTGGCATACAAGAAGGACAATTTACATCAGCAGATGGCATCACACTCATACTGTTTATTTTTATAAATATTTTATTAGGGTTTTTGAAGTTTAACAGAAGAGACAAACAAGAGTTACCCATTGTGCATATGAAATAGAACTAGAAATGCAACTGCATACAATATAGGGAATAGACCACCAATATCCATATGGGGGTAACTACAGTATCATAACCATCTGAGTCTGGGATACACGGAGCTTAAGATGGACAGTTCTGATCATGCTGTAAATCTCAGAGATGGTTCTTAGCTAATAAGCTGAAACTTAAATGAAACGAGAGAAGACTTAAGAGTCTATCAGTGAATTCCAGAAGTGAAGAGTGCAGTGGTAAAATATAGACAGTACTGCCTAAGAAGGTTATTGCTGCTATACTTTATGGGTATCTGGGTGAGGGGGGACCAAGGACCAGAAAACCGGTCCTCAGGTGTATGAAAAATCCTGTGGGAACAGAAGGATCCTTTTTTGTTATAGAGAGGCTACGTCCCTGATGCATAGCACCACATGTGATGACAAGTATGCTCGTCGGAGAAGGGGGTTTAGCTACTAATGCTACATGTATTTCATTGTGTTATGGCATGCTGCTCAAGGGTATGTTCAGGAGTAGAGGAACACAGAGTCCTTCGAGGGGGTAAGGTATCATCTCTAGACATGTCATCCAATGTCGCCCAAAGCTAATCCCAGTCCACCAGTAGTAGGTATTTACGCAATACTCTGCTCACCTTTCTGTGCAGCATCTTATTTTCTGATTGAACCCACTGCAGAATCATAGATGTGTGCCTGGCATCTTCCACCTACTCGTAATTGCCCTCTGGTCTAGGAAAAGGCAGAGATCCAGGAATTGGGAAGCTGCTTTTTGTCTCTGGGAACATTGGGAAAGTCTTAGGAGCACAATGTTACCAGGTGGGTTGGAGGGGTAGACCAGTACAAGTGGCCAAAGTATGAAGAACATGATTTCAATAATTTGTGAGGGATGGAAACACATCATATAAATCCGCTGGTGGAAAACTACAGTGCGGACAAGAGGAGGGACTCCCTGGGAAACGTCTGTAGACCTGGGCTGTTAAGAGATAAGCTTGATGCAGTATAAAAAAACTAGATCATTTTAAATCAGGCATCACCAGATATTGTGCATAGGTAAGGGAGTGCCCTCATGCATTATTTTACATGCAGTACTCTCCTAAATTCTATCTCCCAGGTCTCTCACAGCTGTTGAAGAGATACCTGTAAATTGGAGCATGGTAACCGTAAAAGTCAACTCACACAGTGTCTACTAAATCCCACATATAATGTATGTGTCGGATGATGTATTGCAGTCTCCATAACCAGTGCTGCCCATGTGGTACATGTGTGAGTAAACCATATGTCAGAAATTGTTCTCTCAATAGCTGAAATGATTGTAATGGACTACTGTGAAATAGATTTATTACTTCCAAGCCAGTTGCCAAACAATACATAAATATTTACCATCCAGACTGGAGTGTTAGTCTGACAGATGCACTGTTTGTAAATACAAATAATAAACTAATTGGTTACAAAAGTAAAACCAATTAGTTGTTTCATGAGAAAAACACACGTGAGACATTTTCTAATTGTTAGTTTATACCCTCAATAACCAGACTTCAGGATCTCTAAGCAGCACAGAAGACACTCTGCTATTTATCTTCTAAAATGGTTTGTGAGCATCGAATAATATCAATGGTCTCCCAGGGCCAAACAAGCAGGAGGGAACGTCCTTTGCTTCCCTGGTGACCTGACAAGTGACCAAAGGCGCCCTTTCCTTAAACACCATGGCAGTGCAGGAAGTGCACAAGTGTCTGTGAAAAGGTAACGACGGGTTAATCATTGGACCACAATACTTTCTGGAAAAATATCTCTAATGATGAATCACTTAGAACAAAATGGTGTCATTGGAGTTTACATCCCTCCTTCACAAGAGAGGTCGGGGGTCATTAAAAAAAATATAAGTGAATTGAATTAAGTATTTGTAAGAAAGCAGGCAAGCTGTGAAATGGCAAGCAGGGCTGCAGCCTCCTTGAGACTGGACAGTTCTCAGCAAAGCCATTTCATTCAAGTACCCAATTAAACTGAAATACCTGTCTCAAGAAGTGAAATCTCAAAGTAATCTAATTCATCACTGTCCTCACGCTCTGGAGATCTGATTAGAACTTCTTTCCCTGCTGACTGCAAGCACATAGATTAAGCACCTTTTAAGTTACGGGTAAAAAAATAGTTTTCTAAAACTAAAGCCTTCGGTAAAAGGGTCTAGTGAATAATAATCAAAAAAACATATTAGAAAAATAAACTGCACACGCAACTCACAAACATGCACCCCAATGGTGCTGAAAATGGATATATGGATGCATGTGACCACGCATTTCATTGGACGGTAACGTAGTAAAAGTCATATAATATGGAGTCTCTGGTTCAAGTTCAGTTTTTTTATTGGGCTGGATACTAACTAGTCCTGTCGGGAAGATTTTTCAAATTTGTAATCTGTTTTTCCTGTATATGTTATAACCCAATTAACTCCTTTGCAAAGGGTCAACATAAATATATTCCCAATTTCTGACATCTCATTCAGATTAATTTCAGCTGTATGCAGACGTAAAATCATTTTAACTTCTTGCACGAGTATTAATTCCAGATTTCTATTTACACCTGTGATATGCCTCTGGGTGGTCGATTTTATTTCGGACACTGTATTTTCCAAAACAAGCATTGGCAATGGCAAAAGCTCTCGCCTATGAGAGAGAACTATTCGTTTTGCAAATGTGTTTTACCATGGTGTACACCAGCATGGCTGCTGTTCAGCATGGCTAAAAGTGAGTGGTGTGGCGTACAGGGGCAGAGAGTGGAGTAGCCTAGAGTGGCACAGAGTGGAATACAGTGGCAAAGAAATAAGTGGCATAGAGTGAGTAGGAAACGTATGTTCCCAGGGACCATGTTGGTACCTGCTTCCCATAGCTGGTGAAACTCCCACTGCCTCCAGTAAACTCAATAGTCTTCATCACCACACAGCTGACAGAAGAAGAAATATGTATAGCTACATTACTGGCACACTTTGAGACAAAGCCTTCTGTACAATATTATCGCCAGCTCCACAGCAAGATGCCAGCCTGAAAAACCCTTGTAGGCATTTATACGTGTTGCAAAAACCAACAAGAAGCAGAGATATCATAATAAAGGAGTCCAACATAATTTGCCTCGCTAGATACGTATTGCACTTCTGGGCACATCTGGTTAGCAAGTAGTCTGTAACCACTGAAATACACAGGGGCGGCTCCTCTGTTAGGGTGGAGGAGCGTACCCCTCCCACCCCCTCCAGCCAGCTACAGAAGCTGCAAAATGTTCACAACTAGGGGATATGGGATGAGGAGCTATGAGGGGGAGTGCTGGGCACTCTCCCTCACTGTGCATGTATGTTTGGCCGGCCAAACACACGTGTAGTAGCAACACAGTTGCTGGGCTGGAGAGGACCTGCACATGCTCCTAGACTGCCTGGGAGCAGCCAGGGTGCTACCAGCCAATCCTGACCCTGCTCTGACCAGCGCCAGGCTTGGCTGCAGGGCAGGCTGGGAGCATGTACCTGTGTGCAGCCAGCAGGGAAGAGGAGCGCAGCATGGGATGCCATCGAAAAGGTAAGTGGTTTTAAAAAAAAAATGTAATATTACATTTTAGTTCCCCCTCCCACACACCCCCCATATGCCGCAACCACCCTGCTCCATTAGAATGAAGCGAGCTGCGAATGGAAATACATTGCACTGTGACTTTGCTCTGCTCCTGAATAAACTTGAGCTCAACCCCTGCTAGCTGTGCACAGAGTAGACAGGCTTGATTTAAGAAAATGTGAAAAGCATTTAGAAGTACCAAAACAGTCACAGTTAAAAAGTTGAAAAGACAATACAATAAAAATCCAACTCCAATTTACACAATAAAAAATAGTTTAACAGGATGACACCAAAACGACAATACTCCATTAAGGGGGAAGTGGGGATATACATTTTTAATCTTCTAAATAAAAGTAGGACCAAAAGTCAACTTAGGGCAACTGGTCATGCTAGACCAGGACAAGGGTAAAACTTGAGGATGACTACGATGGAACGCAGGTCCGATACACAGATCAGAATGGTCTTGTCGAAAAGTCACCGTCACATTTTTAAAATTTTCAAGATGCTAGAGCCCTCAATGGTGTAAGGCTGGAGGCTGAATCCGAAGGCAGACTTTTCAATAATGAGTTGATGAAGGACACGGTCGCAGTGAAGCCATCGATCAATGTGACAAAAGTTCCAAACAAATAAAGTCTGGGGTTTGCTACCAGGAAGTCATCAAAGTCGATCAGATGCTGCTTGGCATGGGACCCGGTGAAGATTTCTACCTTTGGACTTAGACTCTTTTCTGGAGGTTGGATTTCTTTGGGAGGACAAGGTTGCAGGCTGTAGCCAAAGAGGGTTTGACAACGTCAGATGCCGGTCGGCATCAGGCCTACTCAAATGTATTTGCTCCAAGGCCTGGATACACGTTTGTACAATATACTAGATGCTTAAAGGTAAGTTAAATGTGCCAATTAGGAGGAGAGACAAATTCAACATATTTTAGAGGTCAGAGCACATGCATTGAGTCTGCTTAGCAGAGTCCTACTGCATTAAGTATAAAATCCAGCAGCATCAGTTCAGCAAAATGGGGGTGATCATGCAAAAAGCAGTATTTAAATGACGTATGTCAGTTCCTACATTCCTATTTCATCAACTACTCTAAGAGACTAAGGCGCTAGCACTGCCATGCTGGGGCTTCATAAACCAATGTTGTTACATCTTTTAAGGTATGGGTTTTCATAATGAATAAGTTACTTACTTTTGGTAACTCATTTTCTGGTAGAGACAGGATCTAGCTACAGATTCCTTATTTTAGAATCTTTTCCCAGACGCGAGCCTGGATACAGAAACTTTTTTTCCTATAGTACGGCTGCGCACCGGAAAAGGGCATTGTGTGACTCCGTATTGACATCCACAGAGTCCATATAACCCCCTCGCCGATGTCAGTTTCTTCCATTATTATTTTCCAGACTCAAAACGTGAAGCCATATACAGAAACTGCCGACTAAAGCAGTGTGCTAGAATAAAAGACACGCATGTGTCAAATAATCACCAAATTCTTAATTCATGGTGTTGATTTCCATAATGAAAGCTCTGAGACCAAAGAGGACTCAGTTCGCGGAGTGGCGAGGATGGGAGGGTCGTTCAGGAATCTGCAGCTTGCTCCTGTCTCTACCAGATAATGCATTACCAAAGGTAAGTAACTTGTTCATCTGATAGAGATATCTAGCCTCAGATTCCTTACTTTAAAATCAAATACCAAAGTCATAGTAACCCGGAAGAGGGACTGCGAACTGAGACCTTCAAAAATGTCTCTGAGTATCAAAAAAACAGTCTAGAACAAGAGAAAACAACCGGACAATCATAATAATTAAGGTGAGTAATAATATACCCCATTACATCAAAATCTGTGGAAGGAACCACAGGTAAATGAAACCATAAGACATGAAAAACATGGGATAAGCTCATCCATGTTACTATGTCAAATGTGTGTCACAAGGAACCCAACAATACTGAGAGTCTCTAACCAGAATAAAACCGGTCTAGTACAAGAGAAATAGACTGTGCACTCATAAGAATACCAATGAGGAAACACTCACTCTTTACTAAAAAAACTGTGTAAAGAACCACACTAAGAAAAAGACATAAAAACATTAAGAGCATGGAGATAGCATCACCCATGATTGAGACCATTAAAAATCTGTCCCTCGAACAAAACCAGTTTAGAACCCTTCAAAAAAGACCAGGAATTCATAATAACGTAGGTGAGTCCTAACATATTTCACAACATAAGACTAGTGGGAAGAACCCGGTACAAGGAGTCATAAACATTAAAAAACACGGAGAAAAAAAAAATCATGTTAATATGGCCAATCGGTGTGAGAGGCGAACTAACAACATTAATATTAGGCTACTCGCTCCCTTAATGGGATGTGAACCCATGCATGAACACCCCATCAATACTGTGGAAAGAACCACAGCAATGACAATATAAGGATAAAGTAAACACACATAACTGTAGTGCAGTAATGCCAAATTGGGTGGTGACGATACATCTATTTGTACTTAGATGTAGACCAAAACTGCTTGTTCCACCTTGCAGGAACACAGAGCAGCATAGCATGCTATTGAGCTATACTTCTTACCATGTAAAGGTATATATTAACCAGACCTACACTATAAGATGCTCAGAATGTTTATCTCTTGCACAGAAAACATATAATTGTCCTTCTTTAAAAAGCTGAAGAAAATAGCAAACATTTGGCATATTAAAATAGTCTTCGATTTAGAGAGTAGCTGGAGATGATAAAAACTTTTTCAAGATAATCTAAATATATATAATGACATAGGAATATAGTAAAACAAATGCCTATGTAGTAACCAATGAAACATAGATAGTATATATACTTCTCTTTAGTTTATATATGATTTTCTTTTAACTGAAAAAAAATTGCAAGTATTAAAAAGGTAACCTTGGTAGAGAGGCGGAAACCAAGGTGAGTATGTGACTCTAATAATGAATAAGACTCATCTACAAATGAACTAGAAGTTGTCAATGACCCAAAAATTGAAAATTTACAAGATTCTAAAATAATAAAGAATCGGTCCAATTTTGTACATTCCGTCTTATGACAACACTTCTCAAAGGGTGAACCCAACCTACAAATAGTCAGGTAACAATGAAAACAAGTGCACCTACATTAGTCAAACACCTAACCTCCTCATGCACAAGAGATGTGAACATCTTCATAGAGAACAAAAAGTACCTCTGAAGAGGGTAAAACCCTTCCAAAAAGAAGGAAGTCTTGAATGCAAACACAAAAGCACAGAGTAATTCCTAAAGAGTCAATAATATTAATTAATCTATACAGGAGAGTGAACAGACTCTACAGAGAGATATGTCTCAGTGAGGACCCATGGTAACCTGACATAAGCCAGGGAAAAGAAGGAATAATGTTCAAAGGACAGGTCAACACCATACAAATGTCTACACTAAAGTGTAGAAAATCCATCAAACTGTGATGGATATCTAATATAAAACCGTTAGGACAAACACAAGGAAAGTCTTAATGTCCCCAATATGACACTTTCTGGTTTCTAATGTATCAAATCTACCAAAAATAGAAAACTGATTCTACCGTAACATAGGTAAAAGTAGAACGTACATAACAAATAGTGTAGATCAACAGCTACCTAGTTTGATAGCACAGAAGGACTTAGTAAACAGATACGCTTAGTGCTGTATAACCTTTATAAAGAAAGCTAACGTCGCCCATTGCGAATTAGAAGAAACACTTCTTTGCAAGGACCATGAGTAATAAGAGGGTTATCTTGAAAAATCTGTGAACAGAAATTAAATAATGTACTGACACTCTCATGGAGCTATTAATATTACAACTTCCCTAAAAGGGATACTAGACCTTATACGTTCTTGATCACAAAAGTTAGAAAAATAACTTTCTGCAAAGAGAGCAACTTTGCACCCCCAAATGAAAGTGTAATAGTCCACAAACTAAGGAATCATGACTATACATTACTATACTACCCAAGTCTTCCCAATCGTGTTTCCCAGTGCTAACTCCACCAAAAACCGGACAGAGGCGACCCAGACCAAAGATCTAGAACAGATGTGATTTTCTCAGCTTCCTGAATCTTGTTTCCGATTACTGAAATTTCAGTTCAGTCGGGAGGTCGTTCAACAATTGGAATACCAGATAAGTGATTGATCTGCCACCACATCTTGCTCTTTTAATTGCTGGGATTGACGGAAGTCTGCGGGATTGAGGACATAGTATATGATTGGGACCATGGAGGAGATAAGATTTCTCATTATTGGGGTGCCTTTTTCATGGATAATCTTGCGGGCTATACATAAGGCTTTAAACTTGATCCGTTTATGAATCGGCAGCCAATGCAAGGCCACCAATGCCAGGCTTGCCAATTGAAATTTGGGGATTTTAAAAAGGGCCTTTGCTGCAGCATTTTGGACTACTTGTAGCCACTTCATAACATACTTTGGTCTACCATTGTACAAAGAGTTGCCATCATTTAATCTTGAGCAGATTAGGCTCTGAACCACCACTCGTCTGGTAGTTGGCAGGAGCCATTGGAGACATTTCCTGAGTGTTCTGAGGGTGCTGAAACAAAGGTCTGCCACTTTGCAAGCCTGGGATTTCATATTCAGTCTCTCATCAATCAAGCGTCCTAGTGGGTATAGGGTGGTCTCCTAGCAGTTCAGGCCAATTAGCTATTCCCTACAATCAGGACCTCTGTCTTGCTTTTGTTCAGTTTTAGGCAGCTCACTGCCATCCAGTCAGAGTCTCATTGGACACTGACCAATCTTCAGGTCGGTTTAGTTCGAAATGGTATTCAGAGCCATAATAATTTGTGTATCATCAGCATAAGACACAAGGTCCAGACCAAATGAGTGGACAATCTCTGCTAAGGGCTGGACATAAATATTAAAGAGTGTGGGATTAAAGGATGATCCCTGGGGCATCCTGTAGGTAAAAGGAAAAACCTCAGAAGGAAACGTTTCTTCGCACACCTGGAAGCTCCTATCCTCCAAAAAGGTTTTCAACCATTTTGCTGCATGCTCCCCAATTCTTATTTCACTCATCCTTTGTATGAGGGTAGGATGAGAGACAGGGTTGGATGATTCACTGAGGTCCAACATGACCAGTGCGGCCGTACCACCCTGGTCCAGAATCCGCCTTAGTTTTTCCGTAAAAGCCAATAGTGCAGTTTCAGTGCTACTCCCCTGTCTGAGTGGGGTCGAGAATGTTACGGGTTTCTTCTTAACATCTTTTTCTAAGAGTTTGCTTGCCACTACGAGAAGGGAGATGGGTCTACAGTTTTCCACCAATAATGAATTTGCTGAGGGTTTTTAAGAGAGGTTTAGCTTTGCCTGTTTCCATGCCTCAGGAATTGTCCTACTTTCCAAAGAGAGATGCAAGACCTCCAATAACAGATGCGTTAACGTGCTTCTGCCTTTTAACATCACATCTGGGGGAACCAGATCTAGAGGTGAGCCCCACTTAACAGATTTCAGAATTGTCTCCATAGAGTCAAGGTTGACTGTCGGAAAATAATTTAGGGAACTATAATTTTCTCTTAGTATTATCTCTTCATTGGTTGTGTCTCTCTTTAATATTGGGGCTGGGAATGACTTAATAATATTGAGAATGTTGCTTTGGAAGAATTCAGCAAGCATATTAAATTGCTCAGTAGAGCATGGACAACTGGAAGTGTTCTGAAGTATTTTCATCATCAAGTTCACTATTTTACATAGCTCCCTAGAAAAGTTTAATGCAGTGTGTTTTTTCCTTGAAATAGGTCATCCTAGCTTCTTTTATCACAGTTTGAATTCTTTTAGGGCTGATTTATATCTGATCTTGCAAGATTCATCATATTTCCTTCTCCATTCCCTCTTGGTTTTCTTAGCAGCTTTTTCAGTTCTGACAATTCTAGAGCGTACCCGGGGAGGGCCTCTTTTCTGAGTGACTTATGAGGCTCTGTACGGGACCAGCTCATCTAGACGCTTATTCACAGTCACGGCTCGCAGGGATTCCTGCGGGCGGGCCGACGCACAGGGTATATGGGGTCCCATAATGATTAAAAATAAAATTACATAAAAAACGTATCTTGGTTCCCGTGCCGTGCTGATCTTCTCTACTTTGAAGGCTGCGGCACAGGCTCCCAGCCTGTCTTGCGGCCAATCCTGAAGCTGCTCAAAGCAGCATCAGGATTGGCTGGCAGCGCCCTGGCTGGGCGCTCCCAGGCAGATTGGGAGCCTGTGCAGGCTCTCTCCAGCCCAGCAACACCTGACAGCCTACTGCACATGTATGTTTGGCCGGCCACAGACGGCCGGCCAAACATACACATGCAGTGAAAGAAGTGAACAGTGCATTCCCCTTCTGCTCGTCACCCCAGTGGCCCTGCCCCTTTCACAAGGAAGGGATAATAAACATAGTTTATTATCGCTTCTTTGAGAAAGGATTCGCAGCAGTTGCTGCTGGCAGGGGCAGCGACGCTCCTCCGCCCATATAGAGGAGCCGCCCCTGCTTTTTCATCCAGTTTACAAAGGAGTTAAATTTCTCTGTAGTATCACCTGCTGCGATGAAAGACTCCTTGAGCACTTTTACCCACTCACTGCTTCCTAATTTAGTCCAGGTCTTCTAGGTCCTCATTGTGCAGGCTTCTTTAGGCTTTTGTCAGTCCTATCAAGCTTAATCACGACAATGTGATGGGATGGGAAGAGCATCATCCGTGGGAAGATTTGAAAGATTAGAAAACACTGGGTCTAAGAGATGAACCTTGGTATGAGTTGGGGCGGTAACAAATTGCTTTAACTGTAGGGCCTCCATGTCCTGGCCATGTCTAGTGGCCAGCTCACAGTCAGCAACATTGAAGTGGATATTCAGATCCCTCAGAAGAGTGAAATTAGCTTTAACTAGGCAGCATTCTGCTATAATATCCGGAAGTGCTGGAGCAAATTAGGTTGCTAGCCTCGGGCCCTATATATCAAACAACCTGAGAATGTAAACATTGTTGAGAATTCAATAAAGAACTATATACTTTCACACCCTATTATATTGATGGGAGTGAATGTTCCTTTCCATCTCTCCTTAAGGAATACCGACTCCCCCCCTTTTATTTTCCCAGTTGTGATTAGCTATAGTATATCCTGGGTGAGGTCCATTACTATATCTGATAATGAATCCTCTGTGAGCCAGGTCTCGGTCAGAAGCAATATGTCAGAACTATATCTACTAAGGGAATCCATAATTCTGTATTGTTTTTTGGACGTAATCTACAGTTTAGGAGATACATTTGAATTAAGTGATCACATTCTGACTTTTTGTCACATTTAGGGTTCTGACTTAAGGTAGATGGAAGACCCAGTTTCACTTTACAGGGCTTACATCCAGTTGGTAATTTAATAGGGGATATTTTCTTCTTACATGATTTACTAAGAGGCTTATTCATTCGATGTATATCTTCAGCTGAATACACTAACCTGGGTGTTCCTTTGGACATCATTCCTGTATATATATATATGCCCACCGGGCATACAAAGCAATCCTCCACTTAGCGTAAGGTACATACCATGAAGGTATCAACTCTTGAGAACCAGCTCTTCTTCACAGTAAAGTAAACATTACCTTTATATCAGGTATGTTAAAGAATCAAAAAGAGAAGAACTACCACTTTCACACCACTAATAATAGTAATAAAATTAGCTTTGAAGCATCAAGCATGAAACTGCCATAGGGTTCCAGGGTAATATACCTCCTCCCCACCCCCAATAACCTCTCCTTGACAAATTAAGGCAAAATAATGCCTGCCAAAAGAGGGAGCACCCACTGAGTAACACCATTAGGTAGAACAGACATAAAACTGAAAAAGCCTCATAGCACTGCCAAAGCATGGCTTATATGTGAAATAAGTAGAGACAAATAACCCCCTACCAGCCAATTCAGGAGGCATTAACTAGGCAAAATGGTAGAGAGGATCCAAGCTAATTCACTGTTTCACCCCTATTGTCATGAAAAACCTTAAAGTGGAGTCAGCCTGCGCTCCAAATAAATGGGCATATCAATCTATGTGGCTTGAACTGCCTACAAAAATCCACTAGCGTGTACCCATGCATGGCAACGTAGTGCAACTGAAGAAGCCATGGCCCGCCCCACAGATTCAGAAGTATCCATTCCACAGTGAATGATTGGTTTAGCTGCTTGCTGGCCATCTTGAATGATAGGGGAAAGAGTGCTCCTGATATAATCCGGAACCATGGGCAAGATGGTTGCCAATGAGTCCAACAGTAAGTGTGAGAAATGTCCAAGAACGCAAGACGTATAAGAGCATAGAGCAGAGATTGTGGAGGAAAAAATATGCCTGCCACAAATGTCCAGACTCCTGTAATCTCTGCCAGATGGGACAGGTGTGAGAGACTATGGTGAGAGGCTAAAGCAGGCTGTACCACTAAACTACGATGAGTAGGATGTCTAATGAGACAAACTGACAGGTCTGTGCCTATGAGATATAGCTCGATCAACAGGGACGCCTCTATCAGGCTTAGTCGAAGCCCCCAACAAAACTTCATGTAGGGCTTTGTTGTAAGGAAGCACTGGTTCAATTCCTGCTTAGCCTTTACGGAGGACATCATTTAGAGGATTCAAAGCTAATTCCACTGAAGGAAGTGAAAGATCCAAAACTACAGTAACCCTTCCATACTATAACTATACTGACAAAGTACCTTTCTCTCTCTGTTAGAGTACCCAAGGGGCTCCCCTGGCTCTCCCACGGACTGCAACCAACTCTGGAGCAGCTGTAGACTAGCTGTACCGGGCTTTACTGCAAAACCCACTGCTTTCTCCACATTGGTCAGGCTTCTAGATGCTACCGCTCACAAACACTTATTCACTACACTCTACAGGGCTGTGCAGAGCAAGACAGTGATGGTACCACAGTGGGCTAGGGTGAGGGGGGAAGAGGAGCTGGGTCGAAAGATCTTGGAGGAGGTTCGGCGACACAGCTATACACAAAAGGGTATGCTATCGTCAAGTAGTCAGCTCAGAATTATACATTTTTGCAACTCATGTACTAAACAACTAAATACATTTGAACCCCATACAGGCCACTGTTGTCCAAGGTGCAGATCCCCTGTAGATCAGTTTCTGCACCTGGCAAGGTCTTGTCCCACTGCATATGCCTTTTGTGGGGGAGGTCACCACTGCGGTGTCCCTTATGACAATGTGGTACAACTGGATCTTGAGGCTGCACTCCTAGGACATGTTAAAGAAATAGTGGCACTATAGAGAAAATGTATGGCTTTGGCTCTGGTGCTGGCAAAGGCATTGGTGGCTAGTAGATAGTGCAGTGGAAGGGCTCCCAAATTTAAATCACTGACAAACCACCCTTAAATACAGCATGGAACAATTGGACTTGTAGGCATAACTGCTTCCCCTGACATCCCGCCCGGGAGACATATGGCAGCCTCTGAAATTGATGAACCTGCTGCAGGTGGCTTGAACTCAAATGATTTTGAGTATAGCCTGGTGATGCTGTTGGGCCATCTGAAAGTTGGGTGTTGATGCCACATATGATATATAAGGAACTTACTAGACTGATGTATCCAGGCCTAGCACCTTTTGCCCTCATGCCCAGTACCACAGCCTCAGATGGTACTCTTGTGCATATCTGCTATAATGCAAAATGTGTACTACTGTTCTTGGAACATGATATTTTTGCTCTTCAATCACATATCTCAGAAGCATGTTGGAAAATACATTTTAATAAACTAAAAATATTGATCTGGTTTGTATGAGAAATACAAAAAAAGTGTTGAGAAAAGACGGAGCTAGTGATTCTTAACACGCAGAACAAATCTGGTGAGGTGTTATCCCACAACGATTTAGCTAAATTGTGCTTGTACAGAAGAAGCCAGCTTCATAAAATTCAGATGGGTTTACCCCATAAGGAGAGTCTGACGTGGGCATGAATTTGGGTGTACTAAAGGTGGCAGCTAGCTACTTCTTGCTTGTCCTTTGTTAAGCTGGTAGTGCATCTTAGTGGGCAGGAATGTAGCAGTCAGAATAGAAAGTAAACAAGACTCAGAGCCTCGTTTACTTTTGGTAGTTGTCCTTGCTGTAGTTCCCTAGCAGAAAATAGAAGGCTGCCGAGGGGCTAAGGATGGGGAAAAGCAGATAGCCTGCAATGACGTCTATGTCAAAAGATGTATGATCTCACTTTATTGACGCCTGGCTTTTTAATGAACTGATGTCCATGACGTGTGACAAGAGCTGTTAGATCACATCCACACTGAAAGCTGTTAGACCGCATCCACACTGAAAAGGGTACCATGCAACTACAAAACGGTTACATCCTCACTACAAAGGACTACTTACGGTCTTCTGATATGAGGAGCAAGGTATTCGCATTTGTATATTCACACTACATCCAGGGAATTAAGGGGGAAAACAAAACAAGCTGTGGCTAAGCAAGCAGGTCTGCCTTTATTGTGCAAATGCAAGTAAACTGAAGTATACACTTATGATATCTGCTTGCGTTAGCACAAGCTTGGTGCCCTGAGAGTTAGCAGCAGAAGTGTGCTGGACCGAGTGTCCCAAATGTGAGCAGAAAAAGCACAGGCTATACCTATATGTCCAGAGAATAGAAAAATAAGGCAACTAAAACATATTACAATGGCACTGTGAAGTAACTGATATAATTTCAAAGATATTTAATACATAAGATATTAGGTATATAAAAAAAATGTGATTCAATGTTTCCATAAAATAACTTTTTTAAAGAAGGACCACAATGATACCCACAACCAGCAAAATAGAAGAAATAGTACAGCAGCACATATAACCTGTGACACTTAAGAAAACCTACAATTGCATAAATGACCAATGTCATAGAAGAAGAGCAACAGTAGCACATATGTGCGATGTTAAAGAAGCCTTCAATGAGAGATACAATCAGTAACATGGAAGGAGAACCACAAAGGCACACATCTTTGAGGAAGACATGCTCACAATCGGAAAAAGAAAGCTGGCAATTTAATTTGAGAATGAAGCAGGCAAGGGGAATGAGACTGTACATCAAAACAAGTTTGTAAACACTGGATAGTAATTGGCAGACTTTTTTTTCCAAGCCAAAATGTTGTATTATAATGCAGAAAGTGTTGCTTTTTGACAAGAAAGCCTACTTTTGAAGATGGTTTCTGCATTCAGCAAATAGTCCCTGCCACAGGGTGGAAACAATATACCACGGCGTATTGCAATGTAAACACTTCCTGGGAAGCACAATCATAGACAAAACAGTCCATAGCGTGGGATGAGAGATGTTTACTCCTAGGGATCCCACTCTATGTATATTTATTAGAAGACTAGTGACATAAGCTTTACCAGCCAGCAGTGCTGACAATGCAGACCTAAAAATGTGATGGGAACGCATAAACTACTCTTTCTGGGTCATTTCTGGGATGACTTCAAGACGAATGTCCCTTTTCCATATTGCAAATGAATTAAAAATGATGAAAATGCCATCAGAAGTTAATCACAGTGTTTTGGAAGATTTACGCTAAAAAATATCCACCACAGTTTTATAGTCCTTGGATTACTTTAAAAACTCAATTTTAAGTTTCCTTCAAACCCTTCCACTTTATAACAAAATTTTGGGCTTTGGAAATTTTTGACAAATTTTGGCGACTGTGATAGCCATCTTTAATGGTAGAATGATGGCCAATACCTTCAAGTTGGATTTCCCCTAGAACTATGAAAATAGAGTCCTAGGCAAAAAACGATTTTTTAAAGATGTATTCATTGGATTTAGTTATGAACACTTACAAGAAAAATGAAACGAAACCGTGAGTAACACTACATTAAGTGGTAACCTAGAACTAGAAGCACCTGCAGCATGTTTGCCCCTATTATTTTGTGGTCACGACTTACTGGCATGTTACTATAAACATAGAAATAAAGTGGTTCTCTTAGTGAAGACTAAAAACCTGCCCTGCTGTTCTCTCCTGTGCACACAGCCTTAATAAAAAGTACACAATCAAACGCCACGGTAGTTGCATCCAGGGATGAAGTGCAACATCTGTCACTCCATACTGCATAGTTTTCTACAGAGGTTGAAGCATACACCTCCCACACTGTTTGGCGGGATGTAAACCAAAAATTCTTAATTAAGAAAAGCCTGCAGTCATTAATCCGCACTGAAATGTCTCTGAAAGTTCATTTAATTATAATCCCCAAAAAGTGTAGCCTGGGTTGGTTTAATTTATATTTATTATATGAAGTGCATTTTTCTTGGCTCGCAGCAACTGAATAAATTAGCGCTTCTACAGTCAGTACTTAAAGAAAATTAAAAGTGCGGCATAACACAGACGAGGAGGTTACTGTGTATCAGTTTTATAAGAGGCACACCGTTCTAAATACAGTACAGCTGCTATGCAATTTTGATTGTATTAACCACGCCAAAACTACAAGGGCTCGTTCCTGTAAGATATGCCTGGCATGAACAAATCTACTGGATATTATAAAACACAATGGCCTAATTACGATCTTGGCAGATGGGGTTACTCCTTCACAAACACGACGGATATCCCGTTCACCATATTACGATTCCATTCCATCCTATGGAAATCATAATACGGCAGGTGGAATATCACTCTAGTTTGTGACGGGGTGTTCCATCCACCAAGTTCGTAATCGGGCATTAGGTGAGCTACTACTTACTGCAGGCTAGACAAATTGCTTTCAGATTTGCAGGTCGAACCTCTTCCAGCTTTAGACCATTTCCAGTACTGGAATATGTTTCACAGGGAATGGCAAGACACTAGGCCCGATCCTCCGAATCTACAAAACGTGGAAATCTACCCCTATGGATGAAATGAAATATCCCCTTTTAGAAAATTCACAAAACGTCAGCATGTTGTCCTGCGCATGCGAAGGTTTACGATCGCCGACCATTAATCTGAGTATGCATATCATGTTCCATCGTTGTCCTACATAAAGAAACATAACGCTATATTTTCTGTCTCCGTGTGTGGCAGTGTGTATGTGTGTATATATATGTATATGTGTGTGTGTGTGTGTGTGTGTATATATATATATATGTATATGAAGATCCTTAAAGATGCACACTTGAGGGTTTTGAATATGTCTCGAGAAAAATTGCTTTTCAAGCCTGATAATATTCATAATCAAGATCACAATAAGGTATCATCACCTAGACTATTCTTAGAGTTTAATTCTCAACATTCACATTTAAATAATATCATACAAAAAAATTGGCATGTTTTGAGACATGATTCTGCCATCAAGGACAGTATAGGTCCACATCCATGTATCACATATCGCAAAACTCAATCTTTGGGTAACCATCTTACCAGAAGCCTATTTCAGAGTCCCAAAACTAATATGTCATGGTTGGCCAAAAAAAGCTTGGGCTTTTGGAAATGTGGACATTGCAAATCATGTTTGTATGCACAGAATACTCAGACATACACCACGTTCGAAGGAAAAATTTGTGACATAACTGAACGTATCACATGCGAAACTGAATACGTTGTATATGTCATTGAATGTGGGTGTCGCAAGAAATATGTGGGCAGTACCATTCACAAACTGAAAATCAGGTTCCTGCAACATCTCAGAGCCATTAAGAATCATGATCCATCCTATCCTTTAGCTAAACACTTTTGGGATGTACATGAAGGTAACTGTAGTTCCCTAGCATTTTATGGTGTTAAAACCATTGCGGTCCATCCCCGAGGAGGCAATAGAATTGCACATTTGAGACAAATGGAGTCCAAAACTATTTTACTTTTAGGTACAGAACACCCTTGGGGTCACAACTTGGACGCAGAGCTTCATGTACATCTGTAAGTTTTTAGATTTTCCCATACAGAGATATACACATTTTTTTACACATTTTTTTACATTTTCTCACACATAGATTTTGTCCAATAGAAAACATGAAATGAAATTGATGACTTTTTTAGAATATTGTGTCTTGTTAGGATCCTTACTGATTGATTTTACCATTATTGTTATTACTATTAGTAGTAGCATTTGCCGGATTGATACTTAGTGTATTTTGGTAATAATTTTTTATTAATAATTTATTCACTTTTAGGGTGTTATACTCATCTATTTTATTCCTATACTGTTGCATAGGTCCTTGGGGAGGATAGCAGCGCACATATACATTCTCCTGTTGCTGAATTTGTGGGGTCTATTTACAATTTCCTAATTAATAACAATTTGACCTATGATATGGATCTATTATTTAATCTCTTCAGATTCCTCTTAGAATATATTAATTTATAGGACTATGACTTATTTAATGAATTATGATGATGAATATCCATTTATTTATTTATTCCACGTTGAAATCGCTTTTACCTGTATCTTATTTAGCATTTTCAGAATTTACTAAATTTACTCTATTTATTTGTCATCATTTGTCATCTATTTATAGCCTTTATATGAAGTGGATGTATTGCAATCAATTGGCAGTACATATATTTATATATATTTATATATTTATATTATTAATTAATTGCATTTCTATATCAGGCCTTTAAAATTAAAACTGAAATAAAAATCAAAATTAAAATTATTAGGTATAAGTGGGTAATATGTGGACATTAAGAGTAAAAGGAAAAAGGAAAAATGATAATTGAGAAAGAGAAGAGAGAGAAAAAAACAGCATACATGGGATTTGTTCTGTATTTAAGAATTGCAGACTGTGATTACAATTAATTGATTTTTTAGTGTTCACAGGTGACCAGACTATATTTGTGATAATGTATTATAATATGAGAGAAATATATAATGTCACATTTTTAGTTCATAGTTTATTTCAAAACATGCACAGGATTAGGAGTTTCTTATTTTTAAGTTAAAATTGTGACGTTATAAAATGGCCGCTCCATTTGCACCTCTCTTGAGCTATGCAATGAACATCAAAGAAGGACTATATGGTTTAAATAGTTGAGTGTAAAATGTCTGCCAATGTCCTGTTGAAGGCTTCGGCCGAAACGCGTAGACATTTGGTTGGGACAGCGTGTGTGTCTTTTGAATGGTGAGCACATTGTCGACCGTTTTTTTGTGCTTTTTGTACCAACTTTTGCTGGTGTGATTTACCTGCAATCTAATCTTTTTTCAATAAACAGCAGCCGATGAACCTATCGAGAATAAGTGGTTTTCTGAGTATTTTACCAGCTGGTATTGAATGAGGTGCAGCCCTTGGTGTGCGATTTAAATACACCATTCTTCTGGATATATATATATATATATATAAATAAATAAAGCAGCTCACTTGAGATTGTAACAGTTCCAACTTGCAACTATTGCAATTCAGCCTGAAAAGCGGAGGTTTCACCTAGCAACACACTCCTTGGGCCTCCCAGGTCACAGACTGCCCAAGCAGGACTATGCTTGTCTGGGAGGCTTTTACTATTGGTGTACAACTCCACTGCTAATATCTTTTTATAAACATTCTGAAATGTCATAAATCCTGTAGACAGCCAGGCCTTAATTTTAGCCTGAATTATGTGGGACCCACTGACACTCATTTGGGACTGAAACTTAGTTTTCATCATCAGCCTTTGTCCCAGAATAACAGATAAGGGCAGAAAAGGGAAAAAGAAAGAGAAAAACATTTAAAAAAAACAATCGAGGGCGGGAGAGAGAAGGGAAAAAAAGCAATCAGCAAGAGTTTGATAAAGTGACAGGGAGTGTCTGAGGGTGGGTGGAAGAGGCATCGGGTGAAATCAAGACTGCACAGTCTTGGTATTCAATCAATCAATCAATCAAAAAATGTATAGAGCGCGCTACTCACCCATTAGGGTCTCAAGGCGCCGGGGGTGAAGGAAGGGTCACTGTTCGAATAGCCATGTCTTTAGTTTTGTCCTGAAGAGCCGGAGGTCCTGGGTCTTGCGGAGGCTGGTGGGGAGGGAGATCCAGGCATTGGGGGCGAGGTAGGAGAAGCATCTGCCTCCTATGGTGGTGCGTTTGATGCGGGGGATTGTGGCGAGTGCGAGATCGGCAGATCGGAGGTGGCGGATGGGAGTGTGGAAGTTTACTCTTTGGTTGAGGTAGGCTGGGCCGTCATTGTGGAGGGATTTGTGTGCGGGGGTGAGGATTTTGAAGGTGATCCTCTTGTCGATGGGGAGCCAGTGAAGGGATTTGAGGTATGGTGAGATGTGTTCATGGCAAGGGAGATCTAGGATGAGGCGTGTGGCTGTGTTTTGGATTCTCTGGAGTTTGCGTTTGAGTGTGATGGTGGCGTAGAGGGCGTTACCATAGTCTAGCCTGCTGCTGATGAGTGCGTGGGTCACAGTCTTTCTGGTCTCTATGGGAATCCATTTGGAGGTTTTTTTCAGCATGCGGAGCGTGTTGAAACAAGAGGAGGTGACGGCGATGATTTTTTGGGTCATGGAGAGGGAGGGATCCAGGATGATGCTGAGGTTGCGTGCGTGGTTTGCAGGGGTGGGGGGCGGATCCTAGGGCGGTGGGCCACCAGGAGTCGTCCGGTATTCCGCAAGCCAGACATTTTTCTGCACTGCCTGCATGCTACTGAGGAATACTTTGGGTACCAGTGCTTATTATTTTACAAATTAAGCACTAGCCACAGTCAGTGGTGCTTTCATTTACCTTGTTTCTGTTTAGATCAGTGCATGCTTAGTTTGTCACTGCTTCAGCATTACACTTTTTAAAACACTATAGTTCAGCAGTGGTGTAGCAATTGTGCAAAGCACTCTAGTGCAGGCAAGTAAAATGGGCCCTCTAACTGCTGGATGAGTAGTAAAGTACAGCAATAATCAGACTCATGAAGCCCCTCAGGCCGCTGGAACAATGTGTCACTGCACCTGCTGCACCATCAATAGATATGCCCCTGCTTTTCAGACATTTCAGTTCCTTCTTTCCTCTCTCAGTCAGAGAGAGTGGTACCTTTGACTCACACCATCAAAGAATTGTGGTGCTTCTTTAAAATGCAGAATTTTTCCATCGCGTTACAAGACCACTACTACTCACTTCTACAGGGAATCAGTTAAGTATGGTTCTATGAAGTGAAAGTTTAGCTTTCAGACAGACACTTCTCATTCTGCAAATAACTGGTTTAGAAGTGAGTGGCTGACAAATGTCAGCCTCTAAATGCAGAGAATCATGTTAATGCAAGTTTGGGTATATGAGAAAATGAATTCACTCAGGGACAGTCATACTGCATTTTGTGGCAAATATTATTGTCTCGTGCATTAGTGGTGAGGGCCAATGAATGGTGCAAAGAGTGGACAAACTGAGGCCTTTAGAGAAAGATGGGACTATGGAAACAAATGCTGCATGTGCTCACGATAGCGGAGTTTAGTGTGAGGCACGCTTAAGAATCCGCCACTGTCCGTTGCCTGCCATCTCACTCTCAGTCCAGCACTGCAATACTCTTCAACACTTCATGTGTTAAAAACACAAGTTGTCTGGCTGTGTACAAAGGACTACAATTGATTACAAAAGTCACCAGTACACTTTTATTTGCATTGTTGGTTGTTAAGACCAGATTGTTCCTCAACAGAGCCACCTTCAGCAGCGCCCTATGCTTGGCCTTAGGCTAAGGGGGTCATTACAACATTGGCGGTAAAAGGCGCTTACCGACGTGCAGAAGACCGCCAAGACACCGCGGCGGCGGCGGAAGTCCGCCACAGCTATTATGACCCACATCTCGGAATCCGCCGAAATACAGACACCCACACAAGTCCGCCACACCAAAGGTCAGTGTTAAACTGGCGAAAACAAAACCTCCACCTCCACGCCAACAGAAACACGCCCATGCTATTACGACCCACGAATCCACGCGGCGGTCTTTCAACCGCGGTATTCCATTGGCGGTACACACCGCAGCACTCAAAATACACACACATCTCCAAAACACCGCCACATTGGACAATTACAAATACACACACCTGACACACATACAAACAACACTCCCACACACCCAACACAATATAAAACACACACTCACATCATCCACAAACCCCTATGACCAAAATTTACGGACGAAGGCCAGAGAGACAGCACAGCCAAGACAACACCACCATACAGAGGCACACAACACCATCACCCACACCACATCCACGCACAAAACACCACACACCACTACACTTCACCACACACATCAACACTCACACCGCCCCACACATCACACACACCACCCCATGTCACGCCAAAGACACCCCCGCTTCTCCGAGGAGGAGCTCAGGGTCATGGTGGAGGAAATCATCCGGGTAGAGCCACAACTATTTGGCTCACAGGTACAGCACACCTCCATAGCCAGGAAGATGGAGCAATGGCGCAGAATCGTCGACAGGGTCAACGCTGTGGGACAACACCCAAGAAATAGGGAGGACATCAGGAAGAGGTGGAACGATCTACGGGGGAAGGTGCGTTCAACGGTCTCCATGCACAACATCGTGGTGCAGCGGAGGGGCGGCGGACCCCCACCTCCTCCCCCACAACTAGCAACATGGGAGGAGCAAGTCTTGACCATCATGCATCCAGAGAGCCTCGGAGGAGTCGGTGGAGGATGGGACACTGGTAAGTCAAATCTTAACTATCTAATCCCCCACCCTACCTGCATGCTATCACACACCCCCACCCTCACCCCCTCCCCGATTCCTCCAAGTCCTCACTAATGTACTAAGAACACAAACCACACATCCCAACACCAAGCCCTGCATGACACAACTAAGCATGGTCAGCCCTCACCAAAGCATGCCCACTGCACATACCCAGAACACCCCCTAACCATCATCACACAAGCCCCCACACAGGAATGCTACCACTGGGGTACACAGACACCCACCCATTGCACAACATCACACACACACATGCTATAATCATGCTCTTATGCCCTTGCAGGAACCCGAAGGACCGTCACCACACCAGAGGGTCCAGACAACACCACTCCACCCCCAGAAGAGGCCCACAGTGACGACAGCAGCTCTGTCCTACTGGATCCTGATGACCAGCCAGGACCATCGTGGGCCTCAGGACAGTCGGTTCCCCTCGCACAGGCACAGCCCACCACAGACCTTACACCCTCTGGTAACACCAGCACAGCACCCACCCAGCGGGCTCAAACCTAAGTACCCAGGACAGGTCAATCAGCTGTGTGTCCACCACTACAGGGAACCCAGGATAACCCACCACCCCAACAACAACAGGGACCTGGGGGCAGTGGTAGTGGGCACACGGTCCAGGGGACGGAGGCACAGGAACACAGGGGAACTGGGAGGGCTGCTGTGTGACAGGGGGCGGACAGGCCAAGGGAACCCACTCTCCACGAGGCCCTATCCTCCATCATGGGAGCATACCACCACTCCCAGGAGACGATGGCTACGGTCCTGGCCAAGTTTCAGGAGACCCAGCGACTGCAGGAGGACCAGTATTTGGGGTTGAGGGAGTAGCTCAGGACCATCAGCTCCGCCCTGGGCACCATCGTAGGGGTGCTGAAGGACATACAAAAAACCATGAGGGACACCGTGGCACTCCAAGGGGCCCCTGACACCAGCCAGGACGATGAACTGCCCACCACCTCCGCCGGCGCTAGTGGACAGGACGCCCCTCCACAGGACCACCACACCAGCACCCCAACCCCTGCAGACGGAAAACCACCACGCAAGCGGTCCCTGAGAGCCAGGAACAGGACAGAGCAAGATGGCAAGACCCCCGCCAGAAAATGAGACCACCCTGATTGTCCCCCCACTGACCCACTTTGTTACCCTGTCCCAGCCCCACTGCCTATGCCCAGATGGGCAAAGCACCTGTGAGACTAATAGACTGGACTCTGCCATGGACATTCCTCCACCATCACCCATCCTCATATTACAACCCCCTCCCAATTCTGAGCACTTCAATAAACACCCTTGAAACAAAAAACAATCTTGAGTCAGTCTGTAAGATTGTAAATATGTATTATCAATGACAGAGTCATAATGCGTTCCCCATTGTAAAGCCAACATCCCTATGTCACACATCACAAGTCCTTGAAGGATGCAAGCAGATAACACACGTTAGTAACCACACCTGTGAAACCGTAATGGAAAGGTACAACTCAGTTACCAAATACTGGTTGATCAGAATAGAGGTAGACGTGTGAAAGTTAATGTAATGGAAAAAATGAAAATGTTCTCACCTGTGTGTCACTGGAAATATTGCTGTATGACTGACTCCCTGTTGTCGTTGTCTTCTTCCTCAGCTTCCTCCTCATCACTGTCCACAGGCTCCACAGCTGCCACAACACCGTCATCTGGACCATCCTCCTGCAGAAAGGGCACCCGGCGTCGCAAAGCCAAATTATGAAGCATGGAGCAGGCGATGATGATGATCTCCCACACCTTCTTCGGTGAGTAGAATAGGGAACCACCTGTCATATGGAGGCACCTGGACCTGGCCTTCAGGAGGCCGAAGGTGCGTTCGATCACCCTCCTAGTCTGCCCATGGGCCTCATTCTAGCGTTCCTCTGCCCTGGTCCTGGGATTCCTCACTGGGGTCAGTAGCCATGACAGGTTGGGGTAACAAGAGTCCCCCAATAGCCACACACGGTGCCTCTTGAGTTGACCCATCATATCAGGGATGCTGCTATTCCGCAGGATGTAGGCGTCATGCACTGAGCCAGGGAACATAGCATTTACCTGCGAGATGTACTGGTCTGCCAAACAGACCATCTGAACATTCATGGAATGATAACTCTTCCTGTTCCTGTACACCTGTTCACTCCTGTGGGGGGGGGACCAGAGCTACATGGGTGCCATCAATGGCACCGATGACGTTGGGGATATGTCCAAGGGCATAGAAGTCACCTTTCACTGTAGGCAAATCTTCCACCTCAGGGAAAATGATGTATCTCCTTACGTGTTTCAGCAGGGCAGACAACACTCTGGACAAAACGTTGGAAAACATAGGCTGGGACATCCCTGATGCCATGGCCACTGTCATCTGGAATGACCCACAAGGAAATAGAGCACTGACAGCACCTGCACGTCAGGGGGGATTCCAGTGGGATGGCGGATTGGTGACATCAGGTCTGGCTCTAACTGGGTACATAGTTCCTGGATTGTGGCACGGTCAAACCTGTAGGTGATGATAACATGTCGTTCTTCCATTGTCAACAGGTCCACCAGCGGTCGGTACACCGGAGGATTCCGCCATCTTCTCACATGTCCCAGCTGACGGTGCCTACGAAGGACAACAGCGATGAATCAGTCATTTTTCATCCAGGTATGTACCCACAGTTACACACAAGACTACACCAATCAAAAAACCCTTCCTGTATGTGTGTTGAGTGTAGGCCTAGCTATGTGTGACGCAGAGGTAAATGAAGCCATGTGGGCCCCTGAAATGGCGGCTGCCTGACCTCTAAACTGGGACAATGGGATTGTGGGGTACCAGCGCTGGCGTTGCACACCGTGGCGGTAGGCGGTCGTAGACCGTGGCGCAATGCAGCATTGGTTAACACTGGACCCTATGGGTCCCAGGAGCCAATGAACAGGTGCGCCGGCGGTTATGATGCGCACCGCTGTGGACGTCACCGCCGCGGACGTCACCGACATTTTCTATCTGTTCAATCACTAGATACCTGACCTTCGACAGGAGAGGACCTACACTGCAAGTGCTGCTGTGACCTCGGTCTGGAAGCGACAATGGCTGCTGCGTCTGGGGAAAGGGACCCTGCCTTCACTGCACAGGAGTTGGAGAAACTGGTAGACGGGGTCCTCCCCCAGTACATGCTGCTCTACGGTCCTCCAGACCAACAGGTTAGTACACAGGGAGCACGTTGTATGGCCTAGGCCTGGGTGGAGAGGGCTGGTTGGAAGAGGGAAGGGGGCAGAGTTCAGGGAACAATAATGCATGTCAATGAATGGGCCACATGGCTAGAGTAGGGAGGAGGGGCCACTCATATCGACGGTGCAGTTGGTAATGACTTCTCTGCTTCTCTTGTGCATGTCATGTAGGTCAGCACCCACTAGAAGAGGGACATTTGGGCGTGCCATCGCCAAGGAGGTCCGGACCCTGGGGGCCCACCAGAGACGGGGCACCCACTGCCGTAAAAGATGGGAGGACATTCGCCGCTGCAGCAAGAAGACGGCGGAGGCTCAGCTGGGGATGGCCTCCCAACGTGGGAGGGGTGCCCGTCGCACCATGACCCCCCTGATGTTCCAGGTCCTGGCGGTGGCCTACCCGGAGTTGGATGGGCGCTTGAGGGCAGCACAGCAGACACAAGGGGGTGAGTACAACCTCATTCTGCGGACTTTGCGCGCAGTAGAGGGGTCTGGGTGGGGGAGGAGGCCTGTGGGTGTACCTAGGCCAGGCAGAAACACGAAGACTAGGCCCCTCTGTAATGCAGCCCATGTGGCACTGTACCCCACCTCAGTAGAGTGCCAAGTCGAGGTATAGTTGCCCCTGTGGCATCCACGTGTGCAGATGTCCACCATTGCCATGTAGGCCATATCCCAGAAATTGCATATGCAGAGGGCAGGAGCACGGCGTAATGCAGGGGGCTGCTGTGTCTGTCTTGTCCGCCAACGGTTGCAGTATGCCATGCACTCAACCTGTCTTTCTTCTGTCTTCCCCCCCCCCGTTCTGCTCTCCCTGTTCTTTTGTGCATCAGCATCATCAGGCGGAGGTACAGTGGCAGCGGAGCACGAGGGAGCTGCATCCCACATGGCCATGGAGGGCCACACCACAGACTCAGAATGCACCAGTGGGACGGAGGGCGAGGGGAGCTTCACGTCGGCCACCGGATCACCAACCAGCGACACGGACTCGTCCGACGATGGGAGCTCCCTTATGGTGGCGGCACCATCTGTGCACCCCACTTCTACAGGTACAGCCGCCACCTCCCCTACCAGCACCGCCCTCCCAGCAGCCCCTCAGCGTTCGCCCCGTGCCCGCTCACCCAGGAGGGTGGGCATCACCTTCGCCCCAGGCACCTCAGGCCCTGCCCCAGTCACCCCTGCTCCCCTCAGTGAGGAGGCCATTGACCTCCTCAGGTCATTCACTGTTGGGCAGTCTACCATTGTGAATGCCATCCAGGGTGTAGAACGAGAGTTGAAACACGGTAATGCATTCCTGGAGGGCATTCATTCTGGTCAGGCTGTCCTTCAGCGAACCCTGCAATCTCTGGCCTCAGCACTGATGGCAGCCATTGTCCCTGTGTCTAGCCTCCCCCTCCAACCTCCTCCACCCAGACCCAATCCCCTGTACCCCAGCCCATCCCAAGCACACCTACAGACCAGCATGCACACAAGTCAGCACACACAAGTAGCTCAAGCAAACATAGGCACCACACAACCCACAGGCACTCACGCAAGCATCACACACATACAGACACAGCAACATCCACTGCCTCCACTGTGTCCCCCTCCTCCTCTTCTCCCTCCTCACTCCCAGTCTCGTCTACACACACACCTGCATGCACCACATCTACAGGCACCAGGAATCGCACCAGGACACCCAGCACCACAAGCCGCTCACCTGCACTCACCACCTCCACTGCCATTTACACGTCCCCTGTGTCCTCTCCCAGTGTGTCTGTGACGCCCCCTCCCAAAGTACACAAACGCCAGCAATCACACACCCAACATCCATCCACCTCACGACAGCCTCCAGTACCTGCACCGGCACACAAATCACCTAAAGTGACACCTCCTACAACCACCTCCTCTTCCTCCACTCCCAGACCCCCTCCAACTACTCATCCCAGTGTCTGTCAGAAACTGTCCCTCTGTAAAGTTGACCTTTTTGCCCCCACCCCCTCCTCCAATTCATCAGTCCCGTCGTAGCGCCTCAGCCAAAAAGCCTCCAATACCAGTGGTGCCTGTTCAAGGTATGTGGAGTGCACCGGCCACCAGGGCAGGCAGTGTGACCCGGAGCCAAGGCACTGGCAGCCCACCCCCTGTAAAGGCTCTGAAATTGGAGAGTGGACGACGGGACCGTGTGAAGCCTCCTGGTGGGAAACGAACTCACATGGGTTCCAAGGGGATTGGAGAGTCAGCTGTGACTCCACCAAAGGTGGGGAAGGCCCAGAGGAAGTCTGGCCATCATGTTGTGAGTATCACGGCGGAGAAGGGCGCCATCATTCCCGGCGGTCGAGACCCAACCGCCAGCACTGTCATCACTGGTCAGGAGACCACCGCCAGAGTCATAGCCCAGGAGGGCCCAAGTATCGTCACTGGTCAGAAGACCACCGCCGGAGTCACAGCCCAGGAGGGCCCAAGTATCGTCACTGGTCAGGAGACCACCGCCAGAGTCATAGCCCAGGAGGGCCCAAGTATCGTCACTGGTCAGGAGACCACCGCCAGAGTCATAGCCCAGGAGGGCCCCGGCTGCCACAGCCCAGGTGGGCTATGAGGGAACGTCATGCCACACACCAATGCCCAGTCTAGGGAACGTCATGCCACACACCAATGCCCAGTCTAGGGAACGTCATGCCACACACCAATGTCCGGACCAGAACTGCCATGGCAAAGCACCGCTGAACAGGGCAAGCACCGCCATGGTGAAGACCGCTGAACAGGGAAAGCACCGCCATGGTGAAGACCGCTGAACAGTCCAGAACTGCCATGGCAAAGCACCGCTGAACAGTCCCGAACCGCCATGGTGAAGACTGCTGAACAGGGCGAGCACCGCCATGGTGAAGACCGCTGAACAGTCCAGAACTGCCATGGCAAAGCACCGCTGAACAGTCCCGAACCGCCATGGTGAAGACCGCTGAACAGGGCAAGCACCCCCATGGTGAAGAACGCTGAACAGGGCAAGCACCGCCATGGTGAAGACCGCTGAACAGGGCAAGCACCGCCATGGTGAAGACCGCTGAACAGTCCAGAACTGCCATGGCAAAGCACCGCTGAACAGTCCCGAACCGCCAGAACCTTGTACACTGTCATTTAACACTATTTTAGTTAATGTTACAATTTGCATCATTTTTAAATGCTGCCATGTGTAACAAGGGAGACCAAGTCCTAGCAGATACATAGGAATTCAGGCATGCAATGTCTTGTTTTTTGGCCGGGTTGATTTTGAAACCGTGGACATAACTTCCAATAACCTACAGCTTATATGTACAATACTTTCAGCCTTCTTGCCTTGTAAGTCAATAGCACATTGAGCTCTGGGACATGTATGTTCACATTGGCATTGGAAATAACATAGAACTTTAATAAACTAGGAGACAGCCACCAAAAGACTTTGCATATTGTATATTCCAGCATCACAAACCAGGTAGGATTGGGACAGAAAATAGGCCCAAATATCAAAGTAAACGTGGCCCCATAGGTTAATTAGCTAGCTAAAAAGAAGTGGGCAATGTTTGCAAATTCGGGCAGTTTTGAACTTGTAAAGACATGATGCATAGGTGTTCACTAAGTATGGAAGACTGTGTGGAATTAAGCTTGCTGCAGGCATTGTTTGTTTTTGATATCAGGAAAATCAATAGTGGAAACTGGCCCAGCAGACCATAAAACCGACCTACAGACAGACACAAACCAAGCCACACACTGACACACCATAGCAGCCTTTCGTGACCTTCTGGCTACCCTGTGGGCCTGTCTGACCCTGATCACAAATATTTTCAGCACAATCATGCTATAAAAACAAAATTGGCAAGCAATATTACATAAGTACTTCAGGAGAATCAGAGGTGTTTTAAGGTTGTTTCTAGACCATTATATATTAGAAATATATTAGAAACTGCAGAAATATCATATTTATCAGCTTGCCTAGACATAACTGCTACTCACAATAGTATGTCAAACTGTCACACAGTGTATTGGAAAGTTACATACAAACACACTGACCTTCGGTAACGCATTATCTGGTAGAGACTATCTAGCGGCAGATTCATTGCAGCCCACTGAAATACGAGGCACATGGCAGTGTAAAACTCTTTGAGCTGAGCGGGGTTTGCTCTAACTCCCGGAAAAGGGGGGAGGCTCGAAGCCGGCCACGGCATCAGTTCTGTGGATCAGTGCCTGGTACGTCGACGTTCCCAAGACGCCTCGTTGGCCGACAGGCATAGTGAAGTCAAAGTCCGCTTGCACTTCTTGTGCCTCTTCCCTGAGTGCCCGAAGGACCTTTAGTGTGAAGAAGAGAAAGTAGGGCCCCTAGAGCAGTCCCCCGACATCCTCGATAGGTACCGTGACCTCCTAGGAGTTGCGCCAACTGAAGTCGACTGCCGGGCCACCATGAGCTTCAGAGACCACTCTCTCAAAGCTTTTGGGGCCATGGCCTGCAGTGGGAACACAACTTTGAGTCTTGGTCTCTGTCGAGGCACCAGAGACATACCTGATGGGGGCCCGTCACCAACATGGCGTGATTGCATGCACCACATAGAGTGAACCCCGTTTTTCTCTATGTCATCTCGCACAGACTCAAAAAGATTTGACAAAAAGGTTGAAAAGGCCTGCCTCCAAAAAAGGCAGAGGGTAGTTCGAATCAAGACCTGTGCTTAACTGGCACAGAAGGAAAAGAACTGACTTGCGAGCGCCGCACTTGTGGCTTTATAGGCAACCGTGATGTCACAGACGGCTCTGACACTGATGACGCCAAGCAGATCCGAACGACGAACGCTGATCTGAATGACGCCACCCGACGGTGCGCGCAGGGTACTGCTCAGCAAAAAATTCCCAATTCCAAGCTGATGCCAGGAAATTCCAAGGTAAGGAATCTGCAGCTATAAGATACATGAAAACGTCACACATAGATAAACTGGAAAATTGGCAGGTATGTAGATGGGGACTACACATCTTGCTTTGGTCCTACAACTGAAAGAACAGTGTCGATTGCAGCATGTCAAGACTCAGAAGTATAATAGAGCTGCTTTTGGGTCTCAGTCCTAGCAGAGCAGTAGGTGGGAAGTGAGGTACATTGCAGAGCTAGTGCGGCATCTTAGTATGGGTAGAAAATCTCTGATTGTACACACAAGTAATGAGGTGTATGGCAGACCTACATGCCTGTCCTATTTCTGGAAGGGCAGAGTTGGACAAAAATGACACGAATGAGATGTAAGGATGCATGTGAGTCCCTCTACCCAAAGAACAGTGGTGTGTGACACAATGCCCCAGTAAAGAAGTACAGAGGTATTAGCGTGGAGTGCTGCAGATCATATTTCAGCTGTCAGTACTGGAAGAATTGGGCTGGGTGTGTCACATGCGGCTTAAGCTCTAACAGCAGAGCTGCATTGTGGTGCTTCTATTGTTATGGAATGATGCGAATGTAGAGCTGCTGGCTGTGACTCCCTGTACAAACAGATAGGTGGTTACTGCTTCAGGTCAGGAGGCACATGGAAGAACTGTACAAAGTTCTCAAAAATGGAATAGCAGTAGGTGGAGGCTGGAGGTCAGGAGGTGCATGGCAAAGTTGCATGGGGGTTCCAGTACTACAGGAGTGTGTGTGAGAATATGCAAAAAGAAATGCAACTACAGATTTACTTCATTTAAAGAAATCCGTATTGATTAACATCTGTACCCAACTATTTTCCATTTTATTATTTCAAGTATATCTGTAAAGAGAGTCTGTGAAAGGCCATTAAATAAATATGTTTGCACTCTGTATTACCAGCTCTGAACACAAGAAGATAGCGCCAATTCTGCTTCTACTTCTGTTTCATTGGAGTACACAACCTATACATTATAAAGAACTAGACTGCTGCATGAGTATTGCACAGCGTCACTTCCACCACTTTATTTGATCACGGGCAGCAGTGGCAAAGAGTGGTTCTACTGCTGTGGTGATTCACCGCGTGCTAACCGTGCACATGTTGCTGTCCAGCATGAATATCTTATTCGAACAGTATTTATCAACATTTTTGGACCTTTTATTGAGTTCTCTATTCTCTTACCTTCTTATCCTAGTGTTATTTGGTTACATCCTGATATGATTTGGTTTAATTATAGTTACCTGTGTTTATTTTGGTGTGTTTGCAGGTCCTCCAATAAAAAAACGTAGCTGCTTTGTATGCCTCTAATACTAAAAGTTGCTTTATAAGAAAAAAGTCAGACTACTTTAGATCAAAGGTCGCAATTTTGTTTTTTGCTTATCTAAGGGTCATGTTATTGAACCATAGTGGTGGCCTAAACTTGACAGAAAAAAAATACTACACTGACAAGTTAGCACATTCGCATAGTGTATGGGAGGAAAAACATCGACCACGTTTTTTCAAAACTGTAAATCATGATTTTCTTGCAGGAGCTGTGAATGCACGAAACTCACAGCTAATCGGAGGGTTATCATGGCCGCTTTGTCCACTTTGGCTTATTCCATTCATTGCTCCTTTTGTTGTCTCCACTTGAGAAATAAAAGCACTGTAAGGGAGGAAACAGAAATGAAAACATTTATTTTCCAATTACATTTATTTGAGGTTCTTTTTCAAATTGTAATACCGATTTGACGTTTTAAATTCAAAATCATGTACAGAAAGGAATTGATTTTTTTCAAGAGCCAACAAATGCTCCTTAGCAAGATGCAGTGGTTCAAACAATTTAAGACCTAAACACTAGCTAGCACTTATAGGAAAAGACAAACAAGTTACTTACCTTCAGTAACGCATTATCGGGTAGATACAATAGCTAGTTGCAGATTCCTTACCATTGAAGTTCCCCAGATGTCTGACTGGATTCAGAAGATTTTTGTGTGAGGAGTACCCCTGTGCGCTGTCAGGTGGCTTTGTTTGGTTCTGTGCAACATCCTCACAAATGATGTCATGGTCACCTATATAGGTACCACCCAGGTGCAAAGACATCAGTTACTTTGATTGACTTTCGATGCCAAAAGCACATAGCCATGAAGTGAACTGACAAACGTGTGTCCAAACTAGGACCCCGAAAAGGGAGGAACCTTAGCCTTGGAAATCTGCCCGCAGATCTGGGAGGCAGGGTGAGTCTGTAGGGAATCTGCAGCACAATATTGTCTCTATCAGATAAGGCGTTACCGAAGGAAAGTAACTTGTTCATCTGATAGAGACTTCTGGCTGCAGATTTCTTAGCTTTGAAAAGATACCCAAACCATGTCATCCTGGCGACGGGCTGCTGACAAACTTTCAATACTAAAAAGCCCTGCAAGACCGAATGGGTAAAATGCCCTTCCCTACGGACTTGACTGTCCAGACAGCAGTGTTTAGCAAATGTGTGCAGGGATGCCCACGTTGCTGTCTGGCATATGTCCAGGACTGAGACTCCTCGAGCCAATGACGTGGTCTCAGTTTTTCTCCTGGTGGAATAGGCCTGTAAACCCCGAGAAGGCTGCTTTTTAGCCAGGGCTACAGAGAACAACCCAGCATGAAATGGTTAATTTCTGTACTGCCCAACCTTTTTTTTTTTAGCTCCGCCATAGCCCATAAAGAGTTGGTCGTCCACCCAGACCTCTTGTGCAGTCAAGGCAGAACAACGATGCTCTTTTTGGGTCCAGACAGTGGAGTCATTCATCTTCTTTAGACTGATGTGAAGGAGTGTAAAAGGTGGGCAGGGTGACAGGCTATCCCAAATAAAATGTGGTCACCATTTTCAGCAGAGAAGAGACCCTGTGCGAAGCACCACTTTGAGAATACAGAGAGATAAAGAGGGTTGGATGAAAAAGTCTGCAGCTCACTCATCCTCTGGATAAATGTTATTGCCAATAGGAAGTCTGTCTTGATAGTAGGCAGCCAGAGGGGACAATTGTGCTGCGGCTCAAAAGGAGCACACATGAGTTATGTGAGAACCAGATTTCAGTCCTACTGAAGCATGATAAAGGGCGAAGGGCGAAATATATGCATGAGCCCTTTGAGGAACCTATTTACAATAGGGGACTTAAAGAGGGTTGGTCAGGCAGCCCTAGGAAGGTGGACAGAGCAGAGACATAACCCTTAATAGTGCCCACAGCAGAGCCTTGGTGGGGAAGGGCAAGAATGAGAAGAATATCAAAAAGAGGCAGAAAGAGGGACGATATTTGTTCTGTATAATATTTTTTTTTAAATTGCCATTAGCAGGCGTATACTGCTTTGGTGGAAGGACGCCTGGCTGCCAGAATAATGTTCCAAATTTCAGGAGGAAGGTCAATAGCTATGAACTATCGATGCTCAATCTCCATGCTAGAAGGTGGAGAGTTGACATGGTTGGGTGGAGGACCGTCTCCTGCTGCTGTGACAGAAGATCCTCCCAAAGGGACAGCCTGATCAGTGGACTGACGCTCATTTTCAGAAGCTCGGGATACCAAACTAGCCATGTCCAGTCCAGAACCACAAGGATGACTTGGGCCTTGTCATTCCTGATCTTCATGAGAACTATGGGCAGAAGTGGTATAGGCGGAAAGGCCTACAGTAGGCGAAAAGTGTTGAGACGAAAAGTGTCTGAGTGCTAGCCACCTCAGAAACTCCAACACAGAAAACTGCTGACATTGCGCGCTCTCTTCAGAGGCCATCAGCTCTAACCAAGGCTCTGCCCACGGCTGAAAGAGTCCTTGCCCCACTTCTGAATGGAGATGCCACTTGTGATCCGCTAGGCATTGACAACTGAGTTTGTTTGCCCTGACATTCAGAGAACCTGCCAGATGCTGAACCACCAGGGCTATGCCCTGCTGTCCCAGCCATGTCCAGGGGTGCAAGGCCTCTTAACAAAGGGTCCACAACCCCATGCTGCCGTGGGAGAAGACAGCTTGGGGCAAGCCCACCTTCAGCAGCCAGTCGTCGAGATAAGGATATACTGACCTCCTTAATCTCTGCAGATGAGATCCAACCACCACCAACACCTTGGTGAACACCAGAAGGGGGCTGGTAAGAACAAAAAGGGAACACAGTAAATTTAAAGTGCTTGTGGCCTACCTTGAACTGCAGGTAATGTCTGTGGGCAAGCAAGATGGGCATGTGAAAATTCACATCTTGCAATTTCAGTACTACTTGCCAGTGTCCTTGATCTAGGGCCGACAAGACCTGAGACAAAGTGAGCATCTTGAATTTCTCCTTTTTGAGGAAGAGATTGACAGTTCAAAGGTTTAGAACAGAATGAAGTCTCTTGTTCTTTTTGGAAATCAAAAAGCAGCAGGAATAACAACTACTGCATACTTCTGATAACGGAACCTTCTCCATAGCTCCCTTGTCCTTGAATGCTGTAATTTCCTCTATGAGCAAAGACAGATTATCCTCCGCCAGCCGTTCCTGTGTTGGCAATGGAGGAGGAGGGGACATCAGTCAGTGCTTCACTGAAGGACAATAGGGGTTCGGATGAGTGAGCCCAGGCTGAAGCACTTCCTTCAAGGGGTTAGTCTTGACTGCCACAGAAGGAAGTTTGATGTCAAAGACCTCTGTTGCCCCCTTCACCACCGTTGCATAAGATGCTCCCTCCTTCATAGCCACGGGAGGTGGAGACCATACCAGTCCAAAAATGTTGGGGTCTCTAACCGGTATTTTAAAGGGTCTAGTGACACTCCCATTCTTCCCCTTGCCTTACTGCTCCAGAAAATGTTTAGGTAATGACTTAGGACCAATAGGCCCTGCTGGTGCCAGAATTGGCATCAAGTGGCGCCGTTTTGACTCCAAGCCATCAGAGATGAGAGCATCGGTGCCGGGACTGGTGCTGGAGAAGGACGCATTGGTACGACTGGTCCCGATCCAGATCCATGAGACCCCAACGGAGCAGAGGCCTGAGCTGTCGGCACGGAACCTGATGAGGCCTCCTCCAACCCCATGGGTCCCAAAGGCGCTCCAGCGGGGTCAGCCCACTTGAATATGTGGTGCATAGACTCGTAAAACTCCGTAAGTTGAGCAGGGGTCGCTCTGGCTCCCGGAAACCTGGCAACGGCTCCGTAGAAACGTGCCTGGAATGTCAACATTCCAAGCTTATGCGGCAGGCTGACAGATGAGGAGATGTCAAAGACCTCTTCAACTTCTTTCATTTCTTGAGCCTCTTCCCTGAATGTCTAAAGGACTTCAAGTGAGAGGAAGAGGACTTGAGCCACCTGAAGCAGTCACGCAACCTTCTTCTAGATTGGGACAGAGACCTCCTAATAGTTGCGTTAAATAGGGTTGGCTGCCAGGCCACAAGCAGCTTTAGGGACCGCTCCCTTAAAGCTTTCGGCACCATTGCCTAGCAGTCCGAGCACAACAAATCGCGGTCGTGCTGAAGACAGCATAAGCAACCCAGGTGCCGGTCTGTAACAGACATGGTGAGGTGACAGGTGCCACATGGCTTAAACCCTACCTTCCTGGATGACATTCCTGCAACACACTTCGACAAAGAACCAACAAAATGCAAAAAAAAGACTGTCAAAAAGAGATAGAGGTAGTCCTTCTTCAGATCGGCGCCAACTGGAGCGGAAAGAAAAGAACTGACATCTGCACGCCTGGGTGGAGCTTACATAGGTGACCAAGACATCACTTCTGCTACCGACGACACCGAGCGGAACTGAACGAAGCCACCTGACGGTGCACAGGGGTACTGCTCACGCAAAATGTAAGGGATCTGCAACTAGAAGCCATCATCAGATCAATGTGTTTCCAAAAACAGTATACAGAGTGCTAGATTCACCAGTGTTTTTCCTTCTTTTTATTTATGTATATTTTGTAAACCATTCGACCAGAAATGCATCATAGGCTATTAAAGGGGCTACATTAGCCATTTTAGGTTTCGGCTAGGCAGTGCGAGCGCTGTTTCAAAGCAACGTGTAGTGATCAATCTGTGGGCTTAAGCCCGCCCATAGGCTTTACATTTGCTTGGAACAGTTTCTACATAGTCTCGGAAATTGGCTGATGGGGAGATTCTTGCATAGGACTGGTCAGTGATGGCTTTCAAAGCTCAGCAACGAATTACGATCTCCAGAAATTGAGAAAACATGGGTGCATTTTTCTATACTTGGCAAGGATCTTAAGACAAGCGGCGGCAGCAGTTTTGCCCTGTTCATCTGCATGTTAAATCATAATTCCTGTTTCCTTTCATTCAGCCTTTCAAAGAATTTTTCAGCCATGATTTAATCATCCTCCCAAATAATCAAGATGCCATCAAAATATCTCCGCTGTTCCATTATGTTGTTGTAAAAGGGGTTTATAGCAATGGTATATAGCAGTTTGTTTAAAATAATGCACGTCTAGCAGTGCTTTACCAACTTTTAGCACCCCAACCAAATTTTTAGAACACATTTTTTGTGGTCCACCAAGCTTTATTGGACATGAGGAAGTCATTTTTTTGTAATTTGACTAAAGCATTATGTGGTAGTGCACTGTCATTTATAGACAGCACATTTTCCATTGAAATGACCATTAAATATACACAGACATACAGTTTTACTGATATAACTACACTGCACAAAATTCATGTGTGGAAATCGGTTTTAAGTGAATATGTATCATTTGTGCATCACCAACTTAAGTGTTTTGATTTGTTTGATCTTATTAAAATATTTCCATTACACTTCAGAATGTAAAAAAAAAAATTAGGCTTCATTTTTTATTTCCTAACTGCTCAATATGTACAGTTCATTTATAGGTATTTACATTGTGTTGTGTGTTACAAAAATGACATCCTACAGTCTTTCCTTTCAAATTCTCTGTATGCCAGCAAGACTAACATTATTCACTTTTGTTTTCTTTCTCGGACTGAAAAGAAAAAGGAGATTGTAAACCCCATGTAGAATAAGCATTTGCAATGAAATTGGTCTGAGTTAGAGCTATTGGCATTGTAATTTCAAAACTGGACTTTTCCTGCCACATAAATTGGTCAACCCTGCCACAATTTCTTCTTTTCCTGCCATATAATTCCAGTAGTCCTGTATTTAACTAAAACACTTCCATTTAACTTCTTCCTCTATCTTACAACATATACAATTATCATGTAAACCTTTATCAGAAATAAACTTTTGGCATTAGAGTATAAAGCTCAAACCCCCACAACAAAAATATAATTTGGGACGGATTGGAGGGTAAAAGGAAAGAGGGAGTCGGGAGTAAAGATGGAGAGGACAAGTGGTCTAGTAACTTGTCATGGGCCCTGGAGTAAGAAAGGAAAATGGTTGACTGCAATTTTGGTAGGAAAACAGCAGTAATAAGAGGGGAGTGTGGTCCGTAGGTCTCTGGGCCCCAATGCCACTGCACCTTTTCACCATTGATAACTAAGCCTCAGGAGAGAAAGTGGATGGGGCAGAAAAAGAGAAGCAAAAGGAATACAACAGACAAAAGGAAGAGAAGGGGTCGCAAAGAAATAAAAGAAAGAAGGGAAAGAAAGATTGAGAAAATGAAAGCACAACTAAGAAGAAATAGCGCAAACGTGCGAGACAAAAAACAAAGGTGAGGAAGCTAGTGAACAAAAGATAAAGAGGGACAAATAATGAAAAAAGTGTGAAAAGAAAGGGAAAATTAACAGTAGAGAATAAAACAGAGATAGTGAGAGAAACAAGCAGCAAACAAATAAGGGCATGTATCTACTGACACATTTCCCAGAGAGACAGAATGGGAAAGCCACTTTGGGTCCCGACAAGTAACTTGTGCCTTCAACATTCAGATGGGAAAAAGAGGGATTTGTATTAAAACGTGAATTGACAGCAAGAGGTAAGAAAAACACCAGAGAAAGGAAGGAAGAAAGATCTAAAAATTAAAAGTGAAAGGACACATACCAAGTCAAAGGAAAGACAAAATAAAGACAAAGAAAGAATGTAGGGGAGAGACAAAGATAGTGAGAGAATGAATGCCTGATGAAGAAAAAAAGAGGAACAAAACGAGGAAAGAAATAACCACGTTTTTGTGAATTTGAAAGAGGACATAGCAAGAGGAAGAGGGACATAAAAAAAGGAAGAGGAGTAGAAATAAACAGTATAAAGAGAGAAGCTGTTAACGTGTGGATTTTAAGAGCTGGAAAGAGAAAAGGGGGAGAAAGAAAACATTGAACAGAGTAAAGGAAAGAATGGAGTGAATGAGGTGAAACAGACCTTCCCAAATAAAGATGGCAGCTAAGAATAGATTTAATTGGTTCCCCCATGCCCTCAAACAGACGTCAGAGTGTGGAACAGCAGAGGGCACTGCAGAACAGCAAGAGGTGCATTAGCCTAGTAGTATGTGAACCCCAATATAGCAATATTGGGGCGCTTCAGATCAGGACTGTGGGGTATGGACAGAGTTGTGTCCCGGCCCAATGCTGGAATAACAGAAAGGCAGTGGGTGAGGAATGAGACCCTGAGCGTTGTGTAATTCCTACTATTGGAATAATGGGGCACTGAAGGTTAGGGTTCAGGTGCACTGACATGAGTTGTATGTGGGCTTCAGTACTGGAATAGTAGCAGGCACACAGGCTAAGAAGTAAGGTATGTTAATGGAGCTACGTGTGGGACCTAGTATTGGTGTGGCAGCGCTGCCGAGTGTTAGCGGGAGGTGTCCTGTTGAAGCTGCGGGTGGGGCCCAGCATGGTAGTGGTATTGCCTCTAAACCACAGAAGCGGGGAGTCCTGAAGGGCGTGTGTGTGAACCTTAGTACTGAGAAGAAATGTGCACTGAATATTAGAATTGATGGATTCTGGCAGAGCTGTGGCGTTTCCCATCAACAGTGACATTGGATGTTAGACTTGAGGTGGAGTGGCTGAGCTGTGATTTGCTTTTTTGGGTGCAGTATTGGCTTGGCACTGGGACTGAATATTAGAACTGAGCTGCTGCAATAGAAATGTATGTGAGTGTGGTCCCAGTATAGGAAAGGAAGTGACCTCACCGTGGTAGAACTGAGGTGCACTGATGGAGCTGTAAAGAAGAGGTCCTAGTACTCGAGGAGCAGAGTATACTGACTGGAAGAACTGAGGTGTCCTGCTAGACAGCATGTGTGGGCTTCCTGTCAGGGCTGAGCGCTTGGAGTCTGTGTGCACTGATGGAGCTGTGCCCAAGGTCCCAGTACAGGAGCGGCAGAGTGTACTGACGGGAAGAACTGAGGTGCCCTGGCAGACAATGCGTGTGGGGTTCCTAGCACTGGCACGGCTCAGGGCTTTGAAGCGTGTGAACTGAGGTGCACTAATGGAGCTGCGTCTGAGGTCTTAGTAGTGGAGCAGCAGAATGTACAGACTGCAAGAACTGAGGCCCTCTGGCAGAGAGTGTGTGGGGTTCTGGCACTGGCACAGCGGAGAGCTTGGAGTGTATGAACTGAGGTGCACTGAAGGATCTGCGAGTAGGATCCCAGTATGGAGCAGAAATGGACACTGTCTCTAAAGATTGCGGGGCTATGGTAGAGTTGGTAAAGAAAATCCAAGCCTAGAAAGGGCGGGAGCCAGGCAGCTGAGAGAGGGTGCAGAGTCTGCAAAGACCAAATGTGACTAAGATAACTGTCTGATTTATAGCCTTGCTTACAGCTAAGTTCAGAGCAAGAATGCTCTGCAAATTAAAAGGTAAGCTTCCCTGGACAGGAGCAGGAAACAAAGTAAAAATAAAAGTCCCCGACAGACTAGATAAACAAGACAAAGTGTAATTATACAGTAGTTGGTCCCTGCTCCCACATAGAATAAGGGGGGGACAAAGAGACATGACTTACCACTAGCAAGCAAGGACTTTTAAATGACACTGAAACTAACAAATGAAATAGCTGGAAGCCCATAAAAAAAGTATACCGAAGAGTATACAAGAGGTCGTACTCTTCCGCTCAACCTAAAAACAAGCAGCAATGTGTCAGATGATATAGCCTGACATTTGACATCGGTTTTTGAAGTGCAGCAATTGTAACAAGATAAATACACTATTTAAAAGCATCATTTATTCCTTGGACTTTCATGATCCACCAAAAATCAACTAGCAGCCCAACACTGGTTCTTGACCTGCAGTTTGGGAAACACTATCACAGCTGCTACTGATCTCGCCAGTCTGAAGAACAAAGTCTTCTTCAAACTGAATGAAGTTCTTGTTCAGTACTAGTGTTGTGCACACTATACCAGAATCTATTGGGGTGTACTAGTTCTATTCTGAAGTACTTATTAGTTTCTCGATGGTCCGTAATGTGACCTTCTGCTAAATACGAATTTGGAATGCTTAAACATCTAACAAGATCAATAGTTATTTCTCAGAGTTGTAATCCAGGTCTTTTAATTCTGTTTAGATTCTCCTTTGAATCCTTTAATAGTAACAGCATCTTCTTCGCCCGTGGGTGGAGATGGTAATCTAAAAACTGAGCCAATGGTTCAAGTGGTGAACTATATGCTAGACACAAAAGGCCTCACTGCAAGAGGTGTCAATTCTTGCAAGTTTTTGGGAGGCAACAGAAACATGAGAAAGTGGGATGTTATCAGCAGAGGAAATCATTCTCCATTTTGGAAACCCACCCATATCTCTTGGTTACCTCAATCAGTAATATGATTTCCCTATCAATGGTGCTGTTAGGGTTGCCTGAGTGTATTCTATAGCTGTACCCAGACAGTCTGAATTATTACTTTATTATTCTTTCCTGTCTTCTACCACTACAGCTCCCCTTTTGTCTGCTAGGTTAATGATGATTTCATGCTTATTTCTTAAGTTTCTCAAGGTGGTTCATTCTACTCTAGGGATGTTAGCAAAAAGGTGGAGGCTTTAGTTTCTGATCTTTTTAAATCCTACAGTATGGCATGTTCATATGTCAGTATCTGGGATGGAACCATACTGGATGGTAGAGTGAAAAGTAACTTTCTTTTAAGCTCTTACCTGTTTTCATTAGGTTTAGCCAGTGCATTAACCTTAAAGGAGTAGAGGAGTCTTCATTTTCTAAAATAAAATTGGTGCAGCTCAATTCTACATTCAAATGTATGATCTTTATCAGTAGGGGTGAAACCAAGCCAGAATTTTAAGACCTTGGTCTTCACCTCTATCACTACCATAATCATAGGAGAATCTGTTGCTGGTTCCTGCCTTTGTTCTGTGTAGTCACTTGTGTCACTTCTATTCTTTCCTAACCTTTTGAGTTTTGATTGTTCCTCTTATTATTCACAACGTTCTGCCTCTTCCTTAAAAAGGCCTGCTCATGTTACCAAATGTTGAATTATAAGGAAAGAACGGAGGCCAAAAACCAGTGTTCCAAGTTGGCCTACTGCTTATATGTTTATCTCTACTACTCTGCACTTGACATGAAAGTCCAATTGGCAGGGTCCCTTCTGTTCTTGTTGTCTTTTTCTCTCTGAATCTCAAACTCCAGACTTATGGAGCAAGCTCCTTTCACATAATGGTAGTCTCACAGGAAAATATCACAGTGTGTTTTCTAAGTGTTATAAGGTATTTGTTTAAAAAAAAATCCTTGAACTTTGCTATCTTGTTGTTGACTTACTTCAATTTCTTTGCATGTATCGTTATCTGTTGTATCACGTAATGTTTTTCAATTGTTTCAATTAGCATGGCGGCAGAGAGTCTCTCAGCTGTGTTGATAATTTGCACTAGGCAAAAATCATTCACAATGTATTTTAGAATAGATGTTAGACTCTTAAGATTACCTTGGCCTAAGAAAGGAGAGAGAATGGTGATTGCAGATATATCTCATCTCACTTTACCATCATTGCTCCCACCAGAGACCATCACTTTGACCCTCATGCAGGTGGTGCCGCTGTAACTGGTGGAAGGAACCGGAAACCTATCTCTAGGGAAATCGTCAGCAAGAACAGACAACGCAGAGCACTCCCAGTAGCGCTACAGGTGAAAGTTTATTTTCAGCAGGGACATGTGACATAAATGGACACTAGGGCCCTCATTCTGACCCTGGCGGTCCTAAGCCGCGGGCAACGGAAGCACCGCCAACAGGCTGGCGGTGCTTCATTGCCCATTCTGACGCCGCGGTCAGAAAAGGGGATCCAGCGGTTTCCCGCCAGAATACTCCTGGCAGGGCTGAACCTCCATGGCGGTGCTGCAAGCAGCGCCGCCATGGGGATTCCGACCCCGTTCCCGCCATCCTGTTTCTGGCGGTTTTGACCGCCAGGAACAGGATGGCGGAAACGGGTGTCGTAGGGCCCCTGGGGGCCCCTGCACTGCCCATGCCACTGGCATGGGCAGTGCAGGGGCCCCCTAACAGGGCCCCAGCATGATTTTCACTGTCTGCATAGCAGACAGTGAAAATCGTGACGGGTGCAACTGCACCCGTCGCACCCCTGCAACACCGCCGGCTCCATTCGGAGCCGGCCTCTGTGTTGCAGGGCCTTTCCCGCTGGGCCGGCGGGCGCTCCTTTGATGGGCGCCCGCCGGCCCAGCGGGAAAGCCAGAATGGCCTCCGCGGTCTTTTGACCGCGGAGCGGCCAAATGGCGGTGCCCGCATGGCGGGCGGCTACCGCCGCCCGCCGCGGTCAGAATGACCGCCTAAGTGTGATTTAGACGCACCATAGGTAACAGGTATTACTAATACTCAATTTAACTGTTAACTGTTATCTGTTTGCTGACCTCAAATGAATGGAAGGCAGAGGCTACTTTACTAAGATTTGAACTCATGACCTTCAGATCACTGCAGATGTAAGCAGCTAGAGTGGACTCGCTAATTCACCTTATTGTATGATATGCTGTGAGGCTCAATCTACCCTTATTGAAGAAGAGCAAGGAAACCAACACACCTCTGGGGGAGGGGGTACTTTTTCTGTGCAAGCAAAGCAACAGTCAAAATAGAGTACAGAAAATCAGAAAATGTGTTCACATTGTGTATTCCCAGTAGCTGAAAAGGTAGTGTTGCAAGACTTCTTATCCATTTGAATTGGGACTTTAAGCACTGAAACAATAATCCTTGCCAACAACTTACATAGCAGTGATGCAACCTTGCTTTTAGGTCACGCTAGACATCTTTAGCTGTCTGCAGATATATTGTTTCAAATAGTCTAACTTACACTTAGAGCGGGCTTTGGGTCTGCACCTTTATCACGATTGAATGACTGTCAGTTTTAACTGCCTGCTTGTAACTGTTTTACTCGTCTCCCTGTTCTCATGTTTGTTCTTTCTTGAGAAGCATTTCTGTCTCATCAACTTTTGATTGATATCTTGTATCATTTCACTCTAATGCCAGGAAGCCTTTTTTTCATGTTATGGCTCCTATTTCATGTAGACACAATAAACGTGCATCTACCAGCCTTTGCCATTGAAAGTATTCACTTTAGGAAGCAAAAGGGAATATTGGCAGCTCTGGCGATTTTGGAATTCTAATTTGTTGTATTATTTAATACAGTTGTACTGTGTGACAATTGCAATTGCATTGTGTCCAGACCCAGCATGACTACATCTTAGAAATATATCATTATATTAAGTAATAGAACAAAACAAGTCAATTCAGTGATGGCCACCACGTTACATCACAAATAGATGGAGCACGGAGGGCATCTTGGAATTATATTTAGCTGTAATATGAAGCACAGTTATACCATTCCCCGATGGACGCCATGTTGTGTCCAGGTGCACTGTGGCTGCCATTTTGGGACTGTAGGCCCATGTTGAATATCATAACAAAAGAGTATTCCAAGATGGTCACTGCTGGTGTTAAATATTTTTTTAAGATACCAACTGGCTTTAAAAAGACAATATGAGCAATGGCTGGTGCAAAATGACGTCAAGCTGGACTGATGAACAAAGTACTGCTTATTTCACTACAATGTAGGAATGTATATGAGGGAAACAAACACCATAAACACATTAATTGGCGCAAAATATACCTGTAATTTGACTTTCAAAGCCTGAATTTTGTTTTTAACTCATGGGTCATTATCCTAAAAAACATTATCGATTTTTATTGAGTTTGTGTAGTTGCCAAATTTTGACTTGGCAAATGTGCATACAAAGTTCATGCTTCAACACTACAGTGCATACATGCCAACCCTCCCGATTCAGGCGGGAGACTACTAATTTCAAGACTGGTCTCCAGCCTCCTGCATGGAAAAACACGATTCCTCTGCGTTCTTCCGCTGACCAGGCCTGGTCTTGTGTAACTCGAAGTATGCACTGCCAGCAAGCTACCCCTGCAGGCCAGTACACAGCACTTGCATCACACTCTCTCTGCCTGCCATATCACTTTCTCCACGCTTCTGACAGGTAACGAAAAAACACATACATTTGCATAACTAATATCCGCTCCAGCAGCAGCGAACTAGGAAATTCCATATATAACAGGAACCCGGTTCAGGCCCCAATAGAAGTCGATGGTGGAAATACATTTTTTTTAAAAATTTTAAACATTTTTTTTTTTAAATATCCCACTTTTCTCTTCTAAAATGTTGGAATGTATGCTTTAGTGAGCTGCTTTCATCCAGAAAGTCAATTGCAGCCAATAATATTTGCCAAGCAGCTTCTGGGCTGATACTTAAGAGGGGTGAACACACATGATTTCAGAGAAAGACCACAAATAAGGACTTTTCTTGTTATTTATGGGGAATAAATCTCATGAAGCAGCAGAATAATTTTCTATTTATTTTATAGCTTGATTTTTTTACTTCTTTAAGCCTGGCAATTGTAACTAATACTGTTAATTACTTTGCAACTATTTTAAAATAACTGCGTTCCTATAGTTTTAAAATAAATGTAGAGTGGTTCTTTACAGTAAACTGTCTAAATGCCAGAAGAACAATGGTAAACCTTCCTTGCTTTATGTACCTGTGAAGAGTATAAGAAAAGTTAAAAACATTTCCTCTTACCAATTTCCCTTACTCCCCATCTGACAGCTATGTGAACCCGTTCATAAGCATTTACTTTTATTTATTTTTAGAGACAATATCTTGCATTGTATTTCTTCAGCAAGTTGAGTCAAATAAGATTTCACCCTATACTGCTTATTGTTTCTGAACCTTCATCAGCAAAAGTTGTAATGGTTTGTATTTCTCATTTTGATATTTTGCTTAAGGCACACTTTTTTTTTTTTTACAACTTACACAAATGTATGATTTTTATATTTGGTTACTCCAGGTCTAAATTGCATTTGAAATACTGTTTGCATACATGTATGTGGAATTTGAACGTTGTGCTGAAATAGAAGGTCCTTGATAACATCATATTGACTCTGATTTCTGACATTCTATTTATTGCCTTACATTTTTAAACCATCACTCCCGTCCTCCATCACAGAACAATGTGCTCCAGGCTTTCAACACTTAAAATACCACTTGACCCTAAGAAATCTGTAGATGGTACTGCTTTCTCAGTAGAAGCTGCCAAGCTCTGGAACTCACTACCAGCCAGCATTAGAAGTATCCAGGAGCATATAACCTTCATAAGTCAGTTGAAAACATGGCTGTTTCCAAGATGACTATACCACCCCGCTTCCTGGCAACAGAGCTCAGACAGACAGGCACACCTTCAAGTGCAATCTTCATCTGACAACCAACAGTTTATAAAAAAAACAGCAAACTGCTTTCGATGTGCAGGTAAGCTAAGAAGGACTGACTAGTGGTTCAATGGGCATTATATAGATATGTAATTTCTTATATAACATTCATAACCACAATAATACTAAGAACATACTACTTAGCGGTTACTAACCAAGTTAAAGTTATACCTCCTTCATTTACATAACAAATATCTGCTACAAGGGTTGTCCATCTCCAAATGAACAGGCAAGGAATAACTGAAGAGATCTGAAACACTGCTGGAAAATTCAAAATACTTTAATCTAGCCCACCACTGCAGGTCCCAACTATCTATACACTGATTGCTTCTTAACATCTCACAGTGACATTCAGATATGGGTGGTAGTAAAAATAAATATGTCCACCCCGACAGATCTCATCACTTGACACTCGCTCCAGCCATGCAAGCTCAGGACCTCAACTGTACACAAAATCCCAGATTGGACAACCCAGTGCAGTAACCAGCTAAGCAGGTTCTAATCATGAAAAAATGCCAAAGCAGGGTCTGCAAGCTGTTGAAAGCTACCAGTGCACTGAAAACTATAAACCTGCACATGCCTCTCACACATCAGCATACACAAACCTACTAGGCACCCTTAACACGATAACCACACCTTGGTAGTCTTCACTCATGACATGGAAACACTTCCGACATAGGATCACAAAACAAAGTCAACACCATTCCAACCACACACCGTACATGGCATAGCTCACTAAATATGTAGGAAGGTGCTTCAGTGCCCCACATAGGGGTGGTAAATCCTATATAAATGCTGCAATACAATGGAATACAATTCCCAAAGGTGACAACACAGCTTCCTTTAGAGAATGTACCCGTAAAATGCGTTTTCCATTTGTCACAAACAATATGCACTCAATCACTCAGGGCAGCAATAGCTGACTAACTTACTTCACTGGCATGAAAAATCCAGCAAATACTTCCACACCGAATGTGTGGGCTACGTGACACTATGCAAAAATGGCACTTTCGCATGTTGCCTTTCCATGATGCTTAAACTCACATCCCATACCCACTTCAGGTATGTACTTTCAGCTTTATTGATACCAGTTTTTGACATACTCTGCAACGCTCAGTGACCCATTCACATACCCTGACAGAGAAATATATACATAGATAAAGACAGTGGACTCGCCACTGTTCTCTGCAGTATGAGTTTCATGAAAGTAGCTCAGAGAGGTGGTCGAGTGCAGCAGATCATTATTATTGTTTTGGCTTGCTGTCTCAAATCTTCTGTTTCATAGTGCTGAAAGTTACAAGTCTTGGAAAAGGAACTAGAAAAAACAACACATGCACTGGCAAAGCAAGGCCAATTGGCTTAGCAAATGCTTTTTCACGTGCTGCTATGCAGTCCAACAATTCCCTGGCTCTCTAGAGTGACTTGTCACAATGGGGACAGAATACATCTCAAGCCCAAAAACAAAGTTGTCAACTAAAATTATTTGATGTTGATATATTGTATGTTGGAATAAAAAAATATATATGTCACAAGCTGTGCAACAGTTAGCAAAGTTAGATCCATATTTGTAAGATTCCAGTATTTCATAGCATGTATGGACGGGATGCATAGGGGCTCTTCATGTAGGATACCTTTTTTACCAGTTATCCCTTTATAACAAATAGCACTATTTATGTAATTACTTATAGACCTATTTGTAAAATGGGAAAATAAAACTACACGTTCCAGAAAACAATGCATTTTAGCCAAAAGAACTGCTCGAAGATTACGCATAGGGCAAAGGCACTTCGGCTGATTTTTTTCTATTTTGGTATGGCGTCATCTAGGGCCTTTTGATTTAACTAAAATATTTATAATGTACTTACCTAAAGGGGCTTTCAGTCAACTATCCTCATCAACTGTCTTTTGCTGTGTCATTCACATTTTCTTCCATCAATTACAACATAATGCACGAGGTTATAGGTCAGCCCACTTCAGTCCCTACCTAATTTCACAGTGTGTGACAGCATTTTTCTTTTACACCAGGAGCACAGCCACACACAAAGTAGTTCCTCACAGGGCCAGGGGCTGCAGTGCAATGTGTGCTTCTTGAGAAAAAAAAAAAACTTTTTGCTGCTCGCCTTTTTAAAAAAAAAATATTGGTTAGGGCCTGGCAGCTCCCCCAAACTTGCTACCAGGCTTCTTATGTCACATCAGACAAATGCACATAATTCATCATTTTTTTAATCTAAAATCACCACCCAAGCGTGAGCATATGTCTAAATGCAAGGACACCCATTTTTTTTATGCTTTTTGACTTAATAGAAAATCATTCAAAGAATACTGCCTCTGAGCATGCATAGCTAGCCATCTATCAATGTTTTTGATTTCAATAAAAGCAGTCCAAATATGGTCGGCCATGCAGTATAACTATTGCAAAAGCCATTTCCCGAAGGCCGCCAATGAATAAGCATGCAAATATAGGTGGCGATTTTTGCAATGGTTTTGTAATGAGGGGTCACAAACAAATTGGACAAAAAAAATATTATCAAAGCCAGATGCTGGCAGCCAATAATAGACCTATTGTCATTGCACATGCTGGTTAACTATTTGGAAACCTTTTTTTTTTTTCTTTCAATGAACCCTGCTTTAGGGGCTTAGGGGGGTTACAAAGATCCACGGCACGGTCTATAGTTTGGAAACAAGCCACAGTAACTGGGCAACAGTATCATTGTCTTTTAACAGAATAATAAACAGATCTGAATAACTGACTTAACTACAATGTGTGGTTTCAACGAGGTTTTTCGAAATAGTAATAGCGCCTATTTCCATGTAAAAAGAAAAGAAAAATCGTGTTTCACAGAGCTAGAAAAAACATACCATATGGAGCGATTACAAACCCAATACAATATTTATCTTTCACACGTATTTAACAATGTGTGCCACACTCCATTAAGACCATTTGTGCCCCAGATTGAAAAGTTACATTGAGTAATTCTAGTTATCTGATACACAGTCAAGGCATAAATCATAGCACTTGACAGGAACCTGGTCAGACACAGTCCAGGGATAAAAATTTACTTGAAAACATCTAATACTAATTTAGAAGAAAGTCAATTTGCCTCAGTAGAACATTGTACTCAATACAGAGTAGAAGACTGAACTGAAAGCAATGCAACAATTCTTGTCTTTTACATGTCAAAACTGTTAGCTCTGGTTCTTGCTTAAGAAGTGATGAAAAGGAAGGCTCCCTTTTTCTTTTCTTTTTACAAATATGCCACTGTTCTACATGGAAATAGGCGCTATTACTATTTCGAAAAACCTCGTTAAAACCACACATTGTAGTTAAGTCAGTTATTCAAAAAGAAGGCTGCTTTCAAAGTCAAATGTAGCCAGCGGTGCTAGAATACAGAAGGCCGGAGCAGCGAGAGCCATCTGGATGAAGACATAACAGGCAGCAAGTTTTCAAGTCAGTCTTGTAATCAATTCGAGGTGCTCCTGGCGTCGGCCAGTCGATCCTCGGCCAGGTCGTATTCTTTGGGTTCTGTGCACAAAGAGCTCCAATAGTGCACGCTGTCACCCTATGCGGCCATCAACCTTACTAGTATACTTGCTTAACAACAACCCAGTTTAAGAACACATCTCTGTAGAAACTGTACATGCAGCCACTTTTGTCTATGGAGAGAGTTTAGGACTAATTTACCACCTTCTGTCTAAATTGCAAAGACTTCAAAATGCAGATCTAGATATGCGGTGCCTTCGCTGTAGAGAACACAAGTCCAGCTTTGAAGACCGTCCACTGGCTTACTCGTGAGCAACACATACAACACAATTCTCTTTGTATGTTCCAGAATGACCTGCAACGCAGAGGCCAATGCTTTCTCCATCAATGTTTCTATCAACCCTTCAGACAGCTCAAATATGCAGGCTAGGTCAATCTGCATATTCCACAGAGCAGATGTGCAAGATAGAATTGTAGTGCTCTCGGTTTTTGTGGCTAAACAGGATACCTTGTCAGCTACTCTAAAAGAAACCAAGAACCCTTTACTCTGTATAATTAACTTAATTATACGCCAGATCCAAGAAGCGTAGTCTTCTTCCTCACATTTCAAAATATGTTTCCTTAATAGTGCCTTGATGTCACTTCTCTTAGCGCTTAGGAGACCGCATTAGTGGATATATGTGCTTTACAAGCTAAATTAACATAACGCAAAAGTCAGTGAAGTTTGCACTGCTGCTGCACATAATATACTTGTAATTGTAGCGCTTACTACTGCTGGCGAGGCATTGAAGAGCTTTGCAGCTAATAGCATAGCACTCCGGAACGCGGAACTCCAGAATGTATTCTGCCTGTGTATGCAACTGTGTACAGGTACGTCCTGTGCTTTACCTGTTCCCTGAGTGTTTAGGGGGAGAGGGCTTGCAATGCCACCACTGCACCTACCACTGTTTGCATGAGGGTAAACTCATTTATCACGCCCATGCTGTATTTCTGTTGTGCATTAGTGAAGCACAGTAAAACTATTTCCGCAAACAAGGACCAAAACACATGGCATTAGCGGCACCTGTATTTAAAGATAAGACCATGCCACAAAATTCGATCATTTCGGTCTTTCAGTGAGCAGCTTGCTCTATATACTGCTCTGAAAAATTGCAGAAGAGGAAGAAGGCAGGAAACGTGGAGAAATCAGAAACCACTACTGCTTCTTCGTTAACCTAGATAGGGCATAAGCAGAGGGACTGAATGCTTAATTATAGAGATATGGGATCCAAGGGGACTGTTTACTAATGGACTGGCTATCGCTAAATCACTATCAGCCAGGAGCTCGGGAAGGCTTCTCAGTTCATTTATCTTTCTGAGATGCCGACTAAGATTCCCACGGAAAGTTTATGCGCTGAGTCCCACCAATGGAGTCTCAGTAGGATAGTTTTAAATTGGCTGAGCCGGACACACATTTACTTAAATTATTCAGCATTTCATTGCGATTTGTGCTCATTCCAAAAGCCAAGATGCATTCTTAAATGTACACTAGACACACAGTGCATCTTGAACTGAAGTAGGGCACTCACGTCACAGCTTTTCCATTTACTGTGCAAATTAATGTGCACAAAAAATGCAACTGACTCACTTTTAGAATTTATTTCGCTTCTTCTGAGGGGTGGGCTGTGAAAAAATGGAATGCACTAACAGTTCAGGGAAAACGCCGAATTGTAGATTAGCTTTTTTTTTTTTTTTTTTTTGAAGGAGAGGTTTCAAAGAAATGCATTTATCTTGCAGGATGACAACTGTGATTATCATATAGCAGGCATGGTGTGCAATAAGAAATAGCTGTGCTGCTAGCATTTATGAGTCAGACCACAGACGGAGCCGTGAGCCAGAGCTCATATCAATACCATCAACATGAAAAAGAAATACCAAGAATAAGTGTTGGGTCTGCCCCTTTCAGCTCTTTCTTCAACGAGATGTCCTTCATCAACCCTTCAGACCGACGTCCTTCACCTTTCAGATCAGCCACAATATTTTGTGAAAGTTTATAATTTGCAAATAGTTTGCATTGATTATTGCAAACAAAGTAGTTTGTCTCTACTTTGTGGCTGCTCATCGCAGCCCTTCTCTCCTCAAGGCACACATGTGGAGCTTGCCAATGTGCCAATGTACCAATGTACCAATGATAGCAGCTGTTCCTTGCAAACCAGATCGCGCCCATTAGCTCATGGCAAACGGGTTCTCCTTGCACAAGGTTTGCATACCCTTCTAAAGCTTGCAGATGTACGCTGCTTTTATTCTAGCTCCGCTCTTAGCAGCCCTGCTCTTTGAAGGAGGGCACACGGTGCTGGTAACGATTGATAGCAGACACAGGATGTATTTATTCCACGGTCCTTTCTTTGGTTTGCAACATGTTTGTAGGCAAACCAGGATCATTGAGAATTTAGCCAAATATTTCGAAAATGTTTTTCAAATGTTTAAATTTTGATTGCATTTTGGTTTCAAAATTACTATTTTCCATTGAAGATTTGGCCAGCCTGATCCCTCTCCCTGCCAAAAAGGCCACTGTTGGCTATACGTCTTAAAAATAGGAGGGACAAAGTGGACAGAGTGGCGAGCTTGCCCGTGATCCTGATTGTTCTGTCCTTAGAGGTGAGGCAACATGTTATATTTTTACAGAAGTTTACAGTAAAAACATATGCCCTGGACTCTGGTGGGGACAACATTAGCTAAAATAACAGCATTTAAAGGTGCTGGTTTGGTGTTTCAGTGCTGAGGTGTGTGAATGAGGACTTTTGCGAATGTGCCCTTCCTGGGCTCACTCTGTTCTTATCACCCCTGTTCTCCTTCTACAGGATACTGGCTGTTACTACCCTCTCCATGGCTTATCTAGGACTGCACAACAACTTCAAATACCGTAGTAATAGTACGAAATCCAACAAGGAAGACTCACGCCCACAACATCTACTGCTGCTTAGGGTGGAAATATGAGGGGTACTCAGTCCCTTTTCTGTGTTGACTCCTAACTGAAGAACCTGGCCCTTTCTTACATACAACTGTATACCTCAGGGTGGGCGAGAGATGCCCAGAACCCTACATCCATACTTTTACTTTCTGCATGTAAAAACATGCAGCTTGGTATACAAAACTTTATAACGTAAAATGACCTATGAACCCAAACTAACTGAGAATAGAATATTGTCTGTTGAAGCACAAGCAAAGTGCATGGCCTAGTATCTGACAAGCTCTTACTCAATGTTGGTTCCATTTAAACTATTTGCGAGATTCTAGTATTTTAAATTAATGTTATGTAGCAGGCTGGAATATTACCATGGGTCAGGAGGTGCAGTTTCTGTACGTAAGGAAATGTTCTTTTTTACATGAGGAGTAGTGTGAATGACTCCCAGGTTTAGGTAAAATAGCAGCCTGCTACAGGGCAAGATGTTACCTACCTTCGCAAGAAGACGTTCAGGGTGCTAGCCCAAAAGGACAGTTTCAAAGGCGGAGCTGACTTTGGTGGGCAAATGGTGTTCACATCCTGATAGGCTGCTTTTAGCTCAGGTACATGGGCTGGAGACAGGGACAGAGAGGGGAGACCAGTGCCCAAACTGTTTTTCCAGAGGGCGTGTAGCCCACAGGTAGCCACACCTCTAGGGTGGGCTGCCAAGTTCCTAACATCAGAGGAAGAGTTCTGACATCTTGAGAGTGGGTAGAATAGTGCACTCTGGGATAGCCAGATGCCACATGTAGCTGGAAAGTGGTCACCAAGAGGGAGGGGACATGGTAGCCCATTAGCTAGTGACTGCATCATACCCCCAGGACATTTTCTGGGAACAAATATGGCACCCCTGTTACCATGTCTCTCAGATCATGTTGGAACTGGATCAAGGATCAAAGGAGGACTGCCCTGCTGACCCTGGACTGCATAAAGAAAGGCTGCACCATCTGCTGGACTGCACCTGTTGCATCTTGGGCTAGTGAAGAGAGGACTGTCTACTGGCTTGGGGAAAAATTGTGCACCAGACCAAAGCAGTAACGCCAATGAACAGCGGACTGACCCCCTGGAACCCGCACCAGGGTAAGCACAATTGAAGTAGCGCCCACCCCAGCAAACTGCTAGCCACTACAGAAGAATCTCTACTAACTGCCACTAGGCATCCTAAGAGACTGATCCTAGATGGGCAAAAGTTGCACCTGAGTCAGCAGGACCCAGGAGGGCCATCTGAGTTCAGATTGGTCACCCCAGAGTGATACCAGCCCCCATCAAAGGCTATCACTGAGGCCGTTGTGGATGGAGACCAGTAGCATAGCTGTCACTGGCCTTCTATGGCCTCAAAGAGGACTTTAAGGGACCACGACTTCTGTAGCCAAAGTCTCAGCCTGACGTGTGATGCAAAGAAGAACAGCAAAGGCATCCGCATTACAGCACAGCACCCAGAGCTTCCTTGAGCATCTTCATCTTCTGTATCAGCAGCATCAAGACCACTTCACTGAAGTATATGTAGGTCCTGCTGTAAAGTTTGGAACTGGACTGGAAAACACTCAGGTCACTGTCCAAATCTACCTTACTGACCCCCCCCCCCCCCCCCCCACCTTCTCCCCCAGACCTCCTCTCTGTTGGATTTGGTCGCCCAAACTGGGCTGGAGTATCCCACCTCAACGCTTCGGCTACCAATGCTTATTTGCAGTTGAACTGAAATTCAAGTTTTCATTAAAATCTGTATCTCTGGAACCTTCTGGTGGATTTTGATCATCTTGGACTCTAAACCATCATAAAATAATAATTTATTTTAATAAATTGGTGTTGTGTTTCTTTTGTTTTGTGTGGCTTTCTAGTTGCGTTCTTCGGTTTAGTTAAATGCTAGTTTCTATTTTTTAGGCCTTGCTGCTCCAAGCCATGGCTACCCAAAGTTGAGTTGAATGTTCTGAAAATAATCCGGACTGGACCAGGACAGTTTTTGCTAGTGCATTACACAGTAAGGCTGCACAGCTATAAAATATAATACCCTCAAATCCTCACACACTATGTATCCTGGTTTCTTGTCGCTAAAGCCCTGATTGTCATGAATGTTGGGACACTGAGGCCCTGATTATGAGTTTGGTGGGTGTAAAAGCCCGCCCGCCAAACTCCAGGGGTTGGGTTACCGCATATGCGACAGCCCTCCTGCAGCACCTATAACGAGTTTCCCGCTTGCCCAGAGGGACAGAGCCCACAACATTGAAGCCGGCTCATAATCGAGCTGGCGGCAATTTTGAGGTGCATCAGGTGCAACAGCAACCATCATGCTTTTCATTGTTTGCTAAGCAGACAGTGAAAAGGGTGACCAGGCTGTCCATGGGGGTCCCTGCACTGCCCAGGAAAAGTGCATGGGCAGTGCAGGGCCCCATAGTGCCTCCGGCACCCCGTCTCTGCCAGCTTTTACATGGTGGCCAACCACCATGTGAAAGCCAGCAGAGAGGGGCCGCGTAATCTTCAGCGCAGAGCTGCCCTGGCAGACTAAGACTGCCGGCAGCGCCAGGCCATTGGCCTGTGAAAAAGTGGTGGTGCCGGCGGTCCGACCGCCATCGCAAATCTGGCTGTCCTACGACTTCCAGACTCTTAATGAGGGCCTAAGTCTTTGTTTTACGGGAGCCACTGGAGAAATTTCAATGCTGAGGATATGTGACATTGTTGTTTTTATATCTGTACACAGTCTGCCTGCCTGCTTTCTGCATCAATTTCTTGGAAGATTGATGTAGAGGATTCTGCAGTAGTACAAACATGAGAAGACTAGATACCAAGTTAGTTTCAAATAATGACTACATTGTATCAGTTGTATTTCCCCCCAGATAATGTTCAATTTGAAGTGCCTTCTCAGGACCATTGTTCTTATTATGGCAAAGTTTAAAATAGCCAAGGCCAATATAATTTCCAGGTGTTTACCTTACTAAACTCTTTTTGGGATAATGGCTTTTAGTAGTGATCTCTCCTTCACCAGTCAGCCCCACTTCAGATGTGTTATCGTCAGACAAAGGAAGTTACTGGGAAGTTGTTATGGTACATGAATTCCAAGACTCTTGTGAAGTTGTCCAATCATGATTGGAATTATTCTGAGGGTTAGGAATGTACACCTATGGTGTAGATTGATCACCTAGGATGTGGATGACATCTAAACGGAGTTGGGAGGAGGGGATGGGGGTAAACACCTCTGGTGCTCCAACATGTAATCTTGTTTGTGAAAGAGTGGAGCATGTCAATGCTGAGCTTCTGGAAACCATAAAAGAAGTTGCAATCAATTCTGAGCTGATGCAAGAGATTCCATTTCAATCGCCTACTCCGTGGAGAAAGATCCAATGTTCTGCCATATCATAGGATTGAGGAGTCTAATAGGATTTTAACACTGTTTATCTGTCCCCCATCCAGAAAGACAAGCAGATTCTCTACATTACCAGCCAGTACCGATGGACAAGTTACTTACCTCTGGTAATGCCTTATCTGGTAGAGAGGCAATCTAGTTGCAGATACAATACCTTAGAATATTCCCCAGGATTCAAACGGACATGGAAAATCTTGAGCAGTACACTTCTGAGCGCTGGTAGGTGGCACTGAATGGCTCTGCATCGTCCACAACATCAGTATTTGTTTAGTGACTATTTAAGCACCAGACGCACAGAGCCACGTTAGAAGTATGATCAATCACAATGTAGATTCTAAGGGCCTACAGAGACGTTTAAAGTGAAAAAGCCAGGTCACAGAATGAGATGGGTGGGTAAGGGATCTGCAGCTAGAAAGACTCTCTACCAGATGAAGCATTACCGAAGGAAAGTAACTTGTTCATCTAATAGAGACTTAGAGCTGCAGACTCCCTATCTTACAATTGAGACCAAAGCAATACCTCCCCCGGTGGTGGGTCTGCAAACTGGCTTAGACCAAAAACGGAGGACAGAATGGGTGAAGTGTCCATCACAATGAGCCTGACTGTCAAGGCAGTAGTCTTTGAAAAATGTGTGCAAGGATGCCCATGTCGCAGCCTTGCAGATATCCAGGACAGGAAAAGCAGGTGCATGGAGGTAGAACAGAAAGAACCTGCAGCTAGTGGACTCTCCTGGCCGATGTGATGGCCACCAAGAAGACTGTCCTGATTGTCAAAAGTCTGTGGGAACACCTTTGCATGGGTTCAAAGGGAGAATACATCAAAAAGGTTGGTGCAAAATGAAAGGTTTGGGAGAAAACGTTGATAGATGACAGGTAGGGTTGGTCTGGCAACCACAAGAAAGCTGAAATGTCCAGAATATACCACTTTACTATGCCTAGAGCAAGGCCTTGCTGGACTAAGGACAAAACAAACAGCTGTAATTGGGAGGGGGGCCCAACGGCAGGCATGTACAGTTTTTGTTGGTGGATGTCTGGCTGCCAAAATTATATCACATACGTTAGGAGGGAGGCCAAATACTCTCAACTGTTACTGCTCAATCTCCATGCATGAGCGTGGAGTGTGGGCAGATTCAGGTGCAGGATACTGCTCTGCTGCTGCAACAATAGATCCTTCAAAAAGGGCAGCCTGGTCGGAGAAAATATGCCAGAGGTCAGGAGTTCGGGATACCATACTCTCCTCATTCAATCTGGAGCCACCAGGACAACTTGGGCCCGGTCTGTTCTGATCTTTTTCAGAACTAGTCGAAGGAGAGGTATCGTTGGGAAGGTTTACAGGAGTACTTTATTCCAGTCTAGTCAAAATGTATCTCCAAGCAAGAGCCATTTAAGAAACTCGAGAGTGCAGATGTGCTGACATTGTGTGTTCTCAGCAATGGTGAATTGATCTATCCAAGGTTGTCCCCAGTCCTGAAAGAGACCTTGAGTCACTTCTGGTTGCAGATGCCATTTATGGTTCGCAAATCATCAATGGGTGAGTTCATCCAACCTGGCATCTAGAGATCCCACCAGGCACTGCACAACCAGAACAATGTCTTGCTGAGTCTAGGCCAGAGATCATAGGCCTCTGATCTCCACCTCCCCCAAATGTTAGCCCCATCCCTGAAGTGATGGATCGGTCACCACTGTCAGCTCTGGGTGAGGAAGATAGAGGGTTTGCCGCTGCACTGAGCCTATTACTGTCTGGTAGCCACCACTTCAGATCCTTTTCAGATTCCTTCAAAATCTGACCCAGGTCAGTGAGCTCAGGAGCTGCACCCACTGGGACTTCAGATCTCACTTCAAAGGCCACATAAGCCATCAAGTGTATTTCACTAGCCGGATGCCCATCAGCCCTAGCAACCTAGGAGTCATTCTCACTGAAATCCATAACTGAGATTGAAACTTGGGATCGTAGCCTGAATGTCCTGGAGTTTCTGCTCTGGAGAGAATGGTGCAGAATTGCACCATTTCCAGAATGGCTCGGATAAAAGGGAGCATCTGAGAAGGGGTCAGGTGTGACTTTAGCATGTTGACAGTGAACCCCATTGAATGCAGGAGGTCCGCTGTACTCTGGAGGTGGGGACAACTACCTGGGGTGAGCCCACAATCGGCAGCCAGTTGTTGAGATAGGGGAAGACTGGGCCCACTGATCTCTGCAGATGTGCTGCAGCCACTAAACACCCAAGGGGCACTGGTGAGGCCAGAGGGGAGCACAATGAATTAGAAATGCTTCAGGCCCACCATGAACCGTAGGTAACGTCAATATGACTGCAGGACAGGGATGTGAAAACCGGCGCCCTACAGGTCCAATGCTACCATCCAGTCTCCAGCGTCTAAAACAGACAGGACCTGAGCAAATACTAACATTTTATATTTCTCCTTCTTAAGTAAAGTCTTGGAGAACACAGATCTAAGATTGGGTGGATGCCTCCATCCTCCTTTACCACCAGAAAGTAGTGGAAATAGCAACAATGACCTACTTCTGCAGCCAAAACCCTCTCAATGGCTTCTTTGGCCAAACAGCCTGCAATTACTGGTTCAAAAGGAGAGGAGGTCTTCTGTCAGCTGATCTGAGGATGATGGCACGGACAGCGGGTCTCTAGGAGTGGAAGGGCGTAACCTCCACTGGACAATCTGGAGCACCCTGTTGTCCGAATTTATGGCTTGCCAATGGGGCAGATCTCTAGCCTTGATTCCCATGGGACTTGTGGGAGCTGCATCAACAGCCACAAAAAGGCTGGGAAGCCTGTTGAACGTGATGGATCTGCTGGAAAAGACTGGCCTGATAGCCCCTACCATAGCCAGGTAAGCAGCAAAAACAAGTGTGGCTGGCGTGAGGCCATAATGAGCCCCAATTACCAGGCAGTAACACAGGCTTTGTCGCACAAAGGTATAAAACAAAGGGCATGTCCATAAGGGATGCCTGATGTTCCCCAAAAGCCAGTTGTGGAAGGGGAGCACCACAAAGGAAGCAATAACTCTGCCCAGTGAGTCTGTTGTGTCCAACCTGCATCTGATAGCAAACTTTGCTGCGTCCCTGCCATAAGCAAGAGCCTGGGTCAAGATGCTTTGGGCCTCCTCAGAGACAATAGGCAGTAATAGTGCAACAGAGTCCCACACAGTATGTCTATATTGGCCCAAGAGGCATGCAGTACTCTCCGACCACAGTGTAAGGCTGACTGAAGAGAAAATACTCTTCAAAGCTATCTAGCTTCTTGGATTCCCTGTCTGGTGGAGTGGTTGGCAATGCACTGCGGTAGGGAACGCATTGGGATTCACTCTGGACCTTGAAGCCTGCACCACCAGGGTCTCGGGGGTAAGGTGCTGGGTGAGAAAAGCTGGGTCACCAGGAGTGGGGTAGTGGCAACATGCCAGCATCCTATGCACAGGGGGTGCCTATCCAGGGCTTGGCCCAGGTACCAAGCATGACATCAGAGAGGGCTTCATTGAAGAGAAGTAGGGGTTCTGCATGGGAAACCCTGGGCTGAAGCACCTCTGTCAAAACAATAGTCTTGACTGCCCCAGAAGGCGATAGTAGGCCAGGGACATCAGCTGCCCTCCTCACCATTATGGCATAAGTTGCTCTCTCCTACGCAGCCACACTAAGAGGAGAGACTAGGTCAGTGTCTGGTGAGGTATTCAGCCCACAGCATCCACCAACTTCTCATATCAGGTGTCAGCATTCAGTTGGGCCTAAGGGTCTTCATCGGGTTCGGGGTAAACACAATGATCCTTGGATCCAACCAGCCAAAATCCCCACAGGACATGTCAAGGAAAGGAGACACTGTCTCTGACTCGGTCACATGCTGGGGTACGGTCAGCGTTCTTGGCAACGTTGGACAACACTGGTACGAGACTGTGTCGCAGTCGGAAATAACCATAGGGTTGGTGTTACCGTCACTGTGAAAGGCAGCACAGGACCTAACTCTGGTGAAGGTTGTGGATTCGCAACCAGAGTCTGTCCCAATCCAGGAATGGATCCAGCGGATCCAACAAGTGCAGGGGATAAACTAACTGGTGGAAGTCCAGCTGGTGCAACTCCCAGACTCGTGGAGGCCGAAGGCACCCCAGGGGGGTCCTTTGTCCAGATATATTGTGCATGGCCTCATAAAACTCAGGGTGTTGAAAAGGTCACTCCCACTCCAAGAAATTCAGGAAGACATGGAGCAGACCCAGAGTTAGGCACCGTGGGTAGAATGCAGGAGTGTGACTCATCTGTTAACTTGGACTGGTGCAGTGTAGTCAGAGAGCTTCAAACTTTTTGTGTTGGTGGAACTTACCCGACAATGGCTTCGACCGTGACGATCAACGACGAAAATGGTTGCAAAAAGGGACCTGGAACAGTGCAAAGTCTTCCAATGTCGAGCAGCCAGGAGCTTAGTCTCCCACTCCCAAATTGCTTTGGATTCATGGTGCAGCACTCAGCACAGATCCTGGAGTTGTGGTCTTGCTCCAGGCACCACAAACAAACCAGATATGGGTCAGTCACAGACATTTGTCTGTGACGGGCTCAACAAGCTTTAAACCTTACTGGCTTCATAGGGGACATCTTTAGAACACTGGGAGTAGAATGCCAAAAAAGGGCAACAAAATGTTGAAAAGTGGTAAAAAAGTGACTGGGGTCGCTCGTCTAGATCCGCGCTGCTGGTGCAGAAAGAAAAATACTAATGTCAGGGCACTGGGGTGGAGCCTACATTTTCCCACCTTTAAGGTCCTTGTAGACCCTTAGAATCTGCACACTGTTCGATTAGCCTTATGACTTGGCCCTGTGCGTCTGGTGCAGAAATAGTCACAAAAAGAAACTGATGCAGCATGCTGGGGTGGTGTCTATCTAGGCACCTTGCACGTCACATCCGGTGAGGACGACGCTGATGTGGAGCCATTCAATGTTATGTACTGGCATGCAGGGGTACTGCTCTAGGACATCATGTTTCTCTGCCACTTCCAAACCGCAATTGAGGATTGTGAAGTAGAATGCTCAAGTCATTGTGCTGCAGCAGATATGCACTTACCTCTCTTTTCAGTAGTTTGCATTGGAATTGAAGGTTGCGGATGGTAGTTGCTAGTGGATAAAATTCTTAGGGTATGCTATTGATTTCTTTAAGAACGCGGTTATTATTGTTTTATTCGGTTTAGTGGGGACAATGCGCATCTGGAAGGCAGGCACTCATGTTTTGGTATGTCTTGGGAAATTATTTAAGACAAGCTGCTTGGCAGGGGTTTCCTTGGAGGCCAAACATTTTGATTTTACTGCCTGTTTCATTCACTTCGGGCTGGACTGTTCCCATGGGGAACAGGGTCAAGACTGATTTGCATATGGCTGGGTCTGAGCTGGAATGGCATGGCAAGCAAAAAAACGATGGATTAAACCCAGATCTGTGACTGGGGGTGAATGTTTGATTTGTTCTGCATTCCGTCCATCTCCTGTTGTTTTTGCATTTGTCGCCCCAAGTGGGAAGGGTATGCCCAGACGTGGGTCCCATGCTTGCTATGCCACCAGATTCAAGCTAGCCTGGCTGATGAAGGGTAATACCCTGAAACCGGTCCCAGGATGCTTATTTCTGGTCCAGGTTAAACCCAGCCTGGCAGTTCGGGCTGGACAGTTCCCATGGCGAACAGGGTCAAGACTGATTTGCATATGGCTGGGTCCGAGCTGGAATGGCATGGCAAGCAGAAAATCTGATGGATTAAACCCAGATGTGTGACGGGGGGTGAATCTTTGATTTGTTCTGCATTCCGTCCATCTTCTGTTGTTGTTTCATTACTGGGGACAGACTGAGGGACTGGAAAGAGAACAAGAAGGAGTGAAGAACTGTATGTGGTGGTGGGGGGGCTATGTTAATTTTGTTGGTGTTGGTCCTGTGGATATCCAAGCCCATGCTTTAACTGATGATTATGAACTGATAATAACTGCCGTACAATGGGACGGCTTCAAGTGGTCAGAGCTATCAGTGAATGAGATCCTAGTTGTATACAGTTGGTACACATATGCAGTTGGGAAGCCGTACCCTGATAGGAAAAGTCAAAGGACTAATGGTCTAGCACAATGGTTTATTATGGATTATAATGGATTATACTCTGATCATAACAGTGGATTAGGTAAATAAGAGGCCACTGAATTGTGCAAATTCTGCATTTTAGGCATAATACGGATTTAACACACTTGACAAACAATCCGCCATCTGCTGCATGATTTGCAGACGTCAACACAAAAATGTCTCTTGAACAAAATGTCATTACATGTTAAGTTGCCATAAGTTGAACAAAAAAGTGACACGTGATATCACTCAGTGGCAGACACTTTGCAAAGGTAACAGGTCACCTTGTAGCTGCACATTCCTGAAGAATGGTTTAACTTCTTTGGTACCATGGATCTAACGTGCCACAGAAACCACTAGACACTAGGGATTTGTTTTCAAAATAATTTTATATAAGGCCCCTTGGGCAGGGGTGCGTTTCCCTTATGGACACATCAGCCTATTTCTATTAGGCCCACCTGCCCCCAAGGGGGAGCAGAAACCACTTAGGCACCAGGGATTGTTGTGTGTGTTTGTTTTCTTTGGGGGGTGGCCCCTTGGGCAATGGTCGCTCCCCTTTGGGGCACATTACTGTTGAGCATTTCTGCCTCCCTTCGGGACAGATCGGCCTAATTTTATTAGGGGGCAGAAACCACTTAGGCACCAGGAGTCGGTGTGCGTTTTGTTTGGTGGGGGGGAGCCCCTTGGGGGCACATTACTGAGGGCCATTTTTGCTCCCCTGGGGGCAGATCAGCCTATTTTTGTAAGGCTCATCTGCCTAATAGGGAGGCAGAAAGCCCACTAGGCATCAGGGATGATTACAAAAAAAAAAAAGGGGGTGGCTATTCCTCCACCCCAAATATATTGGGACAAAGTAATTCTCCCCACCAGAGAACAGATGGGGAAATTACCCCCAATCCTCTCTATGGGGGAGCAGAAAGGCTACCAGATGCCAGGGAATTGAAAAAAAAAATAGAGGGCCTGAGGGGCTGCCAACCAGTGTGGACATGTTATGCCCCCCATCCCAACTGAAGGGGGTAACAGTCTTTCAGCCCCCCCCCTTGCAAACTAAAGCATCTCGACCCAAAGGCAAGCAAGAGGGCATTTGATGATTTTGAGTTTTGATTTTACATTTGGGCCAAGAGATCTTGGCTAACTCCCAATATTGTCCCACTTAGAATGGTAAGCGGACTTTGGGACGCTGCCACCTTGAAAAATCTACCAGACCTAGACACATGTGAAAACTAAACATGTAGGCGAGTCCAGGGTGGTATGCTTCACATGCACCACACACCATCATCTTACCCACAATGCCCTGCAAACCTCCAACTTTGCTTGAAATCACGCATTTTCCCTATATGTTTGTGATGGAACCTTCTGGAATCCACAAAATTCCTACCACCCAACATTGTGGCATCTAGAGCGATAAAAATTCTTCCCCACGTGTCAGCCTAAAAACATTTTTTTTTTTTCAAACTGCCCTTTTGGACCCACTTTGGTTTCCTCTCAATTTCAACATATTTGTAGCTCTTCCCTGTACCAGGCACTTGGCCCACCTACATAACTGGGGTATAATTTTTATCAGGAGACCGAGGGGGAATGTTGGGTGGTAGGAAATTTGTGCCGGTGCGGTGATCCCACACAGAAATGTGAAGAAAATGTGATTTGTTTAGCTAAATTTCAGGTCTGCAGGGTATTCTGGGTAAGAAAACACTGAGGGATCCACACAATTCACACCTCCCTGGACTTCCTCAGGTGTCTAGTTTTCAGAAAAGTCTGGGTTAGGTAGGTTTCACTAGATCGCTGCCAAGCCCAGGACCAAAAACGCTGGTGCCCCCCTTGCAAAAATAGGTAGTTTTGTAATAGATCATTTTGATGTGTCCACATTGTGTTTTGGACCCTTCCCTGTCGCATCCACTAGGCTTACCCACACAAGTGAGGTACCATTTTTATAAGGAGATGTGGGGGAATGATGGGTGGAAGGAGGTTTGTGGCTCACCCCGAACTCAAGAAGCTTGCAGCACCGAAATGTGAGGAAATGTGTTTTTTAGACACATTTTGAGGTTTGCAAAGGATTCTGGGTAACAGAACCCAGTGAGGCCCCCACAGGTCACCCCATCCTGGATTCCCCTTAGTGTCTAGTTTTAAAAAAATGCACAGGTTTGCTAGGTTTCCCTAGGTGCCAGCTGAGCTAGAGGCCAAAATCCACAGCTAGGCACTTTGCAAAAAACAGGTCATTGGCATTTCTTGTCGCAGGTACTAGGCCTACCCACACAAGTGAGGTACCATTTTAATCGGGAGATTTGGGGGATGGCGGGTGGAAGGAAGTTTGTGGCTCCTCTCAGATTCCAGAACTTTCCGTCACCGAAATGTGAGGAAAAAGTGGATTTTTTGCCAAATTTTGAGGTTTGCAAAGGATTCTGGTAGCCAGAACCTAATGAGCCCCACAAGTCACCTCATTCTGGATTGCCCTAGATGTCTATTTTTCATAAATGTATAGGTTTGCTAGGTTTCCCTAGGTGCCTGCTGAGTAGAGGCCAAAAATTAACACCTATGTACTTTGCAAAAAGCAGGTCAGATTTCAATGCAAAAATGTGATGTGTCCATGTTGCATTTTGGGGCATTTCCTGTCGCAGGCAATAGGCCTACCCACACAAGTGAGGTACAGTTTTTATCGGGAGAGTAAGGAAACACAAAATAGAAGAACACGTGTTATTGCCCATTGTCTTTTCCTACATTTTATCCTTCCAAATGTAAGACAGTGTGTAAGAAAGAAGTCTATTTGAGAAATGCCCTGTAATTCACACGCTACTATGGGGACCCCCGAATTCAGAGATGTGCAAATAATCACTGCTTCTCAATACCTTACCTTGTGCCCATTTTGGAAATACAAAGGTTTCCTTGATACCTATTTTTCACTCTTTAAATTTCAGCAAATGAATTGCTGTATACCCGGTATAAAATGAAAACCAATTACAAGGTGCAGATCATTTATTGGCTCTGGGTACCTAGGGTTCTTAATGAATCTGCATGGCCTGTATATCCCCACAACAAGAAGAGTCCAGCAGACGTAATGGTATATTGTTTTCAAACATCTGCCATAGCTGGAAAAAGTTATAGAAGAAAACGTAGCTAGAAATAGCTGTTTTCAACTCAATTTCAATATTGTTTTATTTCAGCTGTTACTTTCTATAAGCAAACCTTGAAGGATCTACAGAAATGACCCCTGGCTGAATTCAGAATTTTGCCTACTTTTCAGAAAGGTTTAGCTGTCCGGGATCCACCGTTGGTTTCACACCCATTTCTGTCACTAACTAGAAGGAGGCTGAAAGCACAAAAAAAAGTTACAATGGGGTATGTCCCAGTAAAATGCCAAAAATGAGGTTGTCTGATTCAAGTCTGCCTGTTCCTGAAAGCTGGGAAGGTAGTGATTTTAGCACCGCAAACCGTTTGTTGATGCCATTTGCAGGGAAAAAACACATGCTTTCTTCTGCAGGGGAACCCAGAAACTCTACGTACCTTTAGAATCCCTAGGGTGGTTGGGAAAAAAAGGACGCAAATTTTGCGTGGATAGCTTATGTGGACAAAAATTTCTGTGGGCCTAAGCGTGAGCTACCCCAAATAACCCAAAAAAAGGTTTGGCACAAGAGGGGAAAATGCCTGGCAGCGAAGAGGTTAAAGGGGGAAATGCTGCCACGGAACTAGTATTAATGTGTGTTGAAATGACGAATTCGTTAAATAATACCACCACAGAATGTGCAGCATTTCACAACATAATTTATCTATTCTTGCCACGTTGTTTAGCCAAGCTCTTCAAAAAATGTGGTCCTTCCTTAATGCATAAATCCAGTAACCGTGGTTACTGCAACGGAAGGCTGAGAAACTTACAGATACTGCACAAAACATTGATGCAGCAGTGGTATGTTATCTATATTTAAGGAACACCAAGAGCTGCAGCAATGCAGTTGCCCTTGCCCTGCTTTGCCCCAGTGGTGGCCAGTAATTTTAGGAGGGAGGGGGGCAGGCGGGAAGCACACTCACTCATTCACACACGCACACATATCCATTCACAACGCTCATCAACATTCAAACATACACGCATGCAACAAACATTAATTAAAAAAAAAAAAAATACACACATACTTATCTTTAGCTCGGAGGTCACAGAAGGGTTGGGGCCTTACGTCAGCCAGTGAGAGAAGACAGCAGTCCCACCTTCGTCATAGAATGGGAATGGGATGGGATCAGTGAGACTTCTGACCCCCACCCCACTCTGTGACAAGCTGTTATTGTAGGACGGGCCGTGGCTGCTGTGCCCATGACCCAAAACGGCCACCGCACATCTACAGGCAATGCAGATACCAAAGTAAGTGTCAGGTTGACACGGTTAACTAGGCAAACTTTATCTTGTGCAGTGAGGTGTGGCAGGTGCTGTTCTCCTACAACCTCTTGAATATTCATTTTAATCAGCAAAGTACCCCCCTTACAAAGCAATATTGTGCTTTCCAATCTCTCAAAATCTTAAGGACCCTCCAATTATCTTCCAGTGATCTTGCTTATCTTATAACTAGAGAAAATGCCGCAGCAACAAATGTTAAGTGTACAGACGCAGAGATGCTTATTATGGTTTTGGAATAACTTTCCATTGGGCCTAGGTGAATGGTTATTTTACTCCTTTATTTGTGACTTTAGGTGCCCAGTGTAATTCATTGATGGCATTCTCAATATACAGTAACATATTCACATTTTAAAGACGTGACTAGGAGCTACGACTAAAGCAAACCCACAAACATAAGAAAGAGAAAGGCAGGTTTCAAATAAGAGAAAATTCTACAAAGGACGAAAAGCAAGGAACTATCTACTGCTGTTGTGCCCTTGCTTTAAAGCTTGGTTTTGAGACCTATCTCTGTGCAAAAAAGATCCAGCTGCTCTCTGGAGAGCGTATTTCGATTTTCACCACCATAAACTCTGGTGACAGTAGGTGCTATAGTTTAATACCATCATTACTCAATAACGCGGCCAACCTTTTGGAAGCTGATGCTGAAAGGAAGGTGGAAAAGACTAATAGTTGATTTTTTTTTTTTTAATTTACTCCATTTCTCTCTCTCTCCGTTGTCCACGTTCTTCGATGCCATGCAGTTATCTCGAGTGTGACCGTTTTGTTTTTAAATGTAATATTACTCTGCAATAGGGAGGTTCTTCCATTTTCTTATGCTTAGTAGAACGTGGTTACCATTATGATTTTGAACGGAAGCGGTTTTTTTTAAATTCGGTTTAATAAACAGTATTAAAACACTTGAATAAAGATAGTATCTTCAATATCAGTCTTTTTGGATAGGTGCAACATGTTTCTTTCATAATTAATAATGACAGCAAAAATATATATATATTTTTAATGAAATTACTATTGTATGCTTTTATGGTAATTCACAATAATGGAACATCTCTTGTTTTAGAAAGAAGGAATTTTTTGTCTGCCAAATTTAGAAATAAGTTTGTGTTTATTATTTTTACACTGCAACCAAAACAATAAGACAATGGTACAAATCGTGATTACTTAGATCAGAGGAATAGCATTGTAGATGAACCAAAAATTCAAAGATTGACAGAAAATATCACAGGAAGACTGAATCTGGGTGAATAGAAAGCTTGAGAGACCAGTGAAGTTATGTCCCTTATAGGAAAAGTAAGCTACCTGTGGAAAATCAGTCTTTTTTGCAACTGGGTTCTGGTTTATGAGGTGTTTACCCTCAAGCAGCCCCATTGGAAGCAAAACGCCCACTAGGAATAATAGTTTTTTCTGAATCTTGTGAGTTGATAAGGTGTATTCACCGCCAATATGCCTCGGCCATAAGAAAGCCCATCATATCATTGAGGAATACTTTTGAATTAATTATTGGACGTGTGATGCCCCTGGGCATCGGCCTATGCTTCTCCCACACTCTCAGGCACAAGAGTTTTCTGTCCTGCCAGTAATCAAATAGGAGGCGTTTACTCCCAATCTGCCCTCTAGACTAGAAAGGAATATTTTAGATTTATTGTTTGTGGGAGTAACACCTTGGGCATTAGCCTGAGCTTTCATGCACTGGGCTGTGCCCCCACCCCATAATAGGCCCAGCATGCTTTCTGCTCTCTGCAGGGGTAGAAAGCTAACAAGACACCAGGAAAAAAATAGTTTATAAATAAATAAATAAGCAGTGGCCCATCCAGGCATTGGGCAATGCCCCCTCCCAACAGTATTTCTGATTCGCCGGCCCTCCAAGGTTTGATAGAGGGTTTACCACAGTTCCATCAGATGAGAAAAAAAAATTCTACTGGATACTTGTTTCGTTTCCGAAAAAAATCCAGCGCCAACATAGGTAATTTTGAGGCCTTTTGAGTAGTAGGGTAGCATATTTATTTGAATAAGTGTGAGAATACAGAATAGTAGTACTTTTGATGTTGAATGTCTCTCCATTTTTGTTTCCAAATGTAAGCCAGTGTGCAAGAAAGATCACGTTGCAAATTGTCCTCTGAATCACAACAGTATGGGTATCCCAAATTCAGAGCTGTACAAATATCTATTATTCCTAAATGCAGTATTGTGTCCACATTTCACAAATACATAGGTTTCTTTCATATCCATTTTTTTATTCATTAGATTGTATCCTATGAATTACTGTACAGTTGTTACACAATGAAAAATATTCACAAACTGCTGCTCAGTTGTTGGTTCTGGGTACTGGGGCCTCATTATGACCCCAGTGGTCGGGTGTAATATGGCGGAAAGCACTGCTAACAGGCTGGCGGCCGTCATTGTACCGCCTGCGGGATCATGACCGCGCCTACCACCATGGATTTTGTGGCTTCCTTACCGCCAAAAAAATCATGGCGCTAGGCACTCTCAGTGACAGGGAATCTCTTCCCTGTCACTGATAGGGGTCTTAGCCACCCCAACACCCTCCCCAGATCCCCTCCACCCCGTCTTCATCTCCTGACCCCCCTCATCCATGCCCCTCCCTTCACACATGCATACACGCACCCTTTCCCACATTCATCCACGCATGCGTACATCCATTCAAACACACATCCGCACACACTTACATACATACACGCAGACACGCACTCACACCTCCAGACATGCACGCATACAACACACACACACGCAAACACGCATGCACAGACATACACACACACCCACCCCTCTCCCCTGTTGGAACACCCACTTACCTGTGTCCAGGGGGTCCTCCAGCACGATGCAGGACAGGGCGCTGCTGCCAGCAGCAGCGTCCGCGAGCAGGACACTGCCAGGACGTATTATTTCTCATAATATGGCTGGCGGCGGTCTACTGGCGTGGTGCTGCTGCTGGCAGCAGCGCCACCTTACCGCCATCCGCCGGCATGGCCACAGCCGGATTTACGCCGCCTCCTGGCGGAAATCCGGCTGTGGTCATAATCCGGCAGATGGCTTGTAGCTGTGGCAATGGTCTTTTGGCAGCCGTCGCCTCAGCGGTAGGCGGTTTTTACCGCCAAGGTCCAAATGAGGGCCTGTGTGTTTTTGGACAGCCAACGTACACTATATTCATTTTAAAAGAAAGGTTTGACTAAAGTATTAGTATGTTATATTTGTAAATAGGCCATCAGAGCAATAAATTGCTAATGAAATGGTGTCACCAATTGCTCTTTTTGTCTACTTATTTTTATTATTTTTAGGTCGAGCATAAGCGTATGACTTCTTGTATACTTTTAAGTACACTTCTACTGTGGGCTTCCAGCTATTTCATTTGTTAGTTTCAGTGCCATTTAAACATCCTTGCTTGTCAGCTGTCATTAATGTCTCTTTATCCCTCCTTCTTCTGTGAGGGAGCAGGGACCAGCTACTGTATAATTATGCGTTGTCCTGTTTATTTGGTCTGTCGGGACATTTTTTTGTTTTTACTTTATTTCCTGCTCCTGTCAAGGGAATCTTCCCTTTCCATTTGCAAGGGCATTCTTGCTCTGAGCTTAGCTGTAAACAAGGCTATAAATCAGGATAGTTTTGTCACATTTGGCCTTTGTGGGCTCTCTGCACCCTCACTCAGCTGCCTGGCTCCCTCCCTTCCATGGCTTGGATTTTCTTTACCAAGTGTGCCTGCCTGTGGTCCCCACAGCAGAGGATCGCTTGTAATTGCTTATAGCCTAGGCACCCAGCTCTACCAGGGCTCTGCAATCCTTAGAGGCAGTCCCACTTCTGCTCCATACTGAGATCCCACTTGCTGCTCCATCAGTGCACCTCAGTTCACACAGTCCAAGCCCTCAGCTGTGCCAGTGCCAGAACTCCACACAAGCTCTTTGCCAGAGCACCTCAGTTCTTACAGTCAGTACACACTGCTGTTCCAGTACTGGGACCCCGGGCACAGCTTCATCAGTGCACCTCAGTTCATACACTCCAAGCCCTCAGCCGTGCCAGTGCCAGAACCCTAAACACGCTGTCTGCCAGAGCACCTCAGTTCTCACAGTCAGTACAGACTGATGTTTCAGTACTGGGACCTCAGGCACAGCTCCATCAGTACATCTCAGTTCTAGCCTGGCGAGGTCACCTCCTTTCCATATACTGGGACCCCCCTCACATACAGTTATGTTACATTAGCTCAATTCTAATACTCAGTCCCACTGCCAAGCCAATACTGGACCCAAAAGAGCAAAAAACAGCTCAGCCAGTGCACCTCAAGTCTAACATCCAATGCCACTATTGATGGGAACCACAATAGCTCTGCCAGAATCTATCAATTGTACTAAGGTTAACACACACATGCCTCTCGTCCATTCTGTGGTTCAGAGGCAAAGCCAATCCCTTGCTGGGTCCCACTCCCAGCTTCACCAGAGCACCGCCACGCTAATACTAAGTTCCACACATAGCTCCATTAACATACCTCACTTCTGACCCTGTGTGCCAGTTACTATTCCAGTACTGCAGCCCACATACAACTCTGTCAAGTGCACCTCAACCCTATCCTGCAGTGCCTCATTATTCCAATACCAGGAATTACACAGCACTCAGTTTCTCATTCCTTACCTGCTTCCTTTCTGTTATTCCTGCACTGGGCGGGACTCAGCTCTGTATATACCCCCAATCCTGAACTGAAACGCCCCAATATTATTTTATTGGGGTTCACATACAACTCTTCTAATGCACCTCCTTCTGTTCTGCAGTGCCCCCTGCCGTTCCACACTCTGACTTCTGTTTGAGGACGTGGGGGAGCCAATTAAATCTATTCTTATCTGCCATCTTTATTTAGGAAGGTCTGTTTCACCTATTTCACTCAGTTATTTTCTTTACTCTGTTTACTCTCAATGATTTCTTTCTCCCCTATTTTCTCTTACCAGTTCTTAAAATCCACACGCTAACAGTTTCGCTCTTTCTTTCAGTTGTTTATTTCTACTCCTCTCACTTTTTAAAATTTCCCTCTTCCACTCTCCTCTTTGCAACACGCAAAAACTTGGTTCTGTCTTTCCTTGTTTTGTTCCTCTCTTTTTTCTTCATCATACGTTTATTCTTGCACCGTTTTTTTCTCTTCCCTTCATTCTTTGTCTTTTTTATTTGCTCTTTCCTTTGACTCGGTATGCGTTTTTTCACTTTATTTTTTATTTTTATATATTTCTTCCTTCGTTTCTCTGTTGTTTTTCTTATCTTTATCTGTCAATTCACCTTTTACTCTAAATCCTTCTTTTTCCCACCAATATGTGGAAACTACAAGTTACTTGTTGGGACCCAAAGTGTCAAAGTGGTTTTCCTATTTTGTGTCTGTGGGAAATGTATCAGTACATACATGCCCTGGTTCTTTTGATTCTTGTTTCTGTCACCATCTCTCTTTTTTCTCTAATGTTCATTGTTATCTTTCTTTTCACACTTTTCATTATTTTTCCTCTTTTCCTTTTGTTTGCTAACTTCCTTCCCTTTTTTCTATTGTCTCACACATTTGCTCTATTTCTTAGTTGTGTTTTATTCTCTCGTTCTTTCTTTTGTTTCTTTGCAAACACTTCTCTTTCTTCCCTTTTGTTTGTTCTATTCCTTTTGCTTCTCTTTTTCTGCCCCATCCACTTTCTCTCCTGAGGCCTAGATATTAATGGAGCAACAGGTGCAGCGGCACCAGGGCCCAGAGACCTATGGACCTCATTCAACTCTTATTACTTCTCTATTTTCCTACCGAAATTCCAGTCAACCATTTTCCTTTCTTTCTCCCGGGCCCATTACACTGTTACTATGCCACTTGAACTCTTCAATTTTACTCCGCACTCCCGCCTTTCACCCTCCAACTCGTCCAAAATTATATTTTTGTTATGGTGTTTTGAGCATTACACTCTAATGCCAAAAGTTTGTTTCTGATAAAGGTTTATATGATAATTGCATATGTTTTAAGATAGAGGAATAAGGTAAATCAAAGTGCTTTAGTTAAATGCTGGGCCATTGGAATTATATGGCAGGAAAAGACAACATTATGAGGCAGGGATGACCCATATATGTGGCAAGAAAAGTCCAGTTATGAATTTACAATGCCAATAGCTCTAACTCAAGAAAATGCCAGACCTATTGCATTGCAAATACTTGTTTTTTATTTCAATGATTAGTTTCTTTTGGAAACCCATGAGCAATGTAAACAGATTACCCCTTGCTGAATTTGGAAAACTGCCTAGTTTTCAGAAATGTATTGCTTTCCAGGTTCACTCCTGGGTTTCCCACCACAACGTGCAAGTTGTTTGAAAACAACAACAAAATAGGAAAATGGACTACTAAAATGCAAAAACTGTTGCAAAACTGGCTTTCTATTGCCATTCTGTTTGTTCATGAAGCTGGGAAGATGGTGATCTTAGAACAGCAAACATTTTATTACCATTTTTCGGAATTTAAAAGTATGCTTTCTGGACAGCACCTTTTCCCAGGTTTTCAACAAATAAACATTGTTCCATATTTTGGCTATTTTCTTGGTTCCCACTAGGGGAATCCACAAACCCTGGATACCTTTAGAATCCCCCAAGATGTGGAGGAAAAAAGAACACCTATTTGGTCTGGATACCTTTTGTAGGAACAGAAGTTATGAAGGCCCAAGTGATGAGTGCTCCAAACACGAAAAAGAGATCAGCACCAGGGATTGGGGAAACCGCAGCATCTGAGAAATTAATTATGCCATTATTCCAGAACTTCAGCAATAACAATTAAAGTCACGTCATTAGGATTAAGGTCATATGGCCTCATATTATGGTTGACATAGGTGGCAGCAAAATATTAACCACTCGTTGTTCATCACATTTGCTTCTAGAATTTACCATCAAAACCAAAGTGGCTGCCCTATATGCAGTAATCTATCCCAGTTAACAGCATGTTTGAATGTTGTTGGAGGTTCATAAGCTTTGCTCTCACATTTTATCTTTATTTATGGAGGTTTTTTTTTAAGATAGCGTGAACATTAGCCAGAGGCATTAGAGTGTTTAATACAGCCAACAAAGTCAAGAGGTAACGAACAAGATAAGGAGGGTACACAAAAGTAAATATAACAGTGTTACTGAACAACAAGAAATGTGTGCGTGTTTGTATATGACACCGATTGTTTCCTGAGGTGTGGAGGCATGGCATGCTCAAACGATAAATTGTCATCCTCTTCCAATGGAATGCTACTGATTACATTTAAAAGTTCTACTGTAGTTCTTGCTTATGAAGACAGTGTCTACTATTTGGAAAAGAAAATTATCAATACAACTCGTTATATTTTCTAGGAGTATGCCATTGTTGTCCTAGTGACTTATTTTATTTTTTCTGGGTTTAGTCTGAGACAATACACCAAATCCCCCATTACCTTTGCCAACGTCAAACTCTTTTTCAGCCTTCCATTGTCACTCTTAAAAACAAACTAGGTCTCAATTTCATATAATTTGTCATAAAGTTAAACATATAAAATCTCTTCTTGTGCCAGGTGACATTTCCATTGACCCTAATGTAAACACAATAAGGACAAAGCAAGATGGGAACCTCTTTATGTAAAAGACAGAGAAAGGAGCCAGGAAAAAGGTACTGTAGATACTTAGGGCCAGAAGTGCAAAGCATTTTTCCGGTCATAAACGACCTGATTCAAGAATCTGATTATTTATGACCGGAACAACAGGTTACTTACCTTCAGTAATGCCTTATTTAGTAGAGACTAAAAATACATGCAGATTCCTTACCTTTGAATTACTGCTAAGCATCATACTGGATCCAGAAGATTTTTCTTGAGCAGTACCCCTGAACTCCAATCGGTGGCATTGGTCGGCTTCGCATGCATTGGTGGCGGCTTCTGCATCAGAAATTAAGTCTGCTGCACCTGTATAGGTCCCCCAGGCTTGCTGACATCAGTTCTTTTCTTTCTGCACCAGCAGGAACTGATCCGGGGAAGAGCTACCCCAACAGTCACTTTTTGACTGAACTTTTTTGACATTATGTAAACTCCTTTTTTTCGTTTTTTTGTCCTGGTGTGGCAGGGATGTCATCAAAGAAAGCCAGCTTCAAGCCCTGCGGCACCTGTCACTGACCAATGGGGGTGACGTACCCACACCTTGTAAAGCTTTGGTGCCTTGAGCCCAATCACAGCCCCATGTTGTGTTCCGACTGCTGCGCCATGAACTGAAAGTCCTTGAGGGAGTGATCCCTCGAGATCCTGGTGGCTCGGCATGCACTGATACGACAACTGAGGTCCCGGTCAAGAGAAAGGTCCTGGGAGTGGTCACGGAGTCCGAGATCCTCGTTGCACTCCAAGTCATTGGGCCACTAAGGTAAGTCCCACCACAAGAAAATGAAGAAGTCGAAGAGATCTTTGACTTCACTTAGTCCATCGGTGAACAAGGGAGCGCTGTGCATCAAGGCCTGGCACCATAGTAGAGCCTGTGCCTAGCTCGATTCCGCTACTCCCCAATTTTCCGGGAGCTGGAGCAACCCCTTTCCAATTCAAAGAATTTTAGGAGACCATGCACCTCATTTTTGGGCTGACTGCCTCCTCCGGCAAGCCTTCGGTCCCCGATGAGTCAGCACGGGCCCCTTCTCTTTCAGCACCTGTGGCTTTGGGCCTGGTTCCAGTAGGGCCCTGAGGATTTCAGTCTGGATTCGTACCGCCACCAGTTGTACCATCCCGACCTTCCCGAGTGTTGGAGGCTAGTGCAGGTGTTCAAAGACAACACTACCGCTATGGGGTACTGCAACAAAGAGGGTAAACTGGGGTTGAGGACCCTTTGCCAAGAGGCCCAGCCTCTCTGGACATGGCTGGAACATCAGGGCATTTCCCCAGTGGTTCAACACCTGGCGGGCTCTCGGAACGCTAGGGCGGATGAATTCCGTCGAAATTCCTGAGCAGATCACAAATGGCATCTCCATCCAGAAGTGGCACAAGATCTTTCAGCAGTGGGGTGAGCCTTGGTTAGATCTGTTTGCCTCCATTGAGAACACAAGATGTCAGCAGTTCTGTGTGCTGGAGTTTCCAGGGAGGCTATCGCTTAGAGACGCTTTTCATCTCACGGGGAGCACAGGCCTCTTATACACCTTTCCACTCACACCACTCCTGCCCAGGGTTCTCAAGGAGATTAAGAACAGCCGGGCACAAGTCATACTTGTCGCTCTGACTGGACATGGAGAGTCTGGTATCCCAAGCTACTAAGCATGGCCATCAATCCTCCGATCAGGCTGCTTCTCCAGGAGGATCTTCTTTTGCAGCAGAGGAGGGTTCTCTACCAAGCCTGTCTAGTCTCTGCCTTTTTTTGTGGAGACTGAGTGGCAGCAGTTATCAGCTTTCAACCTTCCTTCTGAAGTCTGTGATGTCATCTTGGCAGCCGAACATCCTTCCACCAAAATGATATACGCCTGCCATTAGAAAAACATCTGTGGCATGGTCTGGAAAAAAAACTGATCCTCCTTCTGCTCCCCTTTATCAGGTTCTACGTTTCATACTTTCCCTTGTCTAGCAGGGCCCTGCCTTGGGCACCTTTAAGTGCTATCTCTCTGCTATCTCTTCTTTCCTGTGGTTGCCTGACCAGCCAACCTTCAGCAAGTCTCCTAATGTAAATAGGGTCCACAAAGGTATTGTTCATCCCTTCCCTCCTTCACCATTTATCATGCCTCAGTGTGACCTTAATCTTATGCCAACATTCTTGATGTGTGCTCCTTTCTAGACTATCCATAATTATACATCAATCTCCTTACAATCAAAACTGCCTTCCTCATGGCTACTATAGCTCACCAAAAAGTGGGTAAACTTGAGGGCTTTTCATCCAAGCCTCCTTACCTCACCATCTACCCTGACAAACTGGTGCTTCGCACATAAGCCTTCTTTCTTCCAAAAGTGGTCCCTCAATTTCAGGTACGCCAATCCATCACCTTGCCCACTTTTTATGCTCCTCCACATCCCTCTAAAGAAGAGAAGTGACTCTACCATATGGGCCTAAAAAGAGCGTTGTTCTACCTTGATCGAACAAAAGACTCCAGGTGGACTACCAACTCTTAGTGGGGTATGTTGAAGCAAAGAATTGTCGAGTCGTGCAAAAGCCAACCGTTTCCTAATGGGTCATTCTCTGATCTGCTATGCACTGACCAAAATGCAACCTCCTGAGGGCTTGCAAGCTCATCCCACCAGAGCTAAAGTGGTGACTACTGCATTAGCACATGGAGTTACAGTCCTGGATATCTGTCAGGCAGCAACATGGGCCGCTTTGCACACGCACTACTGCCTGGACAGTCAGGTCCGTAGAGACGGGCACTTTGCCCATTCAGTCATGCAAGAGTTTCTGGTTTGAAATTGATCGGCAGACCAACCCCAGGCGATTGTATTGCTTGGGTATCTATTCTAAGGTAAGGAATATGGAGCTAGAAGTCTCTATAAGAAGAACAAGTTACTTACGCCTCATTTGGTAATGACTATATCTAGCTGCAGTTCCCTACCAACCCATCCAATCCTCCCTGCTCTGCAAACAGAATTCTAGGGACAGGGCTATTCCCTTTCAGGGCCACAGAATTCCACAGTAATGGTCAGTGTTCTTCATGGCTCTGTGCTTCTGGTGTGGAAAGTTCATGAAAAAAAAAAATGACAGCGCACCTCGGTGGCACCTATGTAGGTGATGTGGATGTCATTCCATCATAGATGACGCGTGGATGCACACGGTTGGAACAATGTCACCTACTGGCATACAGGGGTACTTCTTACAAAAAGTCTTCCAAATCGAGTATGATGCCTGGGGAAATTCTAAGGTAAGGAATCTGCGAGTAGAATCTTCCAGATAAATGCCTTTCAAATGTACCAAATGCGACTTAACGTTTTTACTGAATTGCAGTTTGCGCTTTGTATTTGGAAGGAGCATGTTTTGGGCATCCTTTCCAAATACTGACATGGTATGGTAAATATTCCTGTTTTGCTACTGAATCCTAGTTGCAAAACAGTAATACTTTACCATCATTTTAAAAGTTGTAGTAAGCCATTCACAAATGGGAAGGTGTCCCCTTTGAACCCATTCCCCTTTGAGAATGTTGAGAAAATATTTTTTAAGAGGAGGCAGTGGCTGGAAAGAAGAGAGGTGCTTATACAACTGTGATACAAGCAGCAATCCTGTCTGTGCTCCTCCTGCTGCTAATCAATTGCTCCTTATGAAAAGGGGTGAAAATAGAGTTGGGGGCCTTAGTGACTCTGCTGGACTAATGCTTCAACTACAATGAAACTAACATTAAAATTCATTAAGCAAAGGCAAACACTGATGACGAAAAATGAATTTAAATATTAATACAAGATTAGAAATCTCCCTTTCAATTATCTACAATTTACCATTTGGAAATCCACGCTTGAATTAATCCCACACCCAGCAACTACAGGAATGCTATGTCACATAACATCAATCATGCAATCAATAAGCTTTATTCAATTATTTTGAAAACAATCAAACTGGCTGAATACATACACATCTTTGCAACAAAAAAAAATCTTGCTCCAAGTTTACAAATATTAAAGAACTGCTTACATTTTGTAGAAAACAGATTTTTAATAATGATCAAGACAATCTAATTATTAAGAAAACTATTTAACCAATGTAGCTACTATCTAAACACAACAGTTGTCAAGTACATATAATAACTATACCTATTCACTATGTTCATTATACAGTAACCCTTTTTCAACAATTATAATATCTTAACTTTAGGTCAAATTCTGTAGGGAACTGGGTTATTAGTTAAGAGTGGTTAGACCCTCAGTCAAATAAACGCAGTCCTTGTCAGGGTGAACCACAAAAGTCACTAAATATACTGGTGCTTAACCCTGTGGTAGCTTGGCACAAAAACAGTCTGGCTTAACTTAGAATCAATGCCTAAAGTATTTTTGCAGGACTCAAACAGAAATAAAGTAAAAACATAACACAAGAACAATTCCATACATATTTTTTAAAATAGAGAATAATTTAATAAATAGAATTACCCCAATATGGTAAACCTCATCAGTAAAACGGGTGTTATGATTTTTTAGTTTTAGGTAAAAATGGCTCCAAAAGGAGCGAAGCATCAACTGCAGGCATCTGGTCACACTGAAGCACAACAAAGTCACAAGTTCAGGATGACTAAGATTGAGCACAGGCTGGGTAGAGGACTGGGTTTGGTGCACTGGGAGTTGGATCTTTGGCCTAAAAGCAAAGTCTGAGCAGCACAGCTCTGCAAGGCTTTCCAGGCCTTCGCATTGATTGCTATTGGATCCAATGAAGCCTTTGCGTAGGAGCTGTGCATCTCTGTGGGCTCGGTATCACTCTGCATTAGATCTGGTGACACTTTCAGATGGGATCTGCATGGCGTGGCTCTGGAAGGCTTTGCATCATCCAGCTTCAGTTCTGGTGAAGCCTTCAGTTCAGAGCTGCGTGACTTTGTGGAGTCCTTCACATTGGACGTTATGGAACATTCAGCTAAGCACAGTGGAGTACACTCTGACTCTAGCCAAGGGTCCAGGATCTTGAGGACAGAACTTGGAGGGTCACTACTCTCTCCCACTGAGACCAACAGAGGAGGCCAGGTCAAGCTCAGGTGGTTCTGGCCACCTGACCGGCCTCTGGAAGCTTGTTGTGCTCCTGTAGCTCAAAAAGGAAGTCAGCCCTTGGTGTTACTTCTAGGCTCAAGAGAAGCAGGCCCTGTCTTCCTTCTTTAGACAGCAAGGCAGTCCTACTTCTGGATCTTCTCAGGTCCAGGAGTGTTCTGAAAAGAGTTTGAGGGTGACACTTTTATACCCAGTACCAGCCTATTTGTGGGGTACACCCCCTTTGTCTAACCCTAAACTGGTTCTGGTCAGTTCTTTACTCCCTGGGCTTGGCTCCAATCTGTTGAAGGAATCAAAGGACAGGCAGGCCCTGGCATGGGCTTCTTTTGCCAGTGACAGGCTAAGCATATTTACAAGTGAGGAAGGGGTTGGGTACAGCCCCCTCTCAGGTTATCCTTTGAAGCTCAGGAAGGGCTGAGTACAAACCCCTATGCCATGTTGTTCAGGAGAGGAACGCCTTCCCTCACACCCAAGGCCATTTTGTGCTCTGTCTGGAAAGAATACACATTACACCACAGGAGAGCCATTCAGGTCATGTAATCCTAGACACTTCTAGAAAGGTACATTTGGTTAGGCACAAAAATGCTAATTTTCTAAAAGTGTAATTCTCAGAACAGTAAATTAAAATCCAACTTTTTCATTTAAGAGGGGTTTAAATTACAGTTCAAATGAGTGGAAGAAGTATTTATCTGCTCTCAAACAGAAGTTATCACATATTAAGTGTAATAAGGTAACCCAATGTTAGTCTGTATGAGAGTTATCTGTGCTGCAGTGAAAAACCATTTTGGCAGTTTTTCACTGCCAGGACATATAAAACATGAAAATATGCATGGCCTAGTTAGGTCGAGCATTGCAGTCCGCATGCGCTGCTTTTCCGAAGTACTGATGTGTATCTGGGCTTGTAACAATGCCCACCTCACGCCCATCACTACCACTCGTTCGTGGGCTTGCCCTTCAAAAATCCTTTGATTACATTGGTAAATGGTTTACCTTTGTCCCTCCATGGGGAGGTTTATTTACCGCCTTGGCCGTCGCCCCTGTTACATGGCTGATTACACTTTTGCCAATAAGTTTAACTGCGAGAAAACTTATTTTCCTTTAACACTAATATCTCTAACTCGAGCAGATGGGAGACCCATTGCATTGCAAATGCTTGATTTTAAATGCCATGCACCCGGCAATTTGAGCTTTAATGGTCTACTCTAGGGTTCAATTTTAAGTATAGGAAGGTTTAGTCCTGGGAAAAGGTTTATTTTGACCAGGTTGAAGTGGTAATAAAACTGCCCTACAGGCTCCAGTGGCAGGCCTTAGACATGTTTAACAGTGTGACTTTCGTGGGCGGTACAATAAGTGCTGCAGCCCACTAGTGGCATTTCATTTACAGACCCTGGCTACATGTAGGCCTTACTACTGTCTCACTCTTGGCAAATCTCTTAATCTTCCTGTGCCAAAAAGGTGTAATTTCAGGGTGTGAAATGTGAAGTCATTGTTTAATTCCCACTTCATGTACACGATCTTGAACATCTCCCAACAAAGGCGCTTTGTTAATCCCTAGCTACGTTTGTGCTAGGTAACAAACAATCTATAACCCTTTATAAAATCACAGATTAATCAATCAACAACCCCGAACAGGTCGTTTTTCTACATTCTGCTTAACATTTTTGCAGCGTCAAAGCTTTGTTTCCCTTTTAAATACATTCTTACAGTGCCAAGTTCTTAGGAAACAATTTTATATTTTGTTCTAACTGAAATCCATCACAGACAGTTCTCAGGAGTGCCAAACCCGAGCATCTGAAGAGAGAAACCTACCGGAGGCAAGCGAGCCCTTGATGTTCCTACATTGCACCTGCATCTGAACGAGTTCAAGTGGAATCCTCGGGTGGCAGCCACACGAGGGAATAGAACTGGCAAATGTTGAAAAATTGTTGCCGTTTCAAAGTACTTTCACAAAAAAATGCTGAGTAGATGTTATACATCAGCGAATGGATCGTATCCAAATGAAAGACAAAGGCTTTCTTTCAGAACGACTTCAAAAACGCCTCCAGTATGAAGTGCATATTTCAAAATGTAAACTATCTTTGTCGGTATTCTGACTGAAAACAAAAACTATCTTTAATCTACGACTGCACAGATTCTTTACTAAATTGGAGTGAGGAAATGCATGCGTGAAAGCAGAGTTTCAACTATTTTATTTATACAAATATAAATATTAAAAGCAACTTCTGTCCCTCCTTTCAAACAATCTTTCTGCATCATAATGTGTAAAACTTTGCAATGCCACAATATCCAGCTATTTTGCCCTCCCCCGATTAGCGTGGCGAACTTTTACATATAGTGGTAGGCTTCAGCGTTTCCTATGTCAATAAAAGAGTTTGATGAGCAAATGAAATTCTCTCCACAAGGGAGTTGATTGACTTCCTAAAAGGCACTAAGAGCTAAAACAGCAATTGAGGAGATCCTGGGGATATGATGACATCTGTTTTATGGTACCATGATTGTGATTGATCAATACAGCAGGGTAAACGGCAACCGGGGGATGTGGTGCCCTTTACTTCTGTCTCCTTTATCCATTGGACTGATGTTAAAAGAATTTAACTTTGAGGCATACTTCTTAACATGGCGTTAAAGTCTAGATACCTTTTGTAAGACACGTCAAGGTTGACTTGAAAAATAACAGCTACGAAGTGTTTTATTAAGTATACCCCGCTGAGCGAAGGGAGAGTGTGTGTAACGTGTGATTGGTCTTCAGAGATGCGTGCGCGCTCACGCACACCTATGTGGTTAACACGGTGTCCCGATTCGAAAGAGTGCGTGTGTTATGTGCCCACACTTCACTCTAAATGTATACGAGTACATGTTCTTACACAGAGTGTGCGACTCACTATTCCCAGATGTGTGCTTATGTGCCCTTCGCTTCTTGAAATCCGAGGCCATGAGTTTTAGTGTGTGCTGTCCCTCAGTAAGTGTATATTTGCCTCAAAAGCAGATGTCCTATTCCTAAGGAACATGGGTATTTTAACAAGAGAATGAGCCGGTGTCAGTTAGCACTGCCTGGATGATTGTCCCAAACTTGACTATGTTCCGGCAGGGTGAGGGGCCAGTGGACTGTGTGTATGCCTGCCTCTGTGTGCCTCTGCCTGACCCAAATAGTGTGCGCATGTGTACCTGGCGCCACGTGTATTGTGTGTGGCTGGGATTTTGGGTATGAGGGTAGAGTGACTGGTCGGACTTTTGATAGGGTACTTTGTGGGTAAACGGCTTCTGGTACTGTATAAGAGTGCTGGATGTACAACGCTGCCAGGCGCTATGCAAAGTTGTTCTAATGCTGAAAAACCGAAGAAAATGTTCAAGAACTCTTCCGAGATCAAAGTCCATGGATGGACACATAGATCGTTATTATCCTGATCGTCCACATGAAAAGTAGAAATCGTCCCTTTGTTAATTTGGATGTTTTGAGTCTAGCAGCATTATGATTGTTTTTGCAAAAGTATTCTAATATTTTGGCGTAACAATAAAAAAAAAAACCTTCTGGAGAGGTCGGCACGCTAAGATGGATGAGTAAAATCAGATTTATTTTAGAACAGACACACAGAAAATGCCACATGTAAATAGCATGTTTCTCGCACAGAGCCTAAAACGTTGTTTAAATTGAGTTCAACTATGTTTTAAATTGCTTGCCAATGGCACCAACAGGCAAAGCATGGAACGCATATAACAAAACAGGAAGTGTCTAAAGACAAAGAGAACAGGCATTAGCAAAGCCAATAGGTTTGCCATTGCCTGCCAGCTCTCTGGCTATTCTTGTTTTGTCACTGTTTTTTCCAAACATTGTTTGGGAATATGCAGCACCCTAATCAATCTTAAAAAATGCTACAAGCCAAAACATTTCTTTGGTCTAAAAAGGAAATAAACAAACAAAAAAAAAACACACACACACATTACTACAGTAGTTCCTTACATGTTGTAGTGAAATCAGTCAATGCCTCAAGTGGGGTGATACATTGCCTATTAATGCATGCTGGAGTGGGTAGATGAAAAATGTGAATGACACCAATCGCAGACTAATGGATAAAGTCTGGCTGAAATTCCATAAGTAACCATGTTATACACAATTTTAGCAAAATCAAAGGTCTTGGCTAATACAGACCTTTCAGTAAGAAAGGCAGCAAAAAAAGAAGGGGGCTAGAAGGCAAAAAAGAAGGAGGAGGGAAGGAGGGAAGGAGGAAACAAGAGAAAAGGGAGAAGAGAAGAGAAGGATGAAAAAGGAAAGGAGAAAAAGAAGGAAAATTAAAGAGTGAGGGAAGAAGGAAGCAAGGTAAAAAGGTAGGCAAGCAAGACAAAAAGGAAAACAAGAAAGAGCAAAAAGAGTGAAAAGAGGAAGAAGGAAATAAAGAGAGTGAAAGAAAGAATTAAAAAAGAAAGAATGAAGGAAAAAGAATGAAACAAGAAATAGATGGCAAGAGATGGAAAGAAGGGAAAAAGTAGGCAAAAGAAGTAAGGGATTAAGGAAGAGAAGAAAAAGGAACAGAAGAAACAAGGCAAGAAGCCAATGAAGCCAAGAAGCAACAAACAAAGGAAAAAGAAGAAAGAAAGAAAGAAATACAGGCAATTAAGGAAAGAAAATTAAAGTAGGAAAAACAAAGAAGGAAAAAGAAACAGAAGGAAAAAGAAACAGAAGGAAAAAGGAATTGGGACGTAGGAAGGAAAAGGAAGAAAGGAAAGAAAGACTGAAAGAAAGAAAGAGAGAAAGGAAACAAGGAAAGAAAGGAAACAAGGAAAGAAAGAAAACAAGGAAAGAAAAGAAAGAAGAAAAGAAAGGAAACAAGGAAAGAAAGGAAACAGAAAGAAAGGAAGGAAGAAAGAAAGAAAGAAAGGAAACAAGAAAGGAAACTAAGAGATAAAGAAAGAAAGAAAGAACGAAAGAAAGAAAGATAATTAAAGAAAGAAAGAAAGAAAGGTAAATTGAGAATAACCTACTATAAAAGTTTCAAATAAAAACTGAGTGATCTGGAATGCTGCGAATTAGCAGCAATCAGAAAAGCAAAACACTCAAAAAGGAATTTTACATCAGTATTGGCAGGATATGGGATCTGATAAAGATGAAATATGCAGCAGAAGCATCCTGCTATCACATCAGGGTCTAAACAGAAATGCAACACTAAAGTAATTATAAGTGAAAACAAAAACACTGGCAGGTAAGGGGCAAATGTGCTCCTTGTGAGAGCTAAATGCAGTCACTCAAGGTGACGTTAACGAGTGACTTGAGTAGCCTGATCTGCTATCCCCTGCTATATGCAGTAGTGGGCAGAAGCAAAATGTCAATGTCAACAACAGACCAATGGATTAAGAAAGGTGGCTGAAAGCTCCTAAATCTAAGAATATGATACATATTGTAGCAAAATTAAAAAACCTTTGCTAATGCCAGATATAAACAAGCATTTGCAATGCAACGGGTCTCGCGTTTGCTCATGTTAGAGCTGATTGCGTTGTAAACTCCTAACCCGACTTTTCACCTATCGGGCAAAAGTGCATTTATGTACATAACCCGAAAAAGTTAAATTAACTATGTAAAGCTCTCGACTTCTGCCAAGCGAGATCGCGCTCGTAAATTAGAGAAAAAGAAGTCCACGTGCCCGATGGAAAACAGCGAGCCTCGCATGTTTTCTGTACTTGGTCGCTGCGCTCGAGGAGGGCTAGCCATCGGAAAAGGCATGACATCTGCGTGCCTTCGACTAATGAAAGCAGGCAGATTTTATTAGGCAAGCCCACGAACCAATAAAAAACACTGACGTGATGCTGACAGGGCTCCGAGCCCTTTTCTAAACACTAAAGCGTCTCGCTGCGATACGTATGCGCGAGCGCATGCAACGCAGGCTCGACCCTAAAAAGGAATGTCTGTCAAACAACCGATTTGGTGCAACAGTGACAACATCTCAGGAAGCATGGACTAAACAAAGATAAAATAACTCCCACATATATTCTTTAGATATGAAACACACGTGAACAAGTAACTGCATGCAATTCTGATTTGCCTCTGTTTAATTTATCATCTGCCCTGATTAAAAACTTTTCCAACCACAATTTTGGACATCTAGCTTTATCAGAGTATCAAGGAATCACAGCTGTAAAAGAGGGCTGGTAGGAGACAGAGTGAAGAAGACCAATGGAACTAGAGTAGGTGGGCACTCACATCAGAAGGAACAACTCTGCAACACACATCTTTACAAAGGGCCACCAAGATACTCCGGCATAAGTACACACTCTGCGAGAGAGACAATGATTAGGTTGAACAACCAGAAACAATGTTAATTGATCAAACACTCTGAAGAGCCATAGAGAAACACACGCATTTCAGGAAAACAGACATTCCATGGGGAAACAGAGGCTTTAGGAAAAACACACAGATGCTTTGGAAATACTATGACGACACTCTATTAGCAGAACACAGACACCCCGAGAACAAGACACAGACAGTCCTGGAACACCACACAGACAGTCCTGGAACACCACACAGACAGTCCTGGAACACCACACAGACAGTCCTGGAACACCACACAGCCCCTCTGGGAAAGCAAGAACCACAGAGACATTCTGAGAAAAAGACATGGACATTCTGAGGAAAATTAGTCGGACTGGGACAGAAGTATGCCCGGACTCCAAAATAAAAGTGGACCCTATAAGTGAATCAGATAGCTAAAACATTGGCCCACATTATCAAACAAGGCAATTTTTAACTTGTATAGACATGCTGCATACGTGTTCTGATTGGTATGGTAGACTGCATGAGTTTATGCTTAATGCAAGCAATGCTTTTGGTAATATCAGGGAAATAACCAGTAAAAACCATCCCACCAAACCATAACACAGGCCAACACACTGCAAGAAGACCCCACACTTTGACCTGTCAGACCTACCCTTCTAGTCCTACCAGGTTGCCCCACAGTCCAGTAAAAAAAAACACAGACACTTTGGGAAAATACACAGACATTCTGGGTAAATCACAAAGAAAATGCTGGGAAAACACACACACTGCTGGGAAAAACATACAGGCAGTGTGGGTCCTTTCCTTGTGTGTCCGTGTCCTTACCCTGAGTGTCTGTGTCTTTTCTCCCTCTACAGGAAACGATAGCGTTTATGTTCAGCGGAGAATCATTATGTATTCCCATGAAGGCTAAAAGCAAATCATCTCCTTAAAGGTCACTACATCACTGTCAATATTCTAGGCATGAGGATGAGATCACATATGATAAAATGCCAACAGTAAATATTATTCAACAGGCTCTCTCAAATGTCACATCACCATTAGAAACAATTCCAACAATATCTGTAAGAAATATTAGAATGGTGAAAGACCAACCAAAAACTTCTTGTACGACATCAGTTCATCCTATATCACAGGATTTACGCCAAGAATGAGATTATATTTTGCGACAAAATGCTGGTAAGGCGGGTTGAGGTGTTGTGTTATGGGGTCATTTCAATTTAAGACCATGACTTGGAATTGTACCAAGTGCAGTAGGACAGTAGGTGTGAGAGGACTGCAAGAAGATGGTGTCTGAATGATGTCTACTCTGTGACAAAGTTGTGTAAACAGTAGTCAGGGACCAAGTAGAGGAATTTCTAAAATGTATTGATATAGGTGATACATCTCTGGGTACAACTTGGGGCATGCTAAAGGCAGAGGGGAGGGGCCCTCTTATGGCAGGAATCAGTTGCTATTGGAAGAATGGAATAAGTGGCAGGTGTAGAACCTATCAAACATGCTCATACACATACACAGGTTCTTCATTTGAGGAGACAACTTTGGCTTCTTGACCTTAACCAGGCAACCGTGCCTTGGCTAAAGTCGCACAGATATTTTATGATGGGGGATAACAAAACTGGAAGGTTATTGGCAAGATTGCTCAAGAGTATATCTCCTCAATCAGGGATGGCTAGGGAGGTCGGAGGGGGGAGATGGAACAACTGGTGGGGAAGGTAGATCTCTTGGTCAGGTTACAGTTTCCACCAAGATCAATATGGTGCCAAATACAGCCAAAAGGGTTAGCAAAACTATTTGAATATGAGAGGTTTAATAAGCTCTAACTGTACAAAGGCAGAACCTAGATCAACCTATAACAAAAGAGGAAATAATAAAAGTGCTCAGATCCATAAAGGATCTTAAGGCACTTGGCCCAGATAGGGAAAGAGCACAATTTTATAACACTTCTGGCTCAGAACCATGGATAATATGTATAGACTGTTTAACTCCTTTGTGACTACATTTGGAGTGATTACAACTACGCTGGAGGGTAGGATCCTGGGCCTCATGAAGCCTGGGAAGCATGTTGAAGAATGTGATTCATACAAATCCATATCATCACAGATGTAAAAATATTTGCAAAGCTACTGGCATCTGAGTTGAGCGAGGTTGTGCACAGTTGATACACTGCATACAGTGGACTTTGTTGAGGGTGAAGACTTAGTGATAACATGAGGACTGTGCCTCACCTGGTCGAATCTGCACTTAAACGTAAGAGAGAGGTGGTATTTCTGACCCTAGATATCGAAGGACTTTGACAGAGTAGATTGGGGCTCCCTTAGGGAGACTAAAAGCATGAGTATGGATTAATTTTTAAGTATGTATGGGTGGGGTATACAACTCCAACTGCAAAAGTAAGAATACATGTTCAAGAAGTGGGCTGAATAAGGATAGGATGGAGTACAAGATAGAGGTGACCACTCCTTTTTGCACTGCATATCAAGCCATTAAAGCAAGGATCAGGATAGGCCCATGGATCAGAAGCACAGTTCTGAGTCATGCCTAGATAACACTCAATGTTCACAGATGAAGTTCTGGTGTCAGTGACAGGCCCCATTACATCCCCATTGGTGCTAATGCAGTAACTTGAGAAGTTTGGGGCATTCTGGTTTCCAGATAAACCGATCTAAAACAAAAGCCCTAAACCTGAATACTTTGCTTGCTTCTGTACTCTGCTTATGAAGGATCGTCCCTTTGTCCTAGGCCAAATAAAATCAATTAGATACCTGGGTTCAACACTACTTCCCTATCGAAGATCTGTTTGGGACTCTCTTTGAGTCAATCGAGAATGACCTACAAAAATGCTATGCTAAACACTTTGCATGGCTGTGATGCATTCTGACCCTAAAGATGGCAACACTGCTGAGGATCCTTTCCCTTTCTTGGGCCATGTCCTTCCAAGTCCCCAGGAGATTCCTGAAATGGACAAAGACAGCATGCTTCAATTGGATGGGTGTATGAAGGAGAATGAGGGTGGAAGGGAGGCATAGCCTTATGTTCGCTAATTAGGAAAGGCTATGAATCCCAGATCTGGTTTCATACCACACAGCAACTCACCTACAATGTATGTAGTTGTGTCTATACAAAAGCACTGAGACAGCAGTGTCTGCTCAGTTAGGCCTTGACTGGCCACTCCATTTGGCAACTTCCGGAGATTAGGACAGGAAAACAGTAGTGAAAATTCTATGGTTTAAGAGACTTACAGATCCGGCCATGAGGTGAAATATAAACTGGCACTGATGAGCTATCCCTCTCTTTTTAAAACACTTTTGCAGAATTGCAATTCTACACTTGAACTGAATAGGGAGACATTCAGGTACTGGGAGACCGTAGACACCTATTCATTGGGGGCAAGATTAAGACTATTAAGAGATTAAACAAAAATGTTGACATAGGAGAGGTGGTGCAATATCACTACATGCACCAGAGGGACTGGGAAAGCACACCACAATTAAACCCACTGCTTTATTTTGAGAATTTCTTGCAGATGATAGATACTGCTAGACACCAAAATGCAGCCACTTGCCACATCTTACAGAAAGCAAGGCTTCACAATAGTGACACGTTCAGACCATAACGGAGGGAGAGTTAGAAGGGATCGACTTCGATAAGTACTGGAATGAAATTCTGCAAAATGCCTGCTGGATGGGTAGGAGAAAGGTAAATCAATTTGAAAATTCTTTGTGGGTAGAATTCCACCCCAGCTAGGTTACATACGCCACATAGAAGATGGCTTGAAATCTTCTTGAAGCAATGTCACACATTCTGTGATTCCCAAACAGATCCAGAGGTTTTGAACCTAGGTGTTAGATCATGTGTTTTGGTTTACTGGGGTGCAATACCCATGCACAACCTTGAGCACACCATTAGGATGAGCACACCATTAGGATGGGTCTCTGACACTAGGTTTGGAGTAGCTAAGGACACTCATAGTTTGATGATGTTTTTAGTATTAGTGGCTAAACAGACACTATTGGCAACGTGGAAGTAAGCAGAATCCCCAGTGGTTCTGAATAGAATTCACAGAGTGCAGAAAATACAGAGGTTGGAAAAGATATCACATGAGCGGACCAGGCCTAAAAATGAATTAGCCAAGATATAGTTGCTACTGTTAATGTTTTCCTCTTCTGGAGTGCCTTAGCTTACTTATACTGGAGCCTTAAGAGTTTTCCAGATAGTGCTGTGGGAAGGGAGTTTATTGAGATTTCTGGGTAGAGTCAGCAAGTTACAGGCTATAGCCCATGCAAAAGACTGATTAGACGACCCATGAATCCAAATAACTTTGTTTCAGACAGCGCAGCTAATGGGATGGGGGAGGTCTTTGGGTGGTGTTGTTTGTCTTATTTTATTTTGTCAAATGCAAATTAAAGATTGTTTTAACTCTCTTGGATTCCTCATTACAAGAGACTGAAAAAGTCCAGTCCTTTACCTTGGCAAAGCAAGTCTCCTTAAATAATCTTTCAAACGGAAGTCTTGAGGAAACGTTTAGTGGGTATAATGGTGGTGGTCTGTAGTTCTGCGGAGCACTGCAAGATATTGCAATGGCCTCTTTAAATAGTGAAAAGCTTTATCTTTTGGGGTCAACTTAGTGCAGAGTGATACACAAAGTGTGAGCAGCCTTCTTTTCATGTTAGACAAAAATCACACCTGCCCGGCTGATCCTGGTCCTCAAAGGTGGGAAATTCAGCTTCAGGCCAAGATTCCAGACTCCTATTATCCAGATGGTTAGACAAAATTATGGTTTTGGTGTCCAGAGAAGGCAGGACTTTAGCCCCTCATGATCATCATCATCCAAGTGCTAAGCCTGCAATAGCATTAGTCAGGATTAAAGCCATACAAATCCTACACATATTGTGATGAAGACAGTACTTACGGAAGGGCGTTTTCTTGATAATGCAAACCAAATTTGGTCCTAGCTGAATCTAGTGTGTGCAATGTAGCTTCATAATCTGGGCCAAGACTGGCATTCAGTGCTATCATGAAGGCCACCGTGCTTGGTGAAGCAGGTCTCACATGTGGGGCACATTACAGACAGAATAATAGGAGTCTCCAAAGTCAGCTTTCATCACCAAGGGAGCTAGTGTGTTAGGCACCATGACAGCTGTAGACATCTCCGCAGATTTTAGCAAAGAGGGTAGGCTCTGACCTTTTGACAACCACCATCCAAATTATTGGGCTCAGAGGAGGAAACCTGTAGCTTCATTCTTTTTAGCTTGTTCAACTGGTCAGAAAAGGGTTGGAACACCCACACTTACTTGGCACTTCTTTTGTTTTGTTTGATAAAGAATGAATCCAGGTGTGAGAGCTGAAGTTGTAGAAAATGATCTGGAACTTCTGATGCCAATCAGGGAGTTACAATCTTGCCAGGTTTTAAAGTCAGTAGAATTGTGTTGACACAGATTACTGAATAATACTACAAAAATAGACAAAACATCGAAAAAAACGGAAATATTCATAGTGGCTCCAGATCCCATATCAGGAATAGGCATCACTGTGCACAAACACAATACATAATGTTCAGTGTATCACTTCCAATGGAGTCCCACAACAGAAGTCAGGACACAGACAGGCGTTACTTTGTGCAGGTGACTTGACAGTTGTTCACAAAATCCCGATTGGCACCTCAAAGAGAAGGTTCATTTTGGAAATCTGCAGGTCGAGTGACCATTAGAAATCAAGCAATATTCAACATGGTTTAAAAGACTTGATGGCGGAGATATGTTTATGATTTGAGAATACATAATTGAAGAAGGTATACTTTGCTAATTAAACAAGCTTTTATAAATCTCTCAGGAAAAGTTTCTCCAATTCAGAGGAGTTCATATTTTTCGAATTGGGGTGATAATCTCGGATATCATCTTCTGACTTGTGTAGGCTAATGTTTTAATGGCCAATCTGATATCCACACATGAACAGCTTTATGAAGACAGGAGGTTAAACACACTTCGTCATGCAGGAACAATATTTTCAACCTAGAATTAGCGAAAGGCAGGAACACACTTCTATGAAGGCTAAAAATATTCTAAGTTTTCTAAATGCTTCATGGATGGTTGACTAAGATCACAGAGATGGAAACTCCACCCCTACTTTGAAGAAATACTTACCAGTTTCGTCTAATAAGGATTACTGAGATAATAAACCATCACTTTGATGTTATTTCTGGGACACCATCATGGGATTTTTCAAGTGGACTTCGTGGACCTTCTTTTCAGGGACCATCATAATGCCCACATTCATAGTGGAACACAGTATACCTGACCTCCTACAGAGGTGATGATGACTAAATGCTCTCTCAAGCACTTGCTTCTCTCAGACGTGAAACCATTATTCACCAATATCAGGGAGACCCAAATGCCCCTATGCTGATCCAAGATTCTTCCAGAGATGGTGTAGTCCAGCTGCCATATCCTAAAGCCATGAGTACTCAAAGTGACTGTAATGGTTCCTCACCATACAGGCATCAACCAAACCCTACTTCTGGAAGCTGGTGACAATCCTATGTATGCATCCATTTTACTATCCCTATAGAGGATATATGTTGGCAGAAGACTAGCATAGACATTGTAGATTAACCAGTCATTCACGCTTACCCATGTTAGCACAGCGATGGTAATGTGTGGGAATGGGAATTTGCCTGCAGCTGCCAGCCCTGGATCTCCACACTGATGTGATACAACTTCAGAACATAGCAGGATGCCAGCTTCCACATTCCAAACAGGAGATGTGGAGCCTGCTTTATGTTCCAACAGGTAAAGCATACAAAAACATTATGTGGCAATCCTGCTTATGTAAGAGGCAGAGCCAGAACCAAGCCATATCATACCCAAAGCATTAGGTTTCTTCAATCAGATAAGAGAAGGCGGGAGTTTCAAGACAATCTTATAGGGAGAGTGGTGAAGCCAAGGGGAAGAAAACCTGTATAAACCCAGTTCCCTTCACATTCTTTGAGAAGGCTGTGGTTTCACCACAGGCCCAATAATTGTCTCTCTTTAAGCAAGTGTGGTTGGAATGATGCATGGAGAGAGGGTAAGAGCTTCAGAGTAAAAGAAAAAGAAGGCAGAAAGCTGAAGTCCCTCCGGAGGCACAATAGGTGGTTTCCTTTAACCTTCAGGACCCTACAGGACAGAAACTGAAAACAAAGGCAGAATCCAGAGAGTAGACCCTTACCTCATAATAGCTTTACTGAGATGAAAGCCCGATTCTTTAGAACCTTGAGCTAAAAATGTACGATACAGTAAATCACATAAAAATATGCCTCTATACATCCATCACCAAAATATAGGTACATGTAAGAAGCATACTATTACAAGTTTGAAGAGAAATAAAACTTCCAAGGTGTTCCTATTATGAGCAGCATCACACTTAGCAGCTTACTTGAAAAGCAACCCAGGAGGCCCTAGTGGTGGTCAAAATGCCACGACTGAATGAAGATCCTTCAAAAACATTTCTTAAAATCTTTTAAATGATAGAGAATGTCTAACTGTAGAAAACATTATGTCACATAAAATATCCAAAAGTACTAAATAAAGGAGTTAGTGTTGCTATCTCTATATTTAGTGGCAGATCTAGAGGATTTGTGTTTGACAAGCCTGCATTTATTACTGCCTTAAACGACAATTAGTAACTGAAGAAGATCCATTTTTATTGGGTGTCACTCCAGATTTTTTTTTCACTTTTGTTGGACCCTATATTTTCCCCAGACCCAATATTTTTGACAGTCTTATAACTATTTCAACTTTAATCCTGCTAACTAGAAGTACTTGCCATTGCTCCCCCTTTAAACACGGTAGAGTTGGCATATTACTAATTTGTATACTTAATGTGCCAAAAGGTCCTTAGTATTTGGTATAAAGCATACCCAGTCCTCGAAAGTTAAATGCCAGTCGTGGACTGCAGCACCTATTGCGCTATCCATTACAATGGCACTGCAAGCATGGCCTCCAGTCTACCAGTGTATTTCAACTGCAGCAGTGCAAAAACTGCATTTCAGTCTGTCAAAATAAACTTTTTTGACAGTGAAAACCTCACTTGTAAATATTAATATGTCACCCCTATGTATAATACTAGTGTTGCACTTAAAAGAAAAGGAAGTAACATGCAAAGGCAATTTTTGTGTATCCAATGTCTGGTTGCTTGAAAACCCTACTTTTGTTCAACCAGATTTGTGTATCTGGGTTTATTGGTGGAACAATGGCTGCTTCAAACTGGATTCTGATGTTAGATTTAGCAGGAGTGTAGGACAACCGTATTACTCTCCCACTCACACAACCAGCCCCCAGAACCAAAGTTTAGTGTGAATGAAGAGTTTCATCATCTTTAAAATGCCCACAGTGGGTAGGCCCTTGGAACATTGGTTAAGGTATGCCTAGGAGTCCTTGTCGCCTACTAGCTAATGCCAGGCATAAATATGGCACCTCTAGGCATTCACTTCAGAACACTTCCTGGATTTGTGAGAGATCACAGGGGACATGAGAGGAGCCCTGAAGGACTGAATCGCTCCCTCTTGTACCCAAGACAAGGAAGTGGACTCCAAGTGACAGTTTGCTGACCTCTTATTTGGCTACAGAGAGACAACAACCTACATGAGGCCTTTTCCCTGCAACTGCTCAGCTGACCAGTGACAAGTGAACCTGGAATAGACCTTGCTGTTCATCTCTACCTGACACCCTGTGAATCTCGAAGTGTATCCCTTAAGGTTTTGGGGGGTTTTGACGTGTCCTTTTGTGGTGGATTGGGAATTAAAGGGCTAAGTCAGAAAGTAACATTTTTTAATAGGAAGGACCTGGTTGGTGTACCTGACCTGTGCTGCATCATGGTTAGCCTCAAACTGGGTCAATGCCTCAGTCTCACACAACCATTTATTACCATTAGAGCTGTGAGCTTTTTTGGTGCTATTTCTACTTAAAGTTTTGGCGTCATTTTGTTTATAACTTACTCTTTTTTATTCTAATTTAATTTAGGATTTTTATTGTTTTGCATTTTGCCTTTACTATTGTTTTGTTATTACATACATAAATTGCGCCTTGCCCGAATTTAAGCCTGCCTGCTCTGGACCATACTCTATCACGGGGTTGAGCACAGGTTAATTTAGTGACTTTGAGTGTACACCCTGCCAAAGTTTGTTGTTATTCCTTGTCATTGGTAGTCTCCTAACACCAAGTAATAATACATTTTTTTAAAATAGTTATGTATGAAAAAATACAGCTCTTTTTAGCTCTTGGGATGTGTGCAGCTCAAACCTCTATGCACCTTGTAAAAATGGCAATGGAGAAGCCAATTATAACACTGCAAAACCTTGAATGAGCAGATTTTAGACAACTTTGAAAGTATGTTACCTTAACATCAAGTGGACACAACAAACCGGTTTTGCTTTGTGTCCACTTCAAGATCTGAATGTCTCAATTGAAAACATGTGCAGGCCCTTTCCATTGGGAGCTTTGGCAAAGGAAAGACATACTTGCCAGGAGTCATTTGATGGTTCAAGAGACCCAAACTAAATTTCCTTCTGGATTTTGCTAGGTTGGCACCAGCATACATTAACCAACATGACCAATCCTTAATCTTAACCAGCAAATCAATGAACATATCATAGGCAGCCTGTAGATCATGCACGTCACAGGATAGCCAACAATAATACCATAGCAGTCAGACTCTGTATACATTTTAAGTACTCAGAATATGAATTATCAATAAGAATAAGTAACAGACACCGCACCCGAAGGCAAGACTCCAGCCCTGAAAAATGTGCTTCTCAAGACAACACAGCACTTAGGCACAAGCTCTTGTCAAATTAGTTAGGACTTTTAGCATAAATAAAAACCTGTACACAACCTGTACAAAACCTGTACACAAAGCCATTCACGCACAAAACGTGCCCTGAGAAAAGATAAACATCAGAAATAAGCGAAGATATTGTAGTCTTGGCCTTAAAGCATGCTACTGAAAGAGTCGTGCTGAGACAAGCGTTTCGACACACATCATTGAATCAAACAACCTAATAGTAAAATGGAAACCGTGAATGAAATACTCACTTTCATCCTAATTTTTCAGCATGAATTATTGCTTATACCCCATGGAACATACACATATAATAATACAGATGATTGACCTTATTTTGAATCACAATTATTTTCTTTTTAAAAAGGAATGGTACAAGCAAAAACGAGGGGTAGCAATGGGGTCGAGATTTTCTCCCTCATAGGCGAACCTCTTCATGGGATGGTTTGAAGAAAAATGGGTGTGGGGTCCAGAAGCAGTTGACTGGCAGTCTGATATACTCTATTGGTGACGGTACATTGATGATTGTTTTATGTTATGGACAGGTGAAGAAGAAAAATTAATGAGATTCTGTGAACACCTTAATCAGAATGATGTTAACATCAAATTTACATACAAATATAGCAAGACCTGTATAGATTTTTTGGATGTAGAATTGTTTGTGGTAGACAACAAGATTGAGAGCAGATTGTATCGTAAGGCAACATCATGCAATACTGTATTACATGCGAAGAGTGCTCATCCAAAACACCAAATAGAAGCGATTCCCTTTGGAGAGATGGTACGAGCTAGACGTAATTGCAGTATGAATAATGATTTCCAAAAATGCATTAAAGATATGGGATGGAGATTTATCAATAGAGGTTATTCACAGGATATAGTAATGAGAACACAACGTAAAGCTTCTAAAATATCTAGATCAAAGACACTGACACATCATAGCCTTACAGATAAAGGGAACAAGAACATGACGCCCGTAAAGGTAGAATAGTTTTAGATTACACAGATAACTCACATATATTACTGAGTATTATGAAAAGGCATTGGGCCAAATTGACACAAGATCGAGTTCTTCATAAATATATTGGCAATAAACCAGAGGTAGCCTATAGAAAGGGCTGTACACTTAATAATATTCTTAGCCCAAGCTATCTTCATGACACAGCTAAACCTAGTTGGCTTAGTATACACAACCAAGGTTTTTATAAATGTGGCTGCTGTGCCATGTGTAAATGGGCTTGGCAGGCGAAAAAGACCTTTCGGGATGCAAATGATAAGGAGTATGTTATTATGTCACATTTAAATTGCAATACCAAATTTGCTGTATATATGTTGTTATGTAAGTGCGGAATGATATATGTGGGTAGCAGTATCCGTCCCTTGAAATTGAGAATTGCAGAACACTGGAGAGCAATAAAACAAGAAGACAAACTATACCCAATTGCCCTCCATATGAAAACTTGTGATAAGCAGGGTACGCATAAAGAATTTAAGTTTTTTGGTTTTGATTTGTGTGAATCAAATCCCCGAGGGGGGAATAGAGAATTAGCTTTATGCAGAAAAGAATCAATTTGGATAATGCGACTGGGTGCAGTAGAGTCTGGGATAAATTCAAACTATGAAATGGAGTACTTTCTTGGTGATGGATAAAATGAATCACTATATTCAGATATGTCTTTACTTACAATTGATGATAAGCAGCAAGACTAGGGAAAGGACCATTTTAAGGCTTCGTAATACAGAATGTGCCCTGACTGTATAATCTCTGTAATGACATTACTGAGGTACTTTGAAGAATGTACTGGATTTATTTTGTGTTAGATATTCCCTTAGTGAGAGTTACTACTTAATTAATCACAGGTGCAATTATTATAGTAGTATGCAATTTATTATTTATTTGTTAAATTTATAGTAGTTTTTGAAACATAATTTCGTTTAGATAAGATATCATTAATCAAATAATGAGTTTTTTTTACATAAAACTCCATTTTATTTATTTTTAGTTTTGAATATGAGGAGTAGATAGGGTCACTAGCAGTGGTTAGATGCTACGTTTAGAGTACACAATGTTGAAATTAGACGGAAATAAGAAGTATCTGGGCAATGTAAAATGAGTCACACAGTTTACAAGCAAGCTGGCAGTTTATTTAGAACGCGCAGAAGGAAAATATGGTGCGTTTGTTTTGAACGGACACACTCGCAAGTCCGTTTTCTAATTTTATCTCAATTTACATGGATTGGGTAGTCCGTTGCCCATTTCCATGATTTGTGTTATTTAATGCCGACGAGAATCTTGGCATCTGTTTGCCAGGTCGGACGTACTCGCGGCAGCAGCATGTTTTTAGAGTCAATTTATGGCATATAACTTGAGGTAAGGAAGGAATGAATGTGGTATATGGCCAACGTTTTTTGAATAGTTTAAAGTGTATGTTTTGTTATCAATGAATTTTTCCACTATTTACAGAGGCATTAAAATTGTACTATTAACTGGAAAATATAGAGGAATCAGCGCAAAATAGGAAGCAGCAATGAGTGTATGAAACAGATCAACAAGTACGTTTTTAGATATTATGGTGTAAGCATGGATTTTTGCATACTTCACTGCGGGTGTGCTCACAATATTTAATTATGTTCTTAACAATAATCTTGGCATGAATACATGGGTTACATGAAAATACTGGTAATTAGTAGGATACATAATATTTATACAAATTAATTATTTATAAGTGCACTTTATTAGAAAATACTCTTTGGGCACTTTCACTTTGGGAAATTGGATTTTATTATGTTGTTTGAATTCTGGTTTCAACTTAAGAGCATGCGATTGAAGTATTCACGCAAGGGAGATTGGAAAGTCAATGTAGTTATCATGTATAAATATTAATACTTACTTTATGTAATATGCTATTTAGGAAGTCCTGAGGAAGTCAATGGGCACTCTCATGACGAAACACGTGTTGGCTTGGCTCAATGGATGGCATGATTAACTGATTATTAAAGGAGGACTTGAATTATTGGAAAACTGAGAAGTTTTGTGGACGATCTTATAATGTGAAGCGGAACATTATAATAAGACTGCTGATGGAATTGAAATTTACGTAATGCAAAATTAAAATTTGAAAGTGTTAACGGAACGTCTTGGAAGAGGATTTTTACGTACAATACCAACAAAGTATGGTGTATATTAGTGTTTCAGAAGATTAATTAAGGCTGCTATGGTTTATTTATGAAATACCCCACACTATGGCTAGACCGCATTCTGGTCTTCGAAATTTAAATTGTAAAGAAATCTGAGCTTCAGATCTTATGCCCTTCACAGTGCTATCAGACAACTCTTTGTAACAGTTCAGGGGTTTCGTTTAACAAACATTATTTGAACAGAAGTTACTTAAATCGGTTCAGCTAACTGTACCTTACTTATAGTTCAGACTACAAACCCCAGTAAGCATCAATTTTTAACTGAAAGCAGAAATGCAAACAAGGAGTCCTCGTGTCATGGAAACCTCTGCAAATCCTAAAAATGTGTTCAGGAAAGAGCAAAAAGTGTAATAAACTTGGAGGACCATGTTTATGCTCTTGACCTAAGATAACCTAGATTCCCGATAAAGAGCCTTCCTTTATAAAAAAAAAAAAAAAAAAAAAAAAAAAGAATTTGCTGGAAACATGTGGTACACCTTTCAAACAGTGAAATCCTTCAGTGGCATAAGAGAAGGATGGGAACGTGCTCGTGCCATATATGTTACAGGGGCAAGGGCACAAAGTAAAAGCTTTTATTTTAGGTCTGGCATTAGACAAGGCCTTTTGACCTTACTAAAATTATACGTACAATATACTTACTTTTAGGAGCTTTCAGCAAGCCCTCTTCATCCATTGGTCAGTTACTATGTCATTCACAGCTTTCTTTCGCCCACTGCAGCATATAGTACGGGGCAGTGGGTCCGCCGACTTCAGCCATTAGCTAACTTAGCTCTAGTGATGGCATTCTGCTCCTTTGACAGGAGCACATCAACAAACAAAGTACATTCTTTAAGTTCAAGGGACTAATATGAAAGAAAAGGTGTGCTTTTTTAAAACAAACTATATATACTTGTAAGCCAATGCTTTCTTTATTTTGACTTGATGACGGCCCAGTTGCTTTCTCAACAAAGTTTTTGAAAAAAAAACTATGAGACAGCAAAAGAAGCCTAGACCATGCCAAAAGTCTGGCAGCCAGTGACAGACCTATTTATTTTCCTAATGCTTGTAACAAACTTCCCTTCTGACTACTGAACTCCCTATTCCCAATTGTAGTGCTTTCCTCTTATTTAGTTTCTAAGCACTAACACAACACAACAGAAATGCACTTCTGAGGTCAAAGAAGACTTTTATTGTTGTTAATTCTTCCCCAACCACAATATTTATGAATGACGAATTAGTAGCTTTCAAGTCCGCGTTAATCAAACAAAATATATCAGTTTGCAATATACACAGCAGGTTATATTTATAAGATATTGAATGCAAAGCAAAACAAATACTTCACCGTGTGGGAACTATCTACAGCTTCATCTTTCTAAGGTCTGCAAGCTGATGACCCCTGTCAGCCGCGGGAAAGAGATTCATCTACCCACACGGGATTGCTGGCAGATGGCGCCAAGCTCCAGCACGAGGTCCGGCAGATTCGAATCTGACCCTCTGCAGCCTGTTACATTCGTTACAAAGGTGTGCCCCCTCCTCTCAGACCTGGGAAACTGAGCAAGCCTTTTGGAGACTGGCCAGGTCTCCAAGACTACTCCTGTTCCCAAGCTCAAGCGAAGAGAAAAACACCCATGTACTCTCTCTTATCAGGTCTAGTCTACTGTGAGAACAAAACATCTTGGTTCATCTTGTGCAAAAACACAGCTTGGAAAAATACAGCTTGGATTCTCAACTGCAATGTCTAACTCCATGTTAAAGGCAATGGGCAGCTAACCTAAATATCAAATGCAATGTCTAGTGTCATGTCAAAGCCAATAAGCATCTAAGTTGAATACAAAATGCAATGTATAATATCATGTCAAAGCCCATAGGCAGCTGAGCTGAATATAAAATGCAATGTATAATATCATGTCAAAGCCAATAGGCAGCTGAGCTGAATACAAAATGCAATGTCTAATATCATGTCAAAGCCAATAGGCAGCGGAGCTGAATACAAAATGTAATATATGATATCATGTCAAAGCCAATAGGCAGCGGAGCTGAATACAAAATGTAATATATGATATCATGTCAAAGCCAATAGGCAGAATATCTAATAGCATGTCAAAGTCAATAGGCAGCTAAATTGAATACATCATGTCAAAGCCAATAGGAATGCAATGTCAAAGCCAATAGGCGGCTAGACTGGATACAGCATGTTAAAGCCAATAGGTATGGCTAATGCAATGTCAAAGCCCATAGGCGGCTCAACTGAATACAGAAAGTAATGGCTAATGCCATGTCAAAGCCAATAGGCAGAATACAGAATGTAATGACTAATGCAATGTCAAAGCCCATAGGCGGCTAAACTGAACAAAACATACCATGTGCTACTGGTGAACATTGAGCAACTAATATGCGCAGTGGTGAAACACAAAGTCATTGGTCAAAACAAACTTTATCAAATGGCAGTACACCAATCAGAAAGCATAAACCGTAATCCAGCATTCCTGGAGCACCGGCCTACTATCACTATCCTCTTACACTAACTTGCTCATTGTCAACAATCTGCTCATTTAAAACCTAAACAAAGAACATTACAACTTGCCCTGGATTGTCCAGCAGGACTCAGTCATCAGTGGAAAGTTGTAAGAGCTTTTACATGATCATGCTGCATACTGCTGTAAGCGTCAGGGCTAATTTGACAGCATACCTGTGCGATTTATCTTGTTTTATTTTACTGATGTATTCCAAACATCCAGGAAAAGTTAAAGGATTAGTAGATTCCACCATAAAGACCCTGAAAAGAAAAATTAGAAACAGTTTACAACCATATAAGGCAAAATACACATCTATCCCCGTTATAAATTGCTTTATGCACATATGGGCATGGTTAGTACAAGTCTCTAGAAATTAACATTTTGGCAAGTTCCATTTTAAAGTTACTTCTTTTCAACTGTAGAACTTCACTGATCCATATCTCACCTCCTCGTAATTTTTTTTATTGATCGCAGTGCAAACCAAACAAAGGCATGTACCATTCTTGACAGTACTAACCATATGACAATAGTACATATCCGCAACCCAGAGACCAGTTCCAAGCATAAATGTGCACCGTAAACATACAACATAAATAGTGGAGTAATCCAAGGTTGGAAGCATCTCGTCCCTCCTAGGGGATTAGTAGTTAGGCTGTCTGCTAAGGACCCAGATATGGTACATTCGTAGGTATCTTACATTAATGCAGCAATCACAGACATGTCAACACAGCAAGTTAAGCTTACAGGTTCTGTAAGGAAATGCCTCCTTGGCATGGTTGCCCCCTGACTTTTTGCCTTTGCTGATGCTATGTTTACAATTGAAAGTGTGCTGAGGCCTGCTAACCAGGCCCCAGCACCAGTGTTCTTTCCCTAACCTGTACTTTTGTATCCACAATTGGCAGACCCTGGCATCCAGATAAGTCCCTTGTAACTGGTACTTCTAGTACCAAGGGCCCTGATGCCAAGGAAGGTCTCTAAGGGCTGCAGCATGTCTTATGCCACCCTGGAGACCTCTCACTCAGCACAGACACACTGCTACCAGCTTGTGTGTGCTAGTGAGGACAAAACGAGTAAGTCGACATGGCACTCCCCTCAGGGTGCCATGCCAGCCTCTCACTGCCTATGCAGTATAGGTAAGACACCCCTCTAGCAGGCCTTACAGCCCTAAGGCAGGGTGCACTATACCATAGGTGAGGGTACCAGTGCATGAGCATGGTACCCCTACAGTGTCTAAACAAAACCTTAGACATTGTAAGTGCAGGGTAGCCATAAGTGTATATGGTCTGGGAGTCTGTCAAACACGAACTCCACAGCACCATAATGGCTACACTGAAACCTGGAAAGTTTGGTATCAAACTTCTCAGCACAATAAATGCACACTGATGCCAGTGTACATTTTATTGTAAAATACACCACAGAGGGCACCTTAGAGGTGCCCCCTGAAACTTAACCGACTATCTGTGTAGGCGGACTAGTTTTAGCAGCCTGCCACGAACCGAGACATGTTGCTGGCCCCATGGGGAGAGTGCCTTTGTCACTCTGAGGCCAGTAACAAAGCCTGCACTGGGTGGAGATGCTAACACCTCCCCCAGGCAGGAATTGTCACACCTGGCGGTGAGCCTCAAAGGCTCACCTCCTTTGTGCCACCCCAGCAGGACACTCCAGCTAGTGGAGTTGCCCGCCCCCTCCGGCCAGGCCCCACTTTTGGCGGCAAGGCCGGAGAAAATAATGAGAAAAACAAGGAGGAGTCTCTGGCCAGTCAGGACAGCCCCTAAGGTGTCCTGAGCTGAAGTGACTCTAACTTTTAGAAATCCTCCATCTTGCAGATGGAGGATTCCCCCAATAGGGTTAGGATTGTGACCCCCTCCCCTTGGGAGGAGGCACAAAGAGGGTGTACCCACCCTCAGGGCTAGTAGCCATTGGCTACTACCCCCCCAGACCTAAACACGCCCTTAAATTTAGTATTTAAGGGCTACCCTGAACCCTAGAAAATTAGATTCCTGCAACTACAAGAAGAAGGACTGCCCAGCTGAAAACCCCTGCAGCGGAAGACCAGAAGACGACAACTGCCTTGGCTCCAGAAACTCACCGGCCTGTCTCCTGCCTTCCAAAGATCCTGCTCCAGCGACGCCTTCCAAAGGGACCAGCGACCTCGACATCCTCTGAGGACTGCCCCTGCTTCGAAAAGACAAGAAACTCCCGAGGACAGCGGACCTGCTCCAAGAAAAGCTGCAACTTTGTTTCCAGCAGCTTTAAAGAACCCTGCAAGCTCCCCGTAAGAAGCGTGAGACTTGCAACACTGCACCCGGCGACCCCGACTCGGCTGGTGGAGATCCGACACCTCAGGAGGGACCCCAGGACTACTCTGATACTGTGAGTACCAAAACCTGTCCCCCCTGAGCCCCCACAGCGCCGCCTGCAGAGGGAATCCCGAGGCTTCCCCTGACCGCGACTCTTCGAATCCAAAGTCCCGACGCCTGGGAGAGACCCTGCACCCGCAGCCCCCAGGACCTGAAGGACCGGACTTTCACTGGAGAAGTGACCCCCAGGAGTCCCTCTCCCTTGTCCAAGTGGAGGTTTCCCCGAGGAACCCCCCCCTTGCCTGCCTGCAGCGCTGAAGAGATTCCGAGATCTCTCATAGACTAACATTGCGAACCCGACGCCTGTTTCTACACTGCACCCGGCCGCCCCCGCGCCGCTGAGGGTGAAATTTCTGTGTGGGCTTGTGCCCCCCCCCGGTGCCCTACAAAACCCCCCTGGTCTGCCCTCCGAAGACGCGGGTACTTACCTGCAAGCAGACCGGAACCGGGGCACCCCCTTCTCTCCATTCTAGCCTATGCGTTTTGGGCACCACTTTGAACTCTGCACCTGACCGGCCCTGAGCTGCTGGTGTGGTGACTTTGGGGTTGCTCTGAACCCCCAACGGTGGGCTACCTTGGACCAAGAACTGAACCCTGTAAGTGTCTTACTTACCTGGTAAAACTAACAAAAACTTACCTCCCCTAGGAACTGTGAAAATTGCACTAAGTGTCCACTTTTAAAACAGCTATTTGTGAATAACTTGAAAAGTATACATGCAATTTTGATGACTTGAAGTTCCTAAAGTACTTACCTGCAATACCTTTCGAATGAGATATTACATGTAGAATTTGAACCTGTGGTTCTTAAAATAAACTAAGAAAAGATATTTTTCTATATAAAAACCTATTGGCTGGATTTGTCTCTGAGTGTGTGTACCTCATTTATTGTCTTGTGTATGTGCAACAAATGCTTAACACTACTCCTTGGATAAGCCTACTGCTCGACCACACTACCACAAAATAGAGCATTAGTATTATCTATTTTTACCACTATTTTACCTCTAAGGGGAACCCTTGGACTCTGTGCATGCTATTCCTTACTTTGAAATAGCACATACAGAGCCAACTTCCTACAGGTTCCTACCCCATAATCCCAGTAATCTGTCCCCAGGATATAGCAGACGGACTGACTTTCTAATGCTTACAAACATCTCAGATGTGGGCTGCAATCCTAAATCACCCCCTTGGGACCCCAAGAGTCCTTGTCTCTCCCTGGACCCTGGGGAGAAGAGTCCCCCTAAAATCGAGCTAATACACCAGGCTGAGGCCCCCCAGAGCAGTCCCCTTTTCATCTGGGTGAGAACCTGAATAAACAGGATTCGGGTGAGGCCAGAAATGCGTGGTCTGTAATTACTGGAGTGATTCCTGTAACCTCTTCTCAGGGCCTCTGAATCACCATGCATTCCCAGAAAATATGGTAAAAGCTGGTGTCAGGTGTGCCGCATCCAGGACAATCAGGTGATGCCACAGGGAATATGCAGTGAATAGGGAATGGCGATAAGCATGTTTGGTGTAGATAATTAACTGAGTAAAGTGAAAGTGAGGATTTCAGGACATGTCCTTAACATGTTGGAGAGCTCAGGTCCAGTATTTGTCCATCAGTGTAGGAAGCTGGCTCTTTATATAGTGGACCAAAACAAGGTACACTGTGTAAAGAGTCCAAGCAAATCCCAGATATATTACAGAGGCACAAATGAAGCCCCAGATGCTCTCTTTTGTGGTAGTGTGGGTGAGCAGTTAAGCATATCAAAGAGTAGTGCTAAGCATGTATGGCACACACAAAGGCAGGCAATAAGAGACGCACTCCAAGAAATCAGACACCAATTTATAAAAATAACATACTTTTATATAAATCTTTATACCAAGATCATCAGAATCGGAAGAGTCCTTTTCGACTTATGAATTTTTACAGTTTTCAAAAGTCAACAGTGCAATTTTTGGGGCACTAATGTTATCCTTGAGGGGGAACATATACTGCATAAGGTACTTAGCAGTGACTTACAAGACCCATCCTCTGGAGTTAAGATAAGTATGGGGCAAGGTCGAAGTTAACACCAGCAGGTCACCACGGGAGGCACTTAGGGGTCCAAGTGCAGAGGTGCTTTTCAGCATCGGGTGCCCCAATATTATCCAATGGGAAAAGAAACACATACTGCATTTGGGCACTTTGCAACAACCTACAGGACTATTCTTCTAGAGTTAAGGTAAGCATGGAGCAAGTTCACATGCAGCACCCACAGGTAACTTCGGGAGGCACTGAGGCATCTGGGTGAAGAGGTGCTTTTCAGCCTTGGGTGCCCTAATGTTATCCCATGAGAAAGAATCAGACACTGCACCTTTTTCTATGGAGGGGGGAGGGTTTACAACCACTTTCGTTTGGTCACCCCTCTATGACTTTTCTTAGACACTCGCAACTTTTCTGAAGAACAGTAACTTAACAGATGTTCCTTCATACTAAAATTATAAAGCCCATCATATTCGTGCATCTGGCTTACCTTTGACCCAACACCTTGTGTTTTCACTGAAAAGTCCACAAATCAGCCCAGGACTGACTCAAAGTGTTTTGAGTCTCCCTGAACCTGATTCTGTATTCCTCAGTGGTGAGTCCAAAGCCTTCAATCATGGTTCACTTCATGAGGTCACAGGACTCAACATCTGTCTCATCAAGTGTCAGAAGTCTGTCCCTGCACTTCCGTGAAAACAGCTCCCAGAGTAGAGAGCCCCAATACGTTTCTTTTTTTATTTTCCTCATTCTACAAGCTCCCTCAAAGGCTGTGAACCATTTGGTGAGATGATAGTGTCCCTCATATTTGGGGACAATCCCTTTGGGGATTTTAGGGTCAGAAGCTACTCCTTTCTCCCTATTTAAAGTGTTGCTGCCACCAGAGATAGGTTCTAGGCCCACCTCAATCCTTTCTTTTTCTATAGCTATAAGCGTAGCCTCTAATTCTATCCTCTTAGCTAGTCTGTGAAAATCAACATCTTTGCTACCTAGATCATCTGGGGTACTACCAGTAGAGCTCCCAGTCGTGCTACTATCTGTAGGGTTGCTGGTAGATTCATCATTCTCCTCAGTATCCTCTTTCCTATTGGAGGATTCTTTTTCTGTCATGGCCCTCTCATTTTCTGCCAGCAACTGAAGCAGAAGAGCTTTTGTAGGTTTAGGTTCCATGGCACGTTTCCATGCTTGGCAGAGGGCCTTAAATTGGACCAACTTAAGGTTTTTGTAGGGGCTTAGGTTCAGCTACTGGAAGGAGCTGCTGCCTCAGTCATGGTTTTTAAAAATAGTTGGGACCTTGTTAGAATCTTACAAAAAATGTAAGCAGTTTTTAAGGCCCATCTATCTTATACATTTTTTACATTTTTAAACAAAAGGTCTGGGGAATTTAACCAAGGCCCTAACAGACCAGATTACAAATTTGGTGGGAAAAAAAAAAAATTGAACATCGAAAGATATTTTTGGTAACTAAAGTCAATTGTGGATTGTTTAGTGGAATCACAATACTGAAAGAGTAGTACAGTACATGCAAAGTCTTCTATTCCATGCTGTATCACCAACGTAGGAAGCTGGCTCTTTATATCGTAGATCAAAATGAGGAATACTGTGTAAAGTGTCCAAACAAACCCAAGAGGAATTACTGAGGCACAAAGGACACCCCAAATGCCTTCTTTTGTGGTAGTGTGGGCAAGCAGTTCGGCATATCAGAGGGTAGTGCTAACCATGTGTTGCACACACAAAGGCAGTGACACCAATTTATAAAATAACACACACTTTTATATAAATTTTAATACGAATAGCATTGGAATGGGGTGAGTAAATTTCAGGTTATAAATGTTGACAGTTTTCCAAAGTCGACAGTGCAATTTTTGGAGCGGTAATGTTATCTCTGGGGGAAAACATATACTGCATACGGGTACTAAGCAGCAACTTACGGGACCCACCCCCTGGAGTTAAGGTAAGTATGAGGCAAGGTCAAAGGCAATACCAGCAGATCGAATCAGGAGACACTGTGGCATCCGGGTGCAGAGATACTTTTCAGCGTTGGGTACCCAATGTAATCCTATGGGAAAAGAAACATATACTGCATTTGTGCACTTAGCAACGACCTATAGGAATGTTCTTCTGGAGTTAAGGTATGTATGGGGCAAGGTCCAAAGCAGCACCAACAGGTCACTTCAGAAGGCACTGAGGCGTCCGGGTGCAGAAGTGCTTGTCAGCCTCCGGTGGCCTAATGTTATCCTACAGGAAAGAAACAGACACTGCATACGGGTACTTAACAAGGACTTACAAGACTTATTACGGACTTGATGAGAGTACGGGGCAAGGTCCAAGGTCACACCAACAGTTCACCTCAAGGGGCTCTGGAGCGTCCGACTGCAGAGGTGTGATACAGCGCAGGGTGTCCATTCACTTTAATAGAGATCTGTCCGGTCAGAAAGAAGCTGCAAGCAGGGACTGGATGGCCAGTCTGAGGGAACCCACAGGGGGCTCAAACCTTGAGATCCTCAGGCTCATAGGGACACCATTGGCCCACTTCTCCTCGAGCTGTGGGGCTCAGGTGCAGTAGTGTCTTTTGCCGTCTGATTCCGGTGCAGGGGATACTTGCTGCTGGAGGGGGCCTGCAAAAAGAGGCTGCAGGTGGCACCAAGAAGTCCACTGTTGGCAAATCCAAGGTGGGCTTTGGAAGGCCTGGGGACCATGCTGGCACGGTCAGCCCACTTTAACTCAGCCTAGTGGGATAGGGTGAAGTGGTTCTGTCTGGTGTTGTATTTATGTGGTCCAGAGTCCTCATGAGTCTTCTTTGGTGCCTGCAGGGAAGCAGTCCCCCTACTCCTCAGGAGATCCTTGTTACTTCTCAAAGTGCTGCAGTCCTCCCAGGTTTTTGGAGGCAGAACAGCTGCAGGATGAGTCATCTTTGGCTGAACTGTGAAGGACAGCAAGGCAGGCCAGCGGGGTTGGGGCTAAGTCATTTGCTGTTCCACCATTCTTGCCTTTCATGGCTCTTCTGGACCTTCTTCTTCTGTAGTCCAGCGAACCTGGGATAAGCCAGATCTGCATACCAAAAGCTGTGGATAGGCTTCTTTAAAGCTCCCCTGCCTTCGAATGCAGATTTGCAGGTCATCCTTTTAGGAGGGTTGTGTTAAAACCACTGTGAGAGCAGGCTTTGTTCCTGACTGCCTGAGAGCAAAGGCTCTTACCCTCGGGGGTCAGAAACCTATCTGTTTGTGGCAGACTGGTGGAAACCAGTCAGTTAGCACAACATAAGTTGGTAGGTTTTCAGGGGGTACCTCTAAGGTGCCCCCTGGGTGCATGTATTGATAAATCCATCAATGTAATAAGTGAGGGTTTATTAATATGAGATGTCTAATACCAAACATCCTTGGGTTGAGTGACGCCACCATGTAGCTATGGAACTCGTAATGACCAGTGTCCTACACATGTATTAAAAATGGCTTCCATGTTCACTTACTATGTCTAAGAATTGACAAAGACTTGGTAGGGGCATATTTGCTCATGCACATATGTCCTCACCTGTAATATGCACCCTGCCTTAGGGCTATAAGGCCTGCTGTAGGGGTAACTTACAAATATTACAAACAGTGTTTACTTTGTGTTAAATAAGCATCTCTTATTCCTTTTGGAGGTAGGCAAGCTTCGCGTAGCCTAAGGAGTAGAATTTTATATTGCTACTTGCAATTTTATTTCAGTTCCAGGCCCAGCTGCATACAAGAGCTACAAGTCAGTTGAACGGAGACTAAATAGGACGACTCAGTGCGTACCTTAAACACTGGCAATGCCTCAACCTTTCCCATGTGTGCGCTTGTTTAGCAAGGCACTGTATTCGTTAAAAACTCAAAAGGACATCCTTCTACATTTTTTTTTAGCATTCTTTACAATTCAAGATCTCCAATACATTCTTTTCAACCTGTCAGCCACCTTGGAAAGATGGCGCAAAGGTGATGCCTTTTAATTCATTTTTTCTAATTTTTTAGCATTCCAAGAAAGTCAGTGTGTTGCCCTGAAATTCATTGATGCTTTGAACAACATAAAATAATGAAGTAAGTAGTAATAATTAAAACATTGCAGAATAGCTACCCGTGCATGCACAAGCACTTGTGGCCATGTTTGTTTTCCTTTCTTTAGCATTACTTTATCCTTCCAAAATGGCTGACATGGTGGTAGCAACATACCAGCAGTCTTAGAAACGTAAACTAATAGCAAAGCATACCAAAGGAAAGAAGCAAGGGATAATTATTTGTCAATTTTAAAAAATGAATTGTCTTTTTGAAGATACAATTATTTCTGAATCTTTAATAGTAAATTATGCCTCCTCCAAAGTGGCTCAGGTTGAGGGCATGACCTGATTGTGTTTATGAAGTGATCCATTTGGTCACATTCATTGGGACGTCTATCTGAACTAGTCCTACCTATTTTTGTTAAATTACATTGTACACTTATATTAATAGTGCTACAGATCATTTAAGTGTATATGTCGGAGTACTTAACACAGGCTACAGGAGTGCACAATGAACACAAAGTGAAACTGCTCCTTCTATACATAGACGTTGAGGTACCCCATTGAAATACTCAAACTTATTTAGCAGCCCAAGTTTAATGGTAGCAAGACAAAATATATCTAGTCTGTGGGGAGAAAATCTCCCATTGCTCCCAACTAGAAATTTGGAAAAAATGATACTGACTAGTGCATGTTACTGGGAAAATAGGTCTATAGATGGAAGGGATGCCCTCAAAAATGGGAAAGATACGGCACCAGTGGAAAACATCTAGATGCATACTATGAGACCACCTGTCTCAGGACTGAACTACCAAGATATGCTATGAGTAAAATGACTCCCATTCCAAAGGCAATAATAATGATATTGCTAAATGTACAGTCGACTGACGTGATAACTGCATAACATGACTGTATACTGAGACTGATTAATGTGTGTAATTCATAAAAAATGTTATTAAAAAGTGATAGAGGCAGAGGGGGTGGAAGGATTGGCAGCGATTTCCAACTAACCCAATGAGGTGATGCATGTATAAATTAGAAGGCTAAGGGCATAAAAGGAGGTCCTGGCTGTGGTGTGTAGTACAGAAGAAATTAATTACCCAGTGCACTTTCTACATCTATGATTTCTATTATGAGAAATTCCTAATAGACATGTCATTTTTTAAAAAAAAAATTTTTTAAGACCAGTACATTAAAATAGTTCTGTCTTAGACCATTATTCCCCTCAAATCCAACCTGAAGATTTCAACTTGATGAAACTTCATATATGTATTGTCAGATCTAAGTCCTCAAATCAAATTTGTAGGCCTGGGCAGAATTATGATCCTGCTCACGGAATTGGTGTAATTTGGATAACTCTGTGCTACACTTGTAATGCAGAGTTCCTGCCAAATTCTGCTAATAGGCGTGGGGCAGAATTATTTTGCCGTTCACACCTCATAGGAACAACGCAAGGCTCCACAATAGATTTGCCGGCCCCTGGAGCAATTTCCAAGGAGCCTTCTGGAGCCACTTTATAATGCTGGTGGTCCTTATGAGCAGTGGCGGTCAGAGAGGGCTGCCATTCAAGTAGATTTGCAACCACTCAAGTAGATTTTCTACTTGAGTGGCAGAAAAATCAACTCAAATAGCCGTGCGCTCTTGTGCAACTCTTAGTGCCATTTGGGCTGATTTTCGGCTCTGCTCACACTACCTGTGCTAAATTGCAACGCAAGCAGCACAAGCAGTATATTTTCTGTCCTTTGGCAGAATTCCATGGAATCGCACAGAGTTTTTCTGTAACTCGACCGAATTCCACAGTGCGAAACTCTGGGAGTTCTGTCCACCACTAGAGTTTGTTGAATGCATTGTATATTTAAAGCATCATGCAAGTCTAATGATCCTTCATATTTTACCTTCATCTATTTTTCTAAGTGCCTTTAAGGGAGAGGATATTTCAGTGTCCCCACTCCAGATTCATTTTCACATTCTTACTTCACATTTTCAAGTGGTGGCACATACTACCTCTCAAAAATACTGAGGCATCTTATAAAAAACTACTGAGCACTGGGTTATTTAACTCAAGGGGAGGGGGAGGAGGACTCTAGCCTTCAACGTTCCACTAACTGAAATCTAATTCCTAATTTACAGATATCCATGAGTAATACTGACCATACCCTATGTAGCGTAACTCAAGCAAGTTACCCATCATCAGAAAAAGATGCACGTAGTACAAGAACAGCAACACAAACATATTACAATTAAAATAATTAAGTAAAAATTCTTAAACTAATTTAGAGGAAAATAAATGTTACAACACCAAAATGACTAATTTGGGATCTTGTGATTCATAAAATTATCAAAAAGCAGGCATGGAAAATAAAAAGAAATGGAAAATCCAATGTACGCCATTAGGTTGCAGTTGCCTAGTTCTCTAAGAACAACTAGGAAAGGCGTGAGGTCAGTTTGATGTTACTGGTTTCACCTGATTAAAACTTATGGTTGACTGGAACCTAAACACTTTCACAACAAACTGGTGATAAAGCGATTTCTAGTAAGAGTTGGACATTTGTCCTAGTCAAAGTTTTACCTCCGACTTAGCTACACTTCTCCCCCCTTTTTAAATTTCAACCTTCATTATACAGAATGGGATGGACTCTAAAGAATCAGATTTACTGATTTTGAGATCCTCCTGATGCTCCAGCTCTGCAGCAAAAAAACTTGCATGGTACATCCCTAAATCATAGTAGCTGAGGCTACTTTTTCATTGAACATTTTGATCACATTTCCATTCTCTCACAATTTACCTTGACATTTTCAAACTTGTGTGGAAGTCAAAATCAGTCAAAGGGGCAATTCTAACATGTTGAGTGAAATATAAACTTCCCAGAGCATCTGCTTGTTAAGTAATCCCAAAACTGTTCTACCAAAGAGTTTTCACCAGAGAGTTCTAAAGAGCAATTCATGAGCCAACTCTGTTTATTACAAATGAAGGCACACCCACTTGTTGTACTGCTACATAGGAACTGTTGTATGTATTTCTCTGCTATCATAAAGCCAAATTAAAAATAAAAAAGTCGCATCAACCTTAATCTTCTGGGCCACACAATTCACAAAGTAGCAGGACCATAACCACACTAATTTGGTTCACACTCATATTTCCAGTGTATCTTATGTTAGGATAGACAGGGAAAGCCAAATAAATATTTCAATTAACTTTAAAAGTTTCCCGATTCTAAACTGAACATACTGTATAGTATTTTTATACTGATATAGACAATACCTATCAATATATCAAACTATATCATACTAAATCCAAACTTATAGATAGAAGCAAACAGAACTGGACAAAAAATGATTCTTTCACAATAACCTTAATAGTCGAAGTCATTGTTAAGCTTACTAACAATCTAGAGACTCACTTGCATATCCAAATTCAAGACTACCATTAAATACTTTGACAAATAATCACCTTGAAAGAAAGGATGATTGTAAAGAACAAGTTACTTACCTTCGGTAACGCATTATTTAGTAGAGACTATCTAGCTGCGGATCCCTTACCTTTATTTTTCCCCAAGCATTAGACTGGATCCACAAACCTTTTGCTCAAGCAATACCCTTGTGTGAGCTGTCAGGTAGCTCCATTCAGCTCCGCGTGGCATCGTTGGCACCAGAAGTGACGTCGCGCTCACTTATATAGGTATCACCCAGGCATGCGGGCATCAGTTACTTTAATCACGACTTTCCATGCCAGAAGCGCAGAACCATGACAAGAACTTACACATGTGTGTCCAAACTAGGGCCCTGAAAAGGAGGATCACCCTAATTCCAGTAAACAAGCCAGCAGAGCAGGGAGACATGGGTGTAAGGAATCTGCAGCTAGAGTTTCTACCAGATAATGCGTTACCGAAGGTAAGTAACTTGTTTATCCGATAGAGACTTCTAGCTGCAGATCCCTTACCTTTAATTAGATATCCAAACCATGTCCTCCTGGTGGTGGGCTGCGGATTATTTTCAGACTAAAAAGTCCAGTAGTACCGAATGGGCAAAATGCCTGTCCCTTCGGACCTCACTGTACAGGCAGCAGTGTTTGGCAAACATGTGTAGTGATGTCCACGTTACTGCCTGGCAGGTGTCCAGGACTGGAACTCCACCTGCTAGCATCATGGTTGCAGCTATTCCCTGGTGAAATAGGTCCTTATGCCCTCAGGAGGTTTCTTCTTAGCCAGGGCACAGCAGATCTTAATACAGGGAATGACCCAGCATGAAATGGTAAATTTCTGTACTGCCTGACCCTTCTTTGCTCCCACATACCCCAAAAAGAGTTGGTCATCCACCCGGAACTCTTTTGTACGATCAAGGTGGAACGGCAATAGTCTTTTTGAGTCTGGTCAATGGAGTCACTCCTCTTCCTTAGAGGGATGTGGGGAAGCAAAAAAGGTGGGCAGGGTGACAGTTTGACCCAGATGCACTTTGGATGAAAAGCGGCACAGGTGCGCAGCACTACCTTATCTGGAAATATCGTGAGATATGGTGGTCTGGAAGTTGAGGCCTGTATCTCACTCACCCTCCGGGTAGATGTTATTGCCACTAAGAAGTGCAGTGGCTCAAAGGGAGCACACATGAGGTAAGGGAGAACTAGGCTAAGATCCCACTGAGTACTGATAAAGGGTGTAGGGAGAATATATGTACCAATCTATTTAGAAATCTATTTACAATAGAGGACTTAAACAGAGAGGGTTGGCCAAGCAGCCCCAGAAAGTCGGACAAAACAGAGGGATAGCCCTTTAGATGCCCTGAGAGGAGCCCTGCTATGCAAGAGAAAGAATGAAAAGAAGAATAACAAATAGAGTAGCAGAAAGAGGATCTATAGACTTCTCTGTACAATAATTTACAAATCTTTGACAATGGCAGGCATATACCGTTTTCGTAGAGGAACGCTGAGCTGCCAAGATAACACTACAGACTTCGGGAGGAAGGTCAAAAGCTGTCAACTGTTGCTGCTCAATCTCCAAGCATGAAGGCACAGAGTTGACAGGTTCGGGTTGGGAACCCTCCCCTTCTGTTGTGACAGAAGATCCTCCTGAAGAGGCAGCCTGATTGGAGGATCGATGCTCAGTCTCAGAAGCTTGAGATACCAGACTATGCTTGCCCAGTCCGAGGCCACAAGGATTACTTGGGCCTGGTTGCTCTTGATCTTCTTGAGAACTCTGGGCAGGAGTGGTCTGGGCGGAAAGGCACATAGGAGGCCTGAGCTCCACTTGCAACAAAAAGCGTTGCTGAGCAATTGCCACCTTGGAAACTTCAATGTGCAATACTGTTGACATTGCGTATTCTCTTTGGAGGCGAATAGATCTAACCAAGGCTCTCCCCAAAGCGGAAAAAAACCTTGCACCACCTCTGAAAGGAGATAACACTTCCGATCCTTAAGGCATTGACGTCTGAGTTCATCCACCCTGGTGTTCAGGGAACCTGCAGGTGTTGAACCACCAGGGTTATGGCCTGCTGTTCCAGCCATGTCCAGAGACACCGGGCCTCTTGACAAAGGGTCCACGACCCCACCTTACCCTGCTTCTTGTAGTGCCACATGGCGGTGGTGCTGTTCGTGAACACCTGCACTAAACTTCCCCTTGACAGAGGGAAGCAATGCCTTCAATGCTAATCAGATTGCCCGAGCTCCAACGTGATGGTCTCCACCTCTCCCAGATGGCAGCCCCATCCCAGATGTGACGAATCTGTCACTACTGTGAGGTCTGATTGTGGAAGGGAGAGGAGTCTGTCTCTGACCCAGTTGTAGTTCTTAGTCCACCGATGCAGGTCTTTCGCAGTTCCTTCTGAGATCTGGACCATGTCAGAGAGATTTCCCTGATACTGCGCCCCCTGGAACTTCAAGTCCCACTGCAGAGCCTGCATATGCCATCTGGCATCTTTTACCAGCAGGATACAGGATGCCACGAGGCCCAGCAGCTGCAGAGTCAGACTTACATAAACGCAGGATAGAGGTTGAGACATCGGTATTCTAACCTGAATATCTTGGATTCACTGCTTGGGACGATATGTCCAGAACAGCTCCTATGAAAGAGGGCATCTGAGAGGGAGTCAGGTGTGACCTCGGCACATTTCTAGTGAACCCCAGGAAATGCAGAAGGTTCGCCTGGGAGAGCCAGCCTTCAATAGCCAGTCGGTGAGGCAAGGGAAAACTGTAACCCCTGACATGCACTTATAAGCTGCAACCACCTCCTCACCTTGGTGAACACCAGTGAGCTGCTGGTAAGGCCAAATGGCAGCATGGTGAACTGAAAATGTTTGTAGCCTACCTTGAACTGCAAGTAACAACTGTGGGCAGGCAGGATGAGAGTATGAAAATACGCATCCTGTAAGTCCAGTGCCACCAACCATTCTTCTAGGTATAGGGCAGACAAGACCTGAGCCAATGTGAGCATCTTGAACTTCTACTTCTTGAGGCAGAGATTTACGGTCCGTAGGTCTAGAATAGGGCAAAGACCCTGGTTCTTTTTGGGTTTCAGAAAGTAGCAGGAATAACAACCACTGCCAACTTCTGATATCAGTAACCTTTCTATGGATCTCTTGGCCAAGAGACCCATAACTTCCTCTCGGAGCAGTGACAAATGATCCTCTGTCAGCCGTTCAAATGTTGGCGGTATGGGGGGCGGAAAGGATTGTTAAGGCAGGGAAAAGCTCTTCCTGATGATGTTAAGTATCCATGCATCTGATGTTAATGACTTCCAGTGGAGGAGATGATGGTGTATTCTCCCTCCAACTGGGCTAGCATGGTCCTGCAGAGCCAAACTAGGAGGGCTTTGAGGCTGCAGCTGCCTGGGGCTGGGTGGTAGAGGACTTCTGGCCTGCAGACCCTCTTGGTCTGAAGGAATCACACCCACATCCTCACACAGCCTGGGTTGGTCGCATAGGACGGTGACTGGCATACGGCTGGCCTGGTCCCATGCCCCTTCTGTAGCCACAAAAGGGGCGAAAGGCAGATGGTAGATGAGAGGCACAAGGACTTGGCCATAGTCTAAGATTCCTTACATCCCTCGAGCTCCAAGAATGCGTTTTCACTAAACAAGTGATTGCTGTCGAAAGGCATGTCCATCAGGTTTGCCTGGACATCCCCCCAAAGTATCAGATGTCCTTAGGGGAGCGTGGCACCTTAAGGCCACTGTCTAATCAACCACTCTGCCTCATGAGTCAGTCGTATCTAAAAAACACCGAATTATCCACTTCGCTGTGTCACTCCCATCTTTTACTGTTTAGGAGAGTATGGGCCGGCCATACTCTGGGACTCGAGGCAGCACTTGTGCAACCATATCCCAAATGTTGTGCGAGAAATAGCCAATAAGCACAAGGTGTTCACCAAACTCAGTGCCAGACTGGTGGAAAACATCTTCTTCGCAAGATCAAGATGGTCCAGCCTCTTGGATTCCCTGTCTGGGGGGGGTGGGAGGGGGGGGGGGGTAGGGGGGTGGAAGGTAATGTGCCATAGGAAATGGAGGCTTGAACTACCAAACTCTCAGAGGTGGGGTGTTGAATGAGGATGCAAGGGTCACCTGGTGCAGGGCAAGGATGGCAGGCTATTGTTCTATTTACAGGAGCCCCTGTGCTGGGCTTGAATCAAGTTCCTAGCCGGATGTCTGTAAGTGTTTTGTTAAAGGGCAGAAGGGGTTCGGATGGAGAAGCCGCTGGCTGAAGCTCTTCTGATAAAGATGTTTGTCTTGACAGCCACTGAGAGTAGTTAGAGGTCAAGTACCTCTGCTGTCCTACGCACTACCATTGCATAGGTCACAGTGTGGGGAGAGCAATCCATTATTTGAAGAAGTGTTTAGACCACTAGCCGCTCCTAGCTCTTCATATCAATCCAAACTACTTTCCAACTGGAGTTCCAAAAGGGTCCAGTGACCCCTCACACTCTTTCTTCTTCCATGCCAGTGCAAAATAAAGCTAAGGCAATGAAGTGGCACCTGTAGGAACTGTCAACGGAATTGGAATCGAGAGAAGCTGTACCGGCTAGTCGGGAAACAGAATGGGTCTGGCGCCACTGGTGGACGCTGGGAGCATCAGGGTCAGGAACTGTGCTGGAGGAGTTCAATTGGGTACGACCAGCACCAATCCGGAATCAGATCCATGAGACTCCATTGGAGCCGAAGACGCCAGCGTGTAACCAAATGTTGCCTCCTCCAAACCCTTGGGGCCTGAACGCACACCAGAGGGATCGGTCTGCTCAAATATGCAGCACATGACCTTGTAAACTCCTTTATTCTGAGTGGGTGTCGATCAGGCTCTCAGAAACGGGGGAGAGGCAAGGAGTTGAACTGGGCAATGGCTCCGCAGAACCGTGCCAGGAATGCAAATGTTCCCCGCTCATCTTGTCGGATGACGGATGAGGTGAAGTTAAAGTCCTTTTGGACTTCTTTTTGTGCCTCTTCACAGTGTGTCCCGAGGACCTGGAATGGGAAGAAGAGGACTTGGAGCTTCTGAAGCTGTCCCACAAACTGCTTTTCAACTGGGACCTCGACCTCTGAGGAGTCCCCTGTACTAGTGTCGCCGACTGCCATGCCACAAGCAGCTTTAGGGGCCACTCCTTCAAGACCATCAGACCCATGGCCCAGAAGTCAGAATGCGACTTAGAGTTGTAGTCGCACTTGAGGCACCAGAGGCAAACATGATTAGGCTCCATAACTGACATGGCACGGTGACAGGTGCAACAAAGTTTAAACCCAGTCTTCCTCGAAGACACCCTCAACACACTTGAGGAAAAACTCAACAAAATATTGAAAAAAGGACTGTTAAACAGCAACAGAGCCATAGCTCTCTCTGGATCTGCGCTAACTGGCACAGAAAGAAAAGAACTGACACCTGCATGCTTGGGTGGTGCCTATATAGGTGACAACTATGTTACTTCTAGGGCCATCGACACCATGCTGAGCCGAATGGAGCCACCCAAAGGCGCCCAGGGGTATTGCTTGAGCAAAAAGTTTCCGGGTCCAGTATGACGCCTGGGGAAAATCAAAGGTAAGGAATCTGCAGTGAGAAATCTCTATCAGATGGAGGTCTTTTTGTTCCACTAGTGAATTTCCAGTCTTCAGCAACATGTGTGCCACTGTGGGTTGATGTTAACTTTGATAGCAGGAGTGGAAGATAGAGAATGATTTGCTTTTAATAGCAGATGATATGACACCAAAATATGACCATTAGCCATCAATGTTTTCACAATAGTAAACATTAGATAGCTGTCCAGGTCTTCCCCTTACCCTCATTCCCTCAAATACTGTACTGAATAGGTCTGACAGACTTATATTTTCTTTACATTATACATGTGAAGGTAATTCTCGGATACAGATTGCATCTTTTGCAAACAATGAAACTGAGATTGAAAAAGGCATCTCTAAAGCTAAATGTTATAAATAAAAGCTGTCTTCAAAGAGTATATCAATCTGTCACACATTTGATTACTTACTATTAATGTAATTACATAGTACGGCCCTAACTCAGGGGTATCAGAGAACGCACCATAAAAAGAGATACAGTGAATATTATCTCAGATACAACAGCCTAACAAGACAAGAGAGGAATAGAAATCTGTGGCAGGTATTGCTTTATAGGACAGATACAGAGAATTAAATAAAACATACCACGAACAGGGTAGATTAGTCCTCTGGAGATGTCCCGTGTTGAGACAGATATTGAGTGATGATTTAAAAAAAAAAAAAAGTTACAACTCTAGGTAGGCAGGTTAGCAAAATGAAAAGTTACCCCACATAAAAGTTTAGAAAATCCTGTGACCTACTTTGGGGGTAAAGATGGCCAAGCTCCTGAATTCTCTCCCAGCAAGAATAAGAAATCTGGAATTCTGAAATCCTTTAATGGGCCTGCTATTCCATACCGTCTGACCATCTCTCCCTAACCATTAGTCCAAGATCTACTTGCATCACCTGCTCGATCATATCAGTAAGGGAATAATTAATGCACCTGGAGCCCAGCAAGATACGGTAAACACCTCAATCAGGCCCTTATCACTGATATGTTATAGTTAAAAAAAGACAATACAGTGCCTTACGAATTGTCGGATGGGTTGGAGCTTTACATGTTAACTTGATTTTCATCAGTTGTGTCGGATATTTTAATGAACCTCATTTTTAGGTCGAGCAGAGAGTTCGACGTGTTGTATACTTTAAAGTATACTTATACTGTAGTTCAAAGCTATTTCATTTGTTGGTTCCAGTGTCCTTCAAAAATCCTTGCTTGCTAGTGGTCAGTTCGGTCTCTTTGTCCTGCCTTTTTCACTTTGGGAGCAGCACAAATTACTGTATAATTATGCTATGTCCTGTTTATCTCTTCTGTAGGGGACTATTTTGTTTTTTTACTTTTTGGCTGTTCATCTTACACTGTGGGTGTGTGTTGCAGAGCAGCCACCTCGGGCAAATCCCTCCTCCCTCTCTGCTTCCTCTGAAACATCAAACCAACAGCAAGGAGGGGCTTTTCCAGGGCCAGCTCACCCCCGTTTATCTTAACTTCCATGTGGGCTTGGAATGAGAGCTTTAATTTCCTACTTGGCGGGCCATAGCTTGAAAACACCAGCTGTTGTGCTCCGGAGCTGCTTAAAAGGGGGTGCTCTGATGATTACTGACTGCAGGCATGACATTTGTATAAGCAGGATCCCACGAGCCTGCATTTAAATACAGCAAATATACAACTTAGAGTGGATTTAGACAAACTAACTACATAAGAAAAAATGAGAAATAGGCAGAAAAACAGACATAACACAGCAATGGCAGCTCTGGGCCCCACAAGGCTATAACTGGCATTGCCTCCTTAAGGGGTCTCTTGAAACTGCCTCGCTCTCTTCATGTTGCCCTTCCTGTCCTGTGTTTATATAGATGGGTTGGAGGTGGGGTGGGGACAGGCTCTGGCTCGGTCTTTGAAGGGTGAGTCATGCACATCCCCTGCTCAATGCCCCTGTCTCCAGGGCAGACTCCTGCGGGACGCAAATGGGCTGGGGCTGCCTGCCAAAGAGGCTGTGCTCAGAGTAAAGTCTGCGAGTTGCTCCAAAGCCCTCAACATGAGACGTCCTGCAGTCTTATCTCTGTGGAAAGCTGTCCAGTGTCCCCGGCTCGCGGGGTGTTAAACACAACACGTGCCTGCTCTGCCACTATGTGAACCTTCTTGGTGTAGACTTTGGCCAGTCTCTCTGCAAGCACTGCATTGACTTCCTGACTAACTTTGCTAAGCATTTTCAGCTCTGGTGTGTGGCCACTTCTTTACCACATGAAGTTTAGGTGCTGTGCCTGTGTGAGCGCTTTGTCCCATTGCGCGTGAGGGCACTGATTGTTTTAAGTACCGGGAAAAGAGATCTCCTTGAAGGGCAGGGAGGGTTCAGATGACCCTGGACCGGTTGAAACGTTGCCTTTACACCCCTTGACCCCTTTGTTGCTAGAGTCAGCTAGCGCTTGATATATTGGATTTGCAGTGACCCGTGGGTCAGGGCTGACCCCGGATTTGTTGTTGACCTGCACACTCAGAGTGTCTGGGTGGCCTCTGGAACACTCCCTTCACTACTGGGATTACTACCTCTGAGATTACCACTGCAGAGATTACCACTGCTGAGATTAAAAACTGATGTGATCACTCCCACTGAGATTACCACTACTGTGATTACTACTTCTGAGATTACCACTGCTGAGATTACCACCACTGTGATTACCACAACTGGGATTGCTACTGCAGGGAGTACCTCTGCTGAATTACCTCTAGTGTGATTATTACCTGTGAGAGTACCACAGCAGGGATTACCACTACTGTGATTACTAACTGAGATTACCACTACTGTGATTACCAACTCAGAGATTACCACTGCTATTTCCACTATTGTGATTACTACCTCTGAAATTACACCTGTAGGGGTTACCACTGTTTACATTACCACTTCTAAGATTACCACTACATTGAGTAAGATAGATTCAAGAGTAAGTGTACTGACCCTATGCTAACCTACACCCTAAAATGAAAACTTACTTTGTAACTACCCACCACCCTATCTTTATGGCCATAGAGTGCCCTCTCCTTAACCCGGTGGTTACATTGCACTGGGGGGTGCCACTTGCCCAACCAGTACATATTTTGGAGGACCAGGACTCTTCCACTCTGTCCCATGGTGGTCCAATTGGTCTTCGCAATGCATGGGCCTGCCCTGTCCATTAGTCCCATACAGGCCCAGTCATAGACATGACTCTAGCATTCTCAAGTGGCATGGACACCAAGCGCTTCATTTTCCTGCATCCATTCTTATGTTAAACCATTCTGTGCCCAGGCAAAGACACGCTTTCAGTTTCATAAAATAATATTTTGTACCGAGTAAAAGTCCAGCATTTCAGGATTTTTATAGAGTATTTCCGTGTTCTTTGTCCATGTACACAGGAATGCTATCAGTGTTAGGTGGACCAGGCCCTTTAATATTTTAGTAGATGCTGCTTTGTTTCACTCTTTGCCTTTTATTTCGGTAGAACACTAAAAATGTGTTCCCATGACATCGACCCTGTTACATGGATATTTGCACTTTTGCGGTTACATGGATAATTGCACTGTTGACGATAATTTTCAATGCAAGAGGATTTTCCGTTTGTGTGTTTCCTTTGCGCTCATGTTGGCTCGCTTATGTGAAACGGTTTTACTTTTCACTTTATGTGGCAAGAAAGTTCGGTTACGAGTTTATAACGCTAATAGCTTTAAATCGAGTAAACGCGAGACCTATTGCATTGCAAATGCTTGTTATATATGCTTTAAGTAAAACGCTACCTTATCTCTATCATGCAACTTACTATTTTTAGCGTGCACCCTTGTAACTTCATCAATTCATAATTTAACTGAACACCTTATATTTAAAAAAACGAAAAACCAAGAATTGCAAAGGAATACTTGCTTTACACAACTAAAAATAAAACTACAAAGACCAAAGGTGCAACTGCTTTGATCTAATGGCACCCATGGAGATCATTATGATAATTCAGATTAGAAAGTTTTCTTAAAAGTTGCTGTGATAGCTTGCAGTTGCAAGTGCCCTCATTTGCAAATGAGTTACATATTCCTTGTTGCCTGCAGGGTAGCAGTAGTGAATCTGGCATGCTCTGTACATATTTTGTTCAATATTTAAAGGTCTTGAGAACTTCAACATTCAGGAGCAATCAATTCTAAACCACACTTTCGACTAACTGATGCTAATTTAAGTCTTTAGGGACTGAAATTGTAAATGTCTGATTTTAATAACTTTAACCTTTAATTATTGTTCTTTATTTACAAAGTTATGAATGGTTGAAAAAATACCTGTTTTCTCTTTGGAGTCTTGAATCATATCCACGTGAAAAACAAGCGTTGATAGAGCTAAGGTTTGGCATTTGTCGACGGGGCAGTAGTGAAATTATTTCTTTATTGACTTCAAGTTTGAATGTGTGTTTGGCTGGATGAAAGCAAGAGTGAGTTACCAGATGAGTGGGTGAATGCTTGAGTGCTAGGTGGGTGGATGGGTGGATGGCTGGATGGACGAGTGAGGACATGGAGGTTAAATCAGTTTATCCCAACACTCCAGTACAATCTGAGAGTCACGATGGCCGATGAACATTAGCTATCTCTTAGCTATTACCCAACCAATCCTAAATCATCATGAATTCCAGCCAGTGCTACAATGTTTCTGCTTATTCCAGTGGTTATAAGTATATGGACATCCAAGTGCTGACTACTCTTGCTGGAATTACGGGAGAAAACACTCCGGGTAACATTAGAGATGGTATTGCTGTATATGGTATTATATAATAAATGGTACTGCTGTATATGGTATGACGTAATAAATGATAATGTAGTTGAAAGTAACAGTTCTAAACATAACACTAACTAGTTATTAATTCTAAAAATAAAAGCGTATCTTCTCCAAATGCATTGGAGTGAGGACCGTATGGAAGGGGAAGGGGTAGAGAGAATAAGATACACGTTGTGTGGTAAGGGTTATGAGGTTAAAGATATAAAGTTAAGGATATAGGGAATTAAGGTATGTGGTTATGGAATAAGGATGTTCGGGAATATGGTTAAGAGTTTGGGTATAGGGTTAAGAGTTGGGTAATAAAGTATAAGGATACGGAGTTAGGGATTTAAGGGTTATTAATTACAGACAGAGTTAAGAGTTTAGGATATAGCGTTGAGGGTTCAGGTATAGGTTACAGGTTACCAAGATTAGGGTTTAGGGTGATGGCATTAAAAAAACCTGAGGGGGCCCCTGCATAGAACATGGAGGGTCACCCTCTGTGCTCACTCAGGAGCTCGCAGGCCAGGGTGCTCTGTTGAGGGGCCCCCTGGAGCTCAGCCGCCCTGCCCCCGCACTGCGGGGACTGCAGGGACTGCAGGGGCCTTTCTAACACCACTGGTATAGGGGTCAAAAGTATGGAGCAAGGCTACATAGATCAACAGTCTGTTTAGGGGCTAAACGTAGAAGATATAGGGTTAAGGATTCGAGAGTATAGCGTTGTAGGCATGTGGTATGGAGGCTAAGGGTACAGGGTTCAGAGTATATAGTTAAAGATACAGGGATTGTGGCTACAATTTAGGGATATAGGATTTAGGATTTGTGATATAAATCTACGGGTTTGAGACATAGAATAGAGGGTTTGGGATTAAGGATTAACTCTATGCTTCCATGTATATAGTACCAGTACTGGCAAGGTGTTTAACGTGTGCTTATAATAATTAATTATATTACAGTTGTTCAAAATAAACAACACATAGTAGCACCACATTTAATTCATTTCAGTGAAACATACTACATTTTTTATGAAGGAATTCAATTCGATGTGTTAAGAATGAACTACAGCCAATGCTCACTAAAGAACTGGGGGTAACATGCTACAACCAGTAAAACTGAATGATGAGTGCAATTTTAAACAATGACAGCAAATTCTGGACGGCTGCTCGCCCTCATGCACAACGCAACAAGCCCCTCTTCTCTGGTATTAGTCTTGTTATGCTCCACATCTGTGCATGTGTTGTCTGTGGGTGCAATCTAGATGTTGAGGGTACTGTGAGGAGGCAATGAGGGTTTCAGAGCTGCTGGGTACTTTGTAGACATAAAGCTATGGTGCTTATAAGGTGTCTGGGTGCTCTGAGAGCGTGGCAGCAGCTGTACAGATCTTCTACTTGCTAGACTAATTACCTTTGGTCCTCTCGATGTGATTGGTGGTATGTGAATGTGTGGGGTGCTGCACTCTGTGTGCAGTGTGATGCACTCTGGAAATCAGTGATGATGAATATGATGGGCGCAGTACTTTGTGTGCAGGATGCTATAAATTGACTCAGTGCTTTCTGTTAAGTTTGGGCACTTGCCTGCCACTTGTAGGAGCCAGCTTCCTGCTGCATTTTTATTTTCGAGGTGTGTGCCCTGGATTTAACCTTACAGCGACTCCAACCTTCTCGTCCTCCAGAGTCTATGCTCCCTTTCCACGGTGAGACATGTCAACGGTGTGCGTTTGAGACTATGCGGACTGTTTGCTGCTGCTTCAGCCTGCACAGGGCTGAAGTTCCAAAGCCAAACGCATTAAGGGGAATGCAGACCTTGCAATAGATAACAAATACAGAATAACACGAGGAGTGAGCGAGATGCTGAATTACAGATGGGTATTGGGAGAACTGTGGAAAATGAAGAAAGAAAGAAGAAAGGCTTGCAGCAAATAGAGGCGAGTATAAGGTGAGTTGTGTGGGGAATGCGAAATACCCAAGAAGAGGAAACCAGATGCTGCCTCCAGGACTGCTGAGAAAAGGTTGGCATCATTGTGAATTTGTGATGCAACCAAGTTTACACAAATCCACACTTCAACTTGTGATTAATGAGAAGGGGTTGGAAGTCACCTAGTGCCAACACAATACGATACACACTCTAAGGAAATTAGATGAACTAAACCACCAGATACAGTAATCAAAATTCAAGTGGTTCACGCTGGCTGGCTTACACAAACGACTGTTGGCATTTACTGCTCTTCATTTACTTTCAAATACCCCTTCCAATATGTTTCGTAACATTAATTAGTTGAGTTCTTTGCATGAAGATATAACTATAAGGAACTTTGAAGACATTTGTATTGTTATTGCTTTCACTGGCTGATTTTGCATTGAACTTTAATTCCAACTTGCAGTTTTAATGAGGAGATGTGTTGTATTTGTCAAATGTCTGGAATAGCTAGCATTTCTTGAAAGCAATATACCCACCAGTGACAATCAGATTTTTTTCTATGCATTTTGCAGCGTAGGCTCAGAAAATTGTAAGAAAGGGTGTCCGATTGTACTACCTTTATGCACTCAAGAAGAAAATGCATATTATCTTTGTCCTTGAAATCAATTATTGCATATTATATGGGTAGTCGCACTGTAACATGTTCTTTTTTTTTTTTTTAAATCATCTGACTGATGGTCGTTCAAAATAATACACTATATAAAAGAACAGATGTTTTCAAGAACAAAGCCTCTCCAAAGCTTTTCTGGAGAATCATCTTTGATTGAAAGGGGTGTTTTTCAAGTTACCAAAGTTTACATTTGTTTAGTCTTTACCCTTGAACCCACAAAGCCATGCATCTTCCTCCTCTTGGCAATCAATTTAAAGAACCACCGTAAAGATAATACGATTTATAAATCGTCCATCAAAAAAAAGCAAAAAGAGCACACCACTCTATCAAGATTTCTGCCTCCAAAAGTCCCATGAAATAATTTCACTAAAATACTATCAGAATTTCTAAATTTGGAATGCACCTCTGTGTCAATGCTCAAATAAAAATCCAATGTGATATGATGATAATAAATCAGTTTGTGATGCTTGAAGCTTAAGGTGGTTCTAACATGCAGAGACTGGAAGTACTATGATCCGTCGACATTTGGCCTGAAGAACTCTTGAACTACTCAACAACTCCAAAAGAAGGAAGACACCTACAAATGTTCATGGACTAAGCCCCCCTCCATGAATAGAATCTTTGTGGCAGCACTAATAGACTTCTGGGTGACCCTTGAGCTACACGATGGCTTGGTGGTCAGGTTGAAGTTTTCATCCCCAAAGTGATTCTTTTGGAAATGAAATGAAATGTTTACTTTATATGCATATACTATATTAATCTATCACTGCACCCTAAGCATGAAGAAATAAAGAGGGTACAGAACTTATAATCAATGATGTCAACATCCACTTAGAGATCTAGAATAACCAACAGAAAGCACGATCTAGAGCACACAGCTATCCGATACCAGTATTGAGTCAGTCTCAGTGCTGCTGTTTCTGTTAACACCTGTGTGTGTCCAGTGGACAATATAGGTCCTGGTGAATGCTTCTGGCCTTTTATGTGTGTAACACATTGTGCAGAAATATGTCTGCACGTATGGAAGTTATAAATATAGATTTATTCCCCAGTGTATGTTTTAATCACTTGCAAGGACAACATGAATAAGTATAATCAGTTTACCTGTGCACGTTTAATATGTTTTGCGTTAGCTATTGTGTTACTAATTTATCTGTCAATCCTCTGTCTTGGGTAACCAGTACTTAATAAGATTGTACATACATATCAGACATACAGATCGGAGTCTAAGCACACATCTATGTAAGGAATACCCTTTTAATGGACCAATTGTAAAAAGTATAGGGTTTCCTTCGCAGCATTAGATGGATGGGTCCTATAATAAACATGCAATGCTATGTGGATAAGAGCCTACACATCAGAGCCCAGCACCAGACAAAACATAGTGTCTTCAGGTCTATATAGTTAGGGTAAAAACAAAGACAGATCTCATACACTTTGGTCAGGCAGTTTCAGTGCTGCAACCAGTAAACATTCCACCTAATCACTCCGCCTAAATAAAACTAACATTGTAATTGAACATTAGTAGGATAAGATGAAGATTGGATTGTATAATGAGGGCTCAACTATGTCAGTTTGTACAGAACCAATACATGCTACTTGTCCTGAATGGACCAGAAAGGACAGGAAGCCCTGGTCACTAGGATACTCTCATGAGTATAAGAAGCTGGACAACTCATCTATCACAATAAAGAGCTCCGCTTTGCCAGAAGAAGAAAGTCAGCACCAAAGGCCTTAGCCCTAAGCTTAATCAGACGAGCTAGCAAAGACACATAAGTAATAGCAAGTTCAGACCTCTAGGTTTCAGTTCTAAAGATAATCAACTTCCGACATTGATCTAAAATGTGTAACACATTTTTCAAAACAGAATCTATTTTTTCATCAAATGAGATTCTTCGATTTCTTTTTTTTTTAATCTATAATATTGCAGGCTAATAAAATGCACTTTGTGATTACGTGATTGCATTAAGAAGACTGGGAGGAATTTGCTAAATTAGACTTTTATCATGGTCTGTTTCTGTACTTTCGCTTTGACTATTCAAAAACTTGACTCCAGCTACTAGGTTCTCAAAGAAACACTGACGCAAAGACTCCTTACTTGACGAGTTATCACAGGGATGATAGTCAGGAACTATGAAAATATAAATCTATTTTAGAACACTGAGGCCAAAGAAACTACTGGCTAAATAAGAGAACCTACAATTCTGCCCTAAATAATATTTTGTGTAATTGTTCTGCCTAACCTAAGATGTATATGATGCAGGTATGCCATACAAGGAAACAAGGCCAGTTAAGGAAGGTGGGGATACAATTGCTACAGATTTTGAGGGATTGGCATAGGATTCCTCTCAGGATTTAGCCTTACCAAATATATAGACCCAGCATAGCATGGAAGAGCTAAAATGCACTGGAAGACTGACTGGAAAAGGACCTCTTTGCCGCAGAAAGGTACATAGACTTTAGATGTGCTATAAAGCGGGGCTTTGCCACTGCAGTAATTGTTTAGTATATTTAATGCAGTTTATCCAGACTCAGAATAATAGCTGAAACCACATGCTAGCAATTCAAGTTGATTTCTGCTTCCATTTGCACATACCAGTAAACCTTCACTTCATCAAGTTTACAATCATATTAGTATCCAATGTTGACGAGGATGTGTTGCATACTATATGAAATTAACCATGGTTCCTGACAATCTCTACAAAGGAAGACCAGCTGGCACCCACCAAAGATATGTGGCAGAGGCCACACTGTTAATATCTGCATGGGCAACCTAGTCACTGAATGTTACGAGCAGTGTGGGGACCTCCAGGGTCTCATCGATGGTTAGTGATGTGGCGTTTGCACTAGAACAGAGTGGCCACTTAGAATGTCTGTCTGCATGGTGTGCAGAGAGCGTTTTTTATTTTCTGTAATGAAGAACAAGACCCTGGTCTCATTGGGGTTATGTGCTGGCGCAATTCGAGATTGTGCTCTATTGTGCAATAAATGCTGACGTCCAGTTATTTAAGCCTGCAGAGCGTATTCAAAATGTGACATCTAGTAAATAAAGCGGTATTCACTATCCATACGCTATAATTATATGCATAAATTGCAATTCCATCAACCTAAAAGTGAAGATAGACTAGCATTTGTAGCATCTCACCTGAATTCTCCGTCCATGTTAAAGGGATTTCGCATAAGTAGGTTTATTTCAAGGAGCTCATAACAAGGAGATTCATATTTGGTAGCAACCTGAAAGAAAAGAGAATACTTGCAATTTGTGTAATAAGTGATGATGTTTCACAACATGAGCGGTGAGCTGAAGAATCAACATTAGAGCATTTTGATCTTGCTCTTGTCTTTACAATGCTTTATTAAGCTGATCAACAGTGCAATGTTATGCGTGAAAATTAAATCTTAAGTATTTAAATATGCACATATGGGGTTTCGGAGAATTAGTTCACCCCTTTACTTCATTTGACATTTACTTTCCTGCACCTATATAGAGTTTTGTTTACTTTATATGCATTTACTGAGTTAATCTATCATTGCACCCTAAGCATCAAGAAAATATATTTAAAAGTAAATACAATCATTGTTAAAAACTACTAACCCAATGATTTATATTAATCTACCTTTATTTAGGTTAATTTAGGGTAATATGGCTGCAATTCACTGAAAAATAAATGAATTCATTACACTCAGTTGGGGACGTGGTTAGTATTAAATTCATTTACGAAAATATACAATAAATGCGTTTAGCAAAATTGAAGATCATGGTTAGAATATGTTTGACAATTATTGTAATTTGTTGTGATTTAGGATTTGGGTAGGCAGATATTTAATACAATAGACAATGTCATCACATTATTTACATTTAATTATACATTTTGAAACAGGATTACAATAAGATTATTAGATGTTTCATTTGATTAAAAGTTAGGTTGCCGTTCAAATAGTCATCTTGCATTATAAAAAATAATTAAAGTGTATATATTTAATATCATTTGAGGGTGGAATCAGGTTATGAAGAGAGAAACAACGAAATGTATTAAAAATAATATAAACTAATTTAAGAGGTTGTACTAATGAAAATTTTACAGAATATAATGCATAAAAATTAAAAAAAGTAATGAAACAGATAGCATTATGTTAGGGTGTATGGGTACAGATAAGAGCTAAAGTAAAGATACAAGAAAGGGAAGACATAAATGGCCTTTTAATGTTCCTGGGTAGAGGTAGGAGTGATTCCCTAAGCGAAATGTAGGAATTTCTTCCTTTTTACAATCGTGGATCACGACTGGGGATGAGCTGCTGCTCCATATGTGGGGAAAACACCCCATAGAGCAGTTGCCTTTATTTAAGCCCTGTGAAGGACTGATTACAATAGTTAACTTAAAGCTACCTGCATTAAGGTAAATACATTGCCTGGAACTCAACAGTGCACTTCAAAGAAAGGGAGTCTGTGTGCAGCAGCTACCTGCAGGAACCTCCTGGCAGGCAGACGCCACACATAGGCTCACCTGTTGTGAACATTTCCTTGAAGAACACTGTCGGAGGCTGGCCATTGTAGTTAACCTTATTTAATCACCATTAAGATAATAACAATGGCAGACCCCTGACAGTGCCAGGCTGCACAAGAATTGCTAATTCCTTGCATTCCTTATTGTCCAAAATCAAGAAATCTTGTTTTGTAGAAGATTTTACCTGCATGCATGCAGATATGATTTCTGACAATTTCGCATTAGATTACCATGGATGGGAAAAAAATTAGCTTCTTGCATTCCAATAACCCTGGTGGAGGTAAACTGGTAAATCTGTGCCAACAAGGGATGAATGTAGGCAAGGTAACAGAATTATAAACTATCTTTTATCCTTTTAATTGCAGCCATCGGCCAATGGCCAACAGCTGCACTACCTGCCCAGTGTGGGTGTCGGCCACTGGCTGACATTAGGAAGGCACTTAAAGGCACTTCAAGTCCTGCACCAAAGGGAGTCCTTTATTTTTTTTCTACATCAGGCTGCTCGGGAGGAGCTTCCCAAGCGTCTTGATTGGTTTGTTTTTCCTGCAATGATGAGCAGCATGCAGTGCGCGCGGACATCATTACAGGAAAGTGAAAGTAAAAAGAGTCTATGGTCTTATTTTACTTTAAATGAATCTGTGCTCGGGGGGAACTCTCAGCCTGATGAGCACTGATTCGTTTGGGAGAGGTATTGCTGGAAAGGGGAGAATCTCCCCATTCCAATGCTAACTCAGTCCACTATATCCCTCCTTCACAATCACCAGAGGAGAGCGATGCCCAAGCAGGGATCCACACACTAGCCAATAGGAATGCAGATACCGGCGCTTTAGGCAAGACAAGGGATCCCATTGACCTTGGTTTGACTCGTTCCTGTCGTGGGCCCTACGCCCAGCCACACAGGTGGCATAGCGTTTTTATCGGTACAAGTGGCATAATGCTGGGTGATAGGAATTTTGTGGATTCCGGAAGTTTCCATCTCAGAAACGTAAGGAAAATGCGTGAGGTCAGGCAAGGTTTGGGGGAATGCAGGGTACTGTGGGTAAGAGAAACTAATGGTATCCATGCAAAGTACTTTAACCTGGAATCCCCTGTATGTCTAGTTTTCAAATATGCCTGTGGTGCATAGGTTTGCATGGGTCCTTTGTGTCATAGTCTCTTGGCTCACCCACACAACTGGAGTACGGCTGTTACCGGAAGACATGTGGGTAGTAGGAAATTTGTGGCTCCCCACAGATTCCAGAACTTTCAATCACAGAAATGTGAGGAAAATTTGTTTTGGTAGTCAATGTTTGAGGTTTGCAAGGGATTCAGGTGCAGAGGTCAAAGAGGGGCCCAAATAACATACGCTCCTATGGAGACTAGGGGTGCTCCAGTTCCAGACTGCTAGCAGGTAAGTACCTGTGTCCTCTGGAGCAGACCGTCGGGGTTTTGTAGAGCACGGGGGGGTCACAAACAGGCACATAAATTACACCCTCAGCGGCACAGGGGTGGCCAGGCGCAGTGTGCAAAGCAGGAGTCGGGTTTTGCGTTGAAATCAATGGAGGGACCCAGGGGTAACTGGCGATGCAGGCAGGGCTAAGGGAGGCTTCTCGGGCCAGCCACTGACTGGGCAAAGATGTGGGCCACCTGCTCCTCACTCATGCACCGATAGTTGGTTCCTCTCGGGCCTGGGGTCTGCAGGTGCAGTGCTTCTTCCAGACGACAGGTTCTTTATTACCAGACAGTCACGGTCAGGGGGATCCTCTTGATTCTCTCTGCAGGCATCACCATCGGCGTGCAAGGGGGTCATCTCAGGGTGGACCTGCCATGGGAGTCGCCTGGGGGTCCTCGCTGCAGTGTTGATTTCTCTGGGGGCTCAAGCTTGAGGAGTGAGTTGAAAGTCCTTTTAAAGATGGTTTCTTCTTGTTGCTTTGGACAGAGCTGCTGTCTCTGGAGTTTCTTGGTCCTTTGGGTTTGCAGGGCAGTCCCCTGAGTCGGCAGAGGTCGCTGGGCCCGCTGGATGCGTCTCTGTTGCAGGTTCTTTGAATCTGGAGACAGGCAGGTAGGGCTGGGGCCAAAGCAGTTGTTGTCTCCTTCGCTGCAAGGTTTTCAGGTCAGCAGTCCTTCTTCTTGTTAGGTTGTCAGGAATATGATTTCCTGGGTTCAGGGTCACCCCTAAATACTTAATTTAGGGGGGTGTTTAGGTCTGGGGGGCAGTAGCCAATGGCTACTGTCCTTGAGGGTGGCTACACCCTCTTTGTGCCTCCTCCCTGTGGAGAGGGGGGCACATCCCTAATCCTATTTGGTGGAATCCTCCAAAGCAAGATGGAGGATTTCCCAAGGCAGGGGTCACCTCAGATTAGGACACCTTAGGGGCTGTCCTGGCTGCAGGGTGACTTCTTGTTTTTCTCATTAACTCCTCCAAACTTGCCGCCAAATATGGGGGCTGTGTCCGGGGGGCAGGCATCTCCACTAGCTGAAGTGCCCTGGGGCACTGTCACACTAGGCTTGAGCCTTTGAGGCTCACTGCCAGGTATTACAGTTCCTGCAGGGGAGGTGTGAAGCACCTCCACCCAGTACAGGCTTTGTTCCTGGCCACAGAGTGACAAAGGCACTCATGCCACGTGCCAGAAACCCGTCGCTGTGGCAGGCTGGCAGAAACTGGTCAGCCTAGCAATAGTAGTTGGGCTGGTATACATTTATGGATTTATTGTGCTGAGAAGTTTGATACCAAACCTCCCAGTATTCAGTGTAGCCATTATGGAACTGTGGAGTTTGTGTTTGACAAACTCCCAGACCATATTCTCTTTATGGCTACCCTGCACTTACAATGTCTAAGAATTTGCTTAGACACTGTAGGGGAATTGTGCTCATGCAGCTATGCCCTCACCTGTGGTATAGTGCACTCTGCCTTAGCGATGTAAGGCCTGCTGTAGGGGTGACTTACCTATGCCACAGGCAGTGGGTTGTGGGCATGGCACTCTGAGGGGAGTGCCATGTTGACAGTCATTTTCTCCCCACCAGCACACACAAGCTGTGAGGCTGTGTGCATGTGCTGAGTGAGGGGTCCCCAGGGTGGCATAATACATGCTGCAGCCCTTACAGACCTTCCGTGGCCACAGGGCCCTTGGTACCAGGGGTACCATTTACAAGGGACTTATCAGTGTGCCAGGGCTGTGCCAATTGTGGAGACACAGGTACAGTTTAAGAAAAGAACACTGGTGCTGGGGCCTGGTTAGCATGGTCCCAGCACACTTTCAATCATAACTAACATCAACAAAAGGAAAAAGGTTAGGGGGTAACCATGCCAGCAGTGGCATTTTCCTACAAAGATCATAGTAGCAATCTATAGTTTGGGGTGAGCTAGGAGGGGAAGAGAGAAGAGTCTAGGAAGGGTTATTTTTGAGATCATAGAAGTAGAATGGGTTGGGATCAGTCACAGAGTGGAGATAGAGGATAGATTGATAGAGGTATAGGGTGATGGTGACACAGAGAAAAGCTTTTGAGAGAGTAATTGTTCTTGCCCTCTTGTACAGTAGGACTAAATTAATAAATATATTGATACATGATTACATAGTAAGGAAATACATGTGTAAGGATATAATATATTAACATTGAAGTTGTATCACAAACACAAACTTTCAAGAGTTACAGTAGTGGAAGTTAATTCATTTGTGTACTTTTAGACAATTATTTTAGCTTTCCTCAATATTTCAGTAGTGAAATGCTTAAAGATAAATAGTTAAGGTAAGATTTACCTATTGTGACAGATAAAATAACAGACTTATAAGAATCAAATCAAACAACTTATATAGAAACTATGCAAGAACCTATGAACATGTTAAGTGTAGATTAATATACATATACCTACATACATACACAAATACATAATATCTATTTTGGGGATGCTCAAGTGGAGGACTCACACAGCAGTGCAACAACAGATTGTCCAGCCTAGTGCTTAACTGTGCAAAAATATATTTTAATGAAGGACAAGTTACTTACCTTTGGTAACGCATTATCTAGCAGAGACTCTATCGAGCTGCAGATTCCTTACATTTGAATTACCTGGCGTCAGCTTTGAATCTGGAATCTTTTTACTGAGCAATACCCTGAGCGTTCCATTGGGTGGCATCGTCCAGATCCACGTGCGCATGGCTTCCTCAGCGTCGTTGGAGCCGGTTGTGACGTGACGGTTGCCTATAAAGGCACTACCCCGGCACGCGTACATCAGTTCTTTGATCAACAAAACAACCATGCCAGAAGCACAGAGTCATGGATAGAACCAACATTTTGTCTGTGCAAAACTAGGGCCCTGAAAGGGATAATCCCTAACCTTACTAGAGATATCTGCGGATCGGGGAGGCATGGATGGGTGTAAGGAATCTGCAGCTGGATAGAGTCTCTACCAGATAATGCATTACCGAAGGTAAGTAACTTGTTCATCTAATAGAGACTTCTAGCTGCAGATTCTTTACCTTTGAATAGATACCCAAGCAATAACCTCCTGGCAGTGGGCTGCGGATATTTCTCCTTACACTAAGAAGTCCTGTAGCAGTGAACGGGCAAAGTGTCCTCCTCTTCGTTCCTGACTGTCCAGGCAGTAATGTTTTGCAAACATGTGCAAAGATGCCTACATCGCCCCCTGACAGATATCCAGGACTGGCATGCCCGAGCTAGCGCAGTGGTAGCAGTTTTGCCCCAGGCAGAATGAGCTTGCAAGCTCTCAGGAGGCTGCTTCTTGGCCAATGCATAGCAGATCTTGATGCAGAGAATGACCCAGCCTGAAATCGTTGACTTATGCACTGCCCGACCCTTCTTTGCTCCAGCATACCCGACAAAGAGTTGGTCATCCACCCTGAACTCTTTTGTGTGGTCTAGGTAGAACAGCAGCGCTCATTTCGGGTCCAGTCGATGGAGCCGCTCCTCTTCCTTAGAGGGATGCGGTGGAGCAAAGAAGGTGGGCAGGGTGATGTTCTGACCCAGATGAAATGGGGTCACCAGCTTGGGGAGGAAAGAGGCACGACTTCTGAGTACCACCTTGTCTGGATAGATAGTGAGATATAGTGGCTTTGATGACAGAGCTTGCATCTCACTCACCCTCCAGGCAGATGTTATTGCCACTGAGAAGGGTGTCTTGATGGTGAGCAGCCGGAGTGGACAGTTGAGCAAAGCCTTGAAGGGAGTGTGAGGACCAGATTTAAGTCCCATTGGGGCATAACAAAGGGCATAAGGGGAAGCATATTTACAAGCCCTTTGAGGAATCTATATACAATGGAGGATTTAAACAGAGAGGGCTGATCAGGCACCCGAAGAAATGTCGATATGGCAGAAAGATAGCTCTTGAGAGTCCTCAAGGCAGAACCCTGCTGGGAAAGGGAAAGAATGAAGAAAAGAATATCAGAAAGAGAGGCAGAAAGAGGATCAGTAGACCTTCCTGTACAATAATATACAAAGTGTTTCCAACAGCAGGCGTATGCCATTTTAGTGGAGGGACACCTGGCTGCCAAAATAACTTTACAGACTTCGGGAGGAAGGTCAAAAGGTATCAACTGCCCCTGCTCAATCTCCACACCTGAAGGCACAATGTTTACAGGTTCAGGTGGAGAACCCTACCCTGCTACTGCGATAGAAGATCCTCCGAAAGGGGCAGGATGATCGGAGGATTGATGCTCATTTTGAGAAGCTCAGGATACCAGACTTTTTGGGCCTAATCCGGAGCCACCAGGATGACTTGGGCACGGTCATTCTTCATCTTCTTGAGAACTCTGGGCAGGAGTGGTATGGGCGGAAAAGCGTACAGGAGGCCTGAACTCCACTCTTGACGAAAAGCATTGCTGAGCGATTGCCACCTTGGAAACTCCAACGCGCAATACTGCTGACATTGAGCGTTCTCTGCGGAGGCAAACAGATCTAGCCAAGGCTCTCCCCACTGCTGAAAGAGTCCTTGTGCCACCTCTGGATGGAGATACCATTTGTGATCTGCTAGGCATTGACGGCTGAGTTTATCCGCCCTTGTGTTCAGAGAACCCGCCAGGTGTTGAACCACCACGCCTATGCCCTGCTGTTCCAGCCATGTCCAGAGATGCAGAGCCTCTTGACAAAGGGTCTCTGATTTCCACCTCTCCCAGATGGCCGCCCCATCCCAGAAGTGATGCATCCCTCACTACTGTGAGATCTGGCTGGGGAAGGGGGAGGAGTCTGCCTCTGACCCAATCACAATTCACTAACCACCACTGTAGGTCTTTTGCAGTACCCTCCGAGATCTGAACCATGTCTGTAAGATTCTCCTGATGCTGCGCCCACTGGAACTTCAGAGCCCTCATATGCCACCTGGCATGTTTGACTAACAGGATACAGGAAGCCATGAGTCCCAACAGCCTCAGAGTCATTCTCACGAAATCCAGGATAGAGGCTGAAATATCGGTATCATAACCTGAACAGCCTGGACTCGCTGCTCAGGAGGATAAACCTGAAACTGCACTGTATCCAGAACAGCTTGGATGAAAGGGAGCTTCTGAGAGGGAGTCAGGTGTGACTTCGGCATGTTTATAGAATACCCCACCGAATGCAGCATGTCCGCTGTAGTCTGGAGGTGGGAGATGAGAGACTGGGGCTTAGGAGCCTTCAACAGCCAGTCATCAAGGTAGGGGGAAGGCAAATCCCTAAGCTGCGCAGATGAGCTGCTACCACCGCCATCACCCTGGTGAACACCTGAGGGGCACTGGTGAGGCTGAAAGGGAGCACAGTAAACTGAAAGTGCTTGTGGCCCACAATGAACCACAAGTAATGCCTGTGGGCGGGCAGGATGGGGATGTCAAAATAAACATCCTGCAAGTCCAAAGCTACCATTCAGTCTCCTGGGTCTAGGGCAGACAACACCTGAGCTAGAATGAGCATCCTGAATTTCTCCTTTTTGAGGAATAGATTGACGTCCCTTAAATCCAACATAGGGCGAAGACACTTCTTTTTTGGAATCAAAAAGTAGCAAGAATAACAACCACTGCCTACGTCTGACATTGGGACCCTTTCCATGGCTCACTTGGCCAAGAGAGCCCTAAGTTCCTTGCAGAGCAAGATGAAATGATCCTCCATCAGCCGTTCTTCCAAAGCAGAGATAGAGGGAGGGAAAAACTGGAAGGGGAGGGAATAGCCCTTCTGCATAATCTGCAAGGCCCATTTGTCCGATGTTATTGACCTCCAGTGAGGGAGATGAAATCGAATCCTCCCTCCAACTGGACGAACATGGACTTGCAGAACCATACTAGGAGGGCTTGGTTATTGCAGAAGAGGGGGGCTGGGTTGTGGCTGAACTCTGGCTAGACACTCTGGGTCTGAAGGTACCACACCCTCTTCCTCACACTGGATGCTGTGAAACTGGAGGGCGATGGCTGACCTGTGGTTGGACTGGTACCCTACCCCTCCTGAAGCCTCAAAAGGGGTGATATGCAGACTGCGGGTGAGCAGGCGCCAAGAGGCCCAAGGATCACGCAGAGTCGGTCTTCTCTCCAAAAAGGCATGAGCCATTGAAGGGCATGTCCATTAGATTTGCCTGGTTATCCCCTGAAAAGCCAGTAGTACACAGCCAGGCGTGGCGACGAAGGGCCACTATCAAGGGAATTGCTGTGCCCAGCAAGTCGGTTGTGTCCAAACCACACCAAATGGTAAACTTGGCTGCATCTCTCCCATCCATGACAGCTTGGGTGAGTGTTCCATATGCCCGCCAGGACCTGGGGAAGCACCTGTGCCACCGTATCCCATAAAGTATGGGAAAAATGGCCCAATAGGAATAAGGTGTTTACGGACCGCAATGCCACGCTGGAGGAAGAAAACATCTTCTTCCCAAGTTGGTCCAGCCTCTTGGATTCCCTATCCAGGGAGGGGGCAGAAGAGAAGGCACCACGTATGTGGAGGCTTGGACCACTATGCCGCCCTGGTGAGGTGTTGGGTGAGGAAACTAGGGTCGTAGAAGCTGGTCAATGGCGGCAGCCAATTGTCCTATTCACAGGAGCTCCAGTGCTGGGTTTGGACCACGTCCCCAGCAGGACATCTGTAACGGCTTCATTAAAGGGTAACATCAGCTCCAATGTAGCAGCCGCCGGCTGAAGCACCTCTGTCAGGATGTTAGGCCTGACCGGCACCGTAGGCAACTCCAGGTCCAAGACCTCAGCCCCTCTATGCACCACCATGGTGTATGATGCTCCCTCCTCTGTAGCCAGAGAAGGAAGTGAGAGCATACCAGCATCTAGAGAAGTATCCAGTCAGCTGGCTTCCCCTAATTCCGCATACCAGTCCTGCTCCTCTAATCCATATTCCAAAGGGTCCTCAGACCCGTCCCATTCCTCACCTGTGTCTGGCTGATCAAAATAAGGCACTGGTCTGGGCTGACTTGGCACGGTCAAAGTCAGAATCAGCGTTGTGTGATGTTGTTCCTGCTTCAGATCATCTGGAATGAGGATGGGGTTCCCACCACCAGTAGTGCCGGCCGTAGGGGGGGGGGGGAGGTGGAAGAGGGCGCATCGACATCGGGCCCAGCGCCGGGGGAAGCAGACTGTGTTAAATTGGCATTGGTCCAGATCCGATATTGGATGCTGGGGTCCCCAACAGTGCCCAGGCCAAAGCCGCTAGTCTCGAACCCAATGGGGCCCCTGCTATCCCCACAATTTCCAAGGAACCACCCGCGGGCTCAAAAATGAGGTGCATGGCTTTGTAGAAGTCTTTAATTTGAGCGGGGATCACTCCAGCTCCCGGATAAGGAGGGAGATGCAAAGTCGGTCCTGGCAATGGCTCCGCGGAACAGTGCTCGGAATGTCGACGTCCCTTGATGCCTTGTCGGCAGACAGGCGTGACAAAGTCGAAGTCCGCTTGGATTTCTTCTTCTTCTTGTGCTTCTTACCCGCGTGCCCCGAGGACTTGGAGTGTAAGAAGAGGACTTGGGGCTCCTGGAGTGGTCGCACGACCTCCTCCTTGAGCAGGACCGTGACTTCTGAGGATTCGCACAGACCGAAGTCGACTGCCAGGCCGCCATGATCTTTAGAGACAGCTCTCTCAAAGCCTTCAGGCCATGGCCTGGCTGTCAGAGCAAGACTTCAAGTCATGGTCCTTGTCGAAGCACCAGAAATATACCTGGTGGGGGTCCGTCACCGACATGGTTTGATAACAGGTGCCACACGGCTCTAACCCAGTCTTCCTGGATGACATTCTCACACAGATGAAAGAATTCTTTGCCAAAAGGGTAAAAAAAGGCTTGCCAAAAAGGCAAAGTGTAGCTCAATCCCAGACCTGCGCTTAACCGGTGCGGAAGGAAACGACCTGAAGTACGCATGCCAGGTGGTGCCTATATAGGCGATTGTGGCATCACAGACTGCTCCAACGACACTGACGAAGCCACGCCGAGCCGGACTATGCACACAGATCCGAACAACGTCACCGGATGGCACACGCAGGGTGTTGCTCAGCAAAAAAGATTCCAGATTCGAAACGGACACCAGGAAATTCAAAGGTAAGGAATCTGCAGCTAGATGTCTCTATCAGATCACTAGAACTAAACACTTACCATAATATTAGCAACATGGAGTTTAGTTTCCTCAATGCAGAGGTTGACTGCTCCTCTACCTGCTGTTTTCCCCTAGTTTACTTCTTTCTGATCCAAGCAGTTCCCTCAGGGACAATCTTAAGGATGATTACGCTCAAGAGAAGATAATCTCTGCATTATATTTAAAGTGCCCTCAATCATTCAAAATTCAGGGTTAGTTCTCACCTAATGCGGTTTGCCTACTCAGTACTGGCTTCTAGGTGCTTCATATCAGGTGACCAGCTTCTTTCAACAAGGGATAGTCACATCAGGGAAGCTAGCTGTCAAGCAATCACCAGCTCTGGTTTCACACCCGTGCCGCACATACTTTGCAGCGCACTCCCTTCCATGATCATCAAGAATTTGGAACTGGAACAACAAGTGGGTCAGGTGGACCCACCTTTATAGAGTCAAAGCAGACTGGGGACGTGACTGCACTAAGTGGACTTGTAGAACCAGTTTAGGTTGGTTCCCCATTCAAGTGTCCTTTTCAGGCCATTCTCCAGACACACTGCCTCATTACGAGGCTGCTTTGAGACTGCCACCTTCCCAGAGAGGTGGAAACACGCCGACATCAACGCCCTCCTGAAGAAACCCAAGGTGGACCCAAAGGACCTCAACAACTTCCAGCCCATCTCCCTGTTACCCTTTCCGGCAGAAGTTATCGAGAAGATTGCCAACAAACAACTGACCCGCTTCTTCGAGGAGAACAACACTCTGGACTCGTCCTATTCCAGATTCTGCAGCAACCACAGCACCAAAATCGCACTCATCACTGCCACCGGCGACATCCGGACCGTACTTGACAATGGCGAAATCGCTGCCCTCACCGTCCTGGACCTCTCGGCCGCCTTCGAGACCGTCTGCCGCCACACCCTATGCACATACAGGGATACGCGACAGAGCCCTGGACTGGATCACCTCCTTCCTCACCGGCAGAACCCAGAGAGTCTGCCTCCCTCCATTCTGCTCTGAAGCCACCAAGATCATCTGCAGCGTACCCCAGGGGTTGTCCCTCAGCCCGACCCTCTTTAACGTTTACATGGCTTTGCTCGCGAACATCACTCGATCACACGACCTCAACATCGTCTCATACGTCGATGACACCCAACTGATCCTCTCCCTCACCAAGGACCCCCCCACCGCCAAAACCAACCTTCGCGAAGGAATGAAGGCCATCGCCGAATGGAGGAAGAACAGCTGCCTGAAACTGAACTCTGACAAGACTGAGGTCCTCGTCCTCGTCTCCACCCCCTCTGCCTGGGACGACTCCTGGTGGCCTGCCACACTGGTAACTGCACCGACACCCACCAACCACGCACGCAACCTGGGGTTCAACCTGGACTCATCGCAATCAATGACCCAGCAAATCAACGCTGTCTCTTCCTCCTGCTTTAACACCCTCCACTTGCTTTGGAAGATCTACAAATGGATCCCCACCGGAACCAGAAGGACGGTCACCCAAGCCTTAGTAAGCAGCAGACTGGACTATGGCAACGCCTTCTATGCAGGAACCCCAGCCAAACTCCAGATAAGACTGCAACGCATACAGAACACCTCTGCACGCCTCATCCTGGACATCCCCCACCACAGCCATATCACAGCCCACTTGAAAGACCCGCACTGGCTCCCTGTCAACAAGAGAATCACGTTCAAGCTCCTCACCCACGCTCACAAAGCACTGCACAATACCGGACCAGAATACCTCAGACGACTCTCCTTCTACACCCCGACCTTCCAGCTTCGCTCCGCTGACCTTGTGCTCACCACCGTTCCTCACATCCACAGAGCGACCGCCGGTGGCAGATCGTTCTCCCACCTCGCCACCAAGACATGGACCACGCCTCCTATCCACCTGCGACAGACACAGGACCCACTAACCTTCAAGAGACACCTCAAGACCTGGCTGTTCGAGCAGTAGCAGCAACCCTCCTCAGCACCTTGAGACCCTCACGGGTGAGTCGTGCGCTTTACAAGTACTATGATTGATTGATTGGCTGGAAGACATAGGAACCAACAGCCTCATGGTGGCTGTCGGACTGCTGCCTCCAAGCGGTCCGACGGCCAAATTACAACCCTGGCAGGCAGACCCACCTAAAGACTGCCATCCCCGCCAGAAACATCATTCCTGACATGGTGACAGGGGTCAGGGTTGTACTCTGCGCCACTTGGCTGATTACACCCCACTTTAAGTCAGCCTTTTCATGGCGGGGACCCTGCCATAAAAAGACTGGTGGAAAGCCAGTGCTGGGGGGCCCCCCTGCCCAGCACCAGGGTGCTGGTAAGCCCCCATAGTGCTACATCAAAACACTGTTTGTGCCGGACTGACTGGTGGTAACCCATATTGCAAGTTTCCCACCGGTCAGCCCGGCGGGAACATTGTTATACGCTCTGGGGGAGGGGGTGGGGGGGTGGGGGAGGGAGGACTGTGAGGAAATTAGGATTTAACCATCATTTGAGCATTGACTCCATTTTGTGTGAGTGACTCCATCTTGTGCCCTTCTGCATTTGGAGGGCAGCACAGGTATTTTTCCATATAAAACATGTTTTTCTCTTCACAGGCGAAGAGCTGGATAGTGCTATAACATGTTATGTGGGAAGTGGACTAGATATGAGTTCACAAGGCTGAGGCTGTTCTTATCAGTCTTACAAGTCTGTCTCAGAACAAACACTGGGAGCCTGGTCAGCTTCTGTGGGTGTTTTTCAACAAAGAAGAAGTGCATTCAGTGTTTAATTTCATAACAAAGAGAAGGAGTTACTAGAACCTTCTTCTTGAGGTGGTTTAAGGTATAAAAGATGGGGGGACTTGGGGCTAAGACAGCAACTCGCCTGCGGAGCAGGCGTGCCGCCCAGGATCTTTTGATCCCAATCAGGGGTCTCCTGCCTTCGCTGATTGAGGGTTTCCCAGTCTGTCTGGCGTGGATGATACTAACCCACATGGTGATGCATTTTAAATCTTGATTATTCAGCTCATATATACACGCTCCGTTGATATATTGCACATTTCTTCTTAAGTCTTGACCACTTGATATATGAATTTATCTTTGTATATATACATGTTCTGTTGCATTTTAGTTATGTGCTTATTCTCATATATCTGTGTGACTTATTTGATATTTGGTAAGTACCTTAATAAATTCATTATTTAAACTAAGAGTACTGAACTCTTTTGGCATCATGTACTCTTACTTTAAGTGAGAGCAATCCATTTTGGCGTCACAAACAGGATAAAAAATAGAAGATTAAAGTGAAAAATGTTTCGCAAGAGACAAAAGCTAGTTCCCCCAGATACCAACTGAAACCCCAGGGCGGGGTTTCACAGTTAGCGGAAGCCCAAAATACTTCTACAATGTTATCATGTCAGAATAAATTGTTACAGGAAACTTATCATACTGTGGCTGAGTGAGCAGCAGTGCTTGTAGATCAGAATAGATACAAAAAGAGATGAGGAAGAGTTAATAAAAGGAAAGTTCATTTAGCCATTGCCAAGCAGGGTTAGACTGGAATCCAGGGGAATGGGATGGTAATATTTGGGATTCCACAGAGTTTTCAGACTCTGGGGAAGAGTTTTGTCAAAATAGTGGTGGTCAGGGTGAGTCAGAAGAGCAGAAAGTTGTCAGTGCACAGCCCATATTTAGGCAGAAAAGCAAGGCACCCTGCAAAATCCCGGGGAAGGGGGCAGAGGGGTTGAGATGCACTCTCTAGAAGACTATTCTCAGCAGGCAATCAATATTATGAATAGGTTTCATCAAAAACCTGGGGAAGCATTGCTTACATGGATGGTGCAATTGTTTGACACAGGAGCTTCTGAAGTTGTGTTGGATGTGGGAGACACAAGGACGTTCTGTACACTTAGCACTGACCCCATTATATAGGAGTAATTTGGGGATTAAGAGGATGACAGAGCAACTAATTTGTTGCAGTTACCAGTTATAGGGTATTATCTTAAATATCATGCAGAGTCAGAATGGCTACCAAATGATAAGCCCTAGTATGCATTAAGAGAATCTATGAAGAGAATCAAGGAACAAAGTATGAAAACTGCTGTCCTTCTGAATGAGGCTCACAATTTGTTAAGTGCACCACTGATGGTGTCAGTGCAAAAAAAAAAAAAAATTGGATTAGCTCCCCCAGCGTAAAAGCATGTGATAATGGCTCTGCTTATTAACCATACAGGACAATTATTGAAAGATGTACTTGAGGCAGTCTGTGATTTGGGAGGGTTGAGAGAATGGATAAAGTCTGCAAGAGCCTCACAGTCTGAGGACCGTACAGATAACATGGTATGTAGGAGAGATATGCACATGGCACTGCTGAAGGATGGTGTCAAGAAAGCACAGATAGATGCAATAGATAACAAGAGTCTGTGGGAAATGTACCAAAAGCTAGGGCTGGACAGAAAGGTGAATAAGCAGGATAATAAGCTGATGAGTCAGGCCAAGTCAGATGTTAGGGAGGAAGACGAAGAGGGAGGGAAAAGCAGACTAGCAAAGGTAGAGGTAGAGGAAGAACGGGATACTGATTGGTTGATTGAGTTAAATGGGGGAAGAAGAGGAGTTGCCCTGCAGGTATAAGAACATATTTCCAGATTTGACCTGCATGCAGGTCAACAAGTTAGAATCAGATTAGGAAATAGGCCAGGCTCTGGTACAGGGATGGGGTCGCAAGGATAATAGACCTCATCTTGGCTTGGAGATTTATTGGAAATACAATCATATCCAGAAGGTCCGGGCCCTCAAGCACACCAGAGCAGAGGCTTCTTTGATATTTGGAAATCCAAATAACTTTAAAGATCAGTGTTGCACCATTACAGGGCTAGATGGAAAAGAAATCCCTGAGGTGCAAACCAATGTCCACATGAAAATAGGGAGAACAAAAATGAGAATAAATTGTGTTAATAGTGCCCCTCTTTGAATACATTCTTGGAATTGATATGCTGAAGGGGATGACTATGTATTTGAAAGATGGGTGCTATCAGTTCGTATCGAAGAGATACATCTCAGGGGCAGCAGTGAGGGTACGTCATTTGAAAATACCTCTGGTGAAGGAGCCCCCAGCCACACAGGTGGTTCATTTAAAGCAGATTGGACCCCGGGAGGGCATGATGAGATAAGTAGGACCATACAGGATTTGGTAGAGGTGGGGTGGTGACCCCAGTCACCACCGCGTGGAATAATCCTGTGTAGCTGGTGCATAAACCAGATGGAAGCTGGAGAATGACAGTTGATTACCACCAATTGAATAAATATACACACATTTTGACTACCGCCATCCCAGTCACCATCACTTTGACTGAAAAGATACAGACACACAAAGGGACGTGGTATGCGACAAATGATATTGCCATTGCTTTCTTAACTATACTTCTGGCCCTTGAGAATCAGGAGCAATTTTCATTCTCGTGGAATGGGAGGCAATTTAAACCCTTAAAACTTCCTATGGGCTTTGTACATAGTCCTACCATCTGTCACCGGCTGGTGGAAGAACATCTGGATGAAGTACTTGTCATTCCAGGGGTGCAGCTTTCTCATTATATTGATGGCATGATGGTGCAGGGAGAAATACACTAACCTGTGTAGACTCAGTTGGACAGGAGCCTGGGACATTTGCAAAGCAAGGGGTGGGAGATAAATCCAGGAAAGGTTCAAGGGCCCTCCCAAAATGTGAAGTTTCTAGGAATTCAGTGTGGAATACAGGACACAGAAAGGTGTTGCCGCAGTTAAGACAAAAGATATTCGAATTTTCCACACCCTGTAATAAGCAGGAAACTCAGTGATTCATTGGATTTGGCTTTTGGAGGCAGCATATCCCTTACTTGAGCCAGATTTTGACCCCTTTATATAAAGTGACTCGATAGAAACCTGAGTTTGAATGGGGAGAGCAGCAGCAGTGTGCATTTGAATTGGCAAAGGAGTGGATTCAACATGCTCTAGACTTGTGGCCAGTACAGAAGGGAGACATTGAATTACATGTGTCAGTTCATGGGCAATATGTAAATTGGAGTGTTTGGCAAAAACAGGGAAGGAAGAGGGTTCCCCTAGGATTTTGGACAAAAAAGTTACCAGATGCTGGAGAGCGGTACGCTTCCTTTAAAATACAGCTGCAGGTGTGTTATTGGGCTAAAGTGGATACTGAGCAAATGACAAGAGGGCACAAGGTGATTCTGAGGCCCTAGATCCCGATACTGAAGAGGGTGAAGGGTTCACCCAAAATTCACCGAATAGAGTAATACAGGGATGACACTGCCATGGTGGTGGCGTCCGCCCCCTAAGTTTGGCAGTCAATGGGTAGGAGTGCCAAACTCCTAATGAGTCCCATAGTCTTAATGGAGGGTAATGCTTCTCACAGCAGAGTAGTCTCCGGTCTGGAGAACCGACAAGAGAGGCATACGTTTTCTGCACTTAGGTGTCATCAGTCACGCTGAGGAATGATCATGGAAAACACAAAAAATCATGAACGCTGCTGCCTTTGAACAAAACAATATAATTTTAGAAAGACACTCCATTCACTTTGAATGAGGAAATAGTTCAGAATACAGTATTTTCCTCATGCAAAACTGAAGTTTATCAAAGTTTATAGAAAAGAGATACTATAAAAATCTGAGCAACACGGAAGCCCTAATACAATCAAAGGTGTTGTGAGCTAAACTAAAACCCACTGCTACTAACATGGAGTTTGAATGGCAGTTAAACATCACACTAAAATGTGAAGATTTTTTTATGAAAGAACTCCACACTGACAAATGGAAAATTTAAACAATAAGAACCTGCGCACACTAAATAGTAAAAGTTAATATTAACATGCAAGTCTTGAGCGAAAACGACTAAACAAGTCTGCATTAGATTCCAGATCCCTACACAGAATTCACTATCTTCTTTCTTTGCCTCCCTTCTGAAAATGCTACTGATTTTTTTTTAATCTACAACACCTGGTGGGAAACAGTTTGATGTCCACTTATTTTAATTGTTGAGGCAGATATACAAGCTCTGTTCGACTCTCTTGGTTTCTGTGTTACTGCAGTTTTCCAGCATCATTGAGTTTCTGGCAGAACATTGTAGAACATTGTTCGGCAACAGTCTACCATAGTCCGTAGTATGGCAATAGGATAATGAAACAACTGCCGGCATGTGTGTGCATCTTTTAAGTTGCATGTCGGATATCCAGGAGGATGTTAAATAGTACGGTTAAAATAACTTTGCGCCACTCAATTCATTCCAGGAAGCCTTGAACGTGACATTTCGTCATTATTACACAAGTTAACCCCAGACTGCTATTTGCTATTACTAACTGGGTACGTTTTCACCTGCACACTGTCAATTCAGCGAAACTCAGCCCTTCTCTGTGGCAGTCACCTATGTTTCTGCACCATATACCAATGTGACCTGTAATTACCCCAGAGCAAACAGTGGGCAGTCTTCAGGAGACAAGACGTTTGATGCTACAACTTCACAACTTACTATCTCGAGCTGCCGATGCTCTTATGTGTTAAGCATTTAATGTCATTTGCCACTACCTCAGCCTCGATACATCAACCATAACTGCAACATAGCCCTAACACTGTGCACCCACTATATTCATATACAATTATTTTAACTGAAGTAATCAAACCTTGATAATAAGACTAACAATACATTGAGTTAGACAAAAATACAATATATTAAATTTTTAGTACTTTAAATGTGATTAAATTAGTAAGTAGCCTTACGATGGTCCTAATCTTACCCTACAATAAGCTCCATTAAATATATTACATTTTGTTACTACCCTACAGTTCAATTCATCAAAAATCTGTATTATATATTACTAATAATCAAAGGTACAAACTATAGCAAAGTTAAAAACATGACTTTGCACAAACAAGTGCACATAGCATTACGACAGCGCAGAGCACTTTTGAGAAAATAACCAAACAAACATACAGAACTCTGCATAAGTTAATAGTCGTAATAAGTGAAGAACGGGAATACGCCTTCTAAAATTGCTATGCTTTCAAAGGGGAATTCAAAATCTCCTAGAAAGCAACTCATTAAATTTGCAGAAAAATATAAAATACAACATCTGTTAGGAAAACCCCAAAATGTACGGATGATTGACGGAATGCGTAACAAATCAAACATTCACCCCCAATCACAGATCAGGGTTAAATCCATCTATTTTTGCATATCATGTCTGTTAGAAATGTCTTTGGTTGGCAGTGAGGTTACCCCCTGTCCAAGCAAGGACCCTCACTCTAGTCAGGGTAAAAGAGAATCACCCTCAGCTAACCCTAGCTCACCCCCTTGGTAGCTTGGCACGAGCAGGCAGGCTTAACTTTAGAGTGCTAGGTGTAAAGTATTTGTACGAACACAAACAGTAACTTAATGAAAACACTACAAAATGACACAACACAGGTTTAGAAAAATAGAAAATATTTATCTAAACACAACAAGACAAGACCAAAACGACAAAAATCCACCATACACAAGTCAAGTTATCAATTAAAAACCAAAAAGAGTCTTCATGTGATTTTAAACAAAACACTAACGCTGTTAGCGTGAAATGTACCTGGGTGCGCTAAAAATAACCCTGCATGGGCGAGTGTGCGTCAAAAGGGGCTTGCGATGCGTCTATATCACTCACAAGCGAGACCGTGTGACGTTTCTCATTCGGTCGGGTTGGCGTGTGTCATTTCTTCTCTCCGCTGGAGAGCGATGTGTCGATCCAAACAGCACTCTTGGGTCCGTTGTTTTTACACACCCAGCGATGTATGCATCAGAAATTCTGCCGCACAATGATTAAAAAACCACACAGCACAGGTTGCGATCTCACCAGCCTCCGTCAGCGATGCTTGAGTGTCATTTCTCCAGCCGCGTGCATCGATCTTCCAGCCACGCTGTAAACAAGCGTCGATTTCAGCCACGAAGCTGGTGGCGCGTCAATTTTTCAGCCGCATCTTAGAGTTGCATCGGTCTTTTCCCAGCATGGCGGTCTGTGTGTGGATTTCTTACTCTTGTTCTGACAGCTTCTCCTTTCAGGGTCCGGGGAACTGGATCGGCACCACCTGGTAGGGTAGTAGTGTCAGTAGAGGCTCCAGGTCCTGGCAGAGAGAAGTCTTTGCTGTCCCTGAGACTTCAACAACAAGAGGCAAGCTCTAGTTCAAGCCCTTGGAGAGTTGTTCACAAGCAGGAAGGCACACAAAGTCCAGTCTTTGTCCTCTTGCACAGGCAGAAGCAGCAACTGCAGGATAGCTCCACAAAGCATAGTCACAGCCAGGGAAGCTCTTCTCCAGGCAGAGGTTCCTCTTGGTTTCCATAAGTGTTGTAAAGTCTGTGGTTTTGGGTGCCCTTCTTATACCCATTTTGCCCTTTGAAGTAGGCTTACTTCAAAGAAATGTCTCTCTTGTTTGTGAAATCCTGCCTTGCCCAGGCCAGGCCCCAGACACACATCAGGGAGTTGGAGACTGCATTATTTGAGGGCAGGCACAGCCCTTTCAGGTGCAAAGAACCACTTCTCCCCTCCCTCTTAGCACAGATGGCTCATCAGGATATGCAAGCTACACCCCAGCTCACTTTGTGTCACTGTCTAGAGAGAGGTGCAAAGAGCCCAACTGTCAAACTGACCCAGACAGGGAATCCACAAACAGGCAGTCACAAAGATTGGTTTAAGTAAGAAAATGCTCACTTTCTAACAGTGGCATTTTCAAACACACAATCTTAAAATCAACTTCACTAAAAGATGTATTTTTAAATTGTGAGCTCAGAGACCCCAAACTCCATGTTTATCCGCACCCAAAGGTAATCTACACTGCAATCATATTTAAAGGTAGGCTCCATGTTAACCTGTGAGAGGGTTAGGCCTTGCAACAGTGAAAACCGAATTTAGCAGTATTTCACTGTCGGGACACATAAAACACATTAGTGTATGTCCTACCTTACCATACACTGCACCCTGCCCATCAGGCTACCTAGGGCCTACCTTAGGGGTGTCTTACATGTAAGAAAAAGGAAGGTTTAGGCCTGGCAAGTGGGTACACTTGCCAAGTCGAATTTGCAGTTCAAAACTGCACACACAGACACTGCAGTGGCAGGTCTCAGCCATGTTTACAGAGCTACTATTGTGGGTGGCACAACAAGTGCTGCAGGCCCACTAGTAGCATTTGATTTACAGGCCCTGGGCACCTCTAGTGCACTGTACTAGGGACTTACCAGTAAATCAAATATGCCAATCATGGATGTACCAATTACATACACATTTTGTATAAGAACACTTGCACTTTAACACTGGTTAGCAGTGGTAAAGTGCCCAGAGTAACAAAAACAGCAAAAACAGAGTCCAGCACACATCAACAACCTGGGAAGCAGAGGCAAAAAGTTAAGGGAGACCACGCCAAGGATGAAAAGTCTAACAATGTCATTCCAGTTTGGATCCAGTCATATGGCAGTCAGTCGACCTTGCACCCCATGGGAGCAGTCCACCCTGAACTGCCTGGCCAGGTCCTCCCTGATTTGCATAACTGAACCCTAGCTTTCACCTATTGTCCGAGTAATATGTCCGAATCAGTAACATCAGCAGAGAAGGGCAACGAGAACGCAGTGTATTTTTGTGGCTGTCTGCCTGAGAAGGTAGTTCATTGATGAAAAAATACACTGGAAATTATTTCCACTTACAATGAAACACATCCTCATACATAATATAAATACCCATAGTTTAAAATTAGAATGTATAGATTTTAAATTATTTATCTAATTAAGTGTATTCCCATCTGGAGTGAAACATGTTTCTTTTGCTCCCTAAGACATCATTTTATCCTCAACTTCCAAAAATAGGTAAATAGTGCTGCAGTTACTGCAAAATATAATCTGGAGTGTTGTCCACGTGTTAAATATTTCAGCAAAATGGTTGTTTAAGCATTCACTTGAAAGATGTCAATAATTTACAAACTGTAGAAATAGATGTTACAAGTTTACAAAGAGACAAAATATATGAAGCATGTTTGCAATCCATTGTCAGTTTTCTTCTCTGCGCTCCCTATGCCACCAGTAATCAGCGAGTAATCCATGCCAGGTCACAAAAGGTTTTCTCAATTACAGAATGTTCATCACATGGACTAACTGAGCCATTAAAACTCCTTATACCTTCAGGAACTCCATCTATTGTCAGTATCGTGACTAAACATTTGTTCCATGATTTTTTGCAAACGACTTATTTTCCCATGATAAGCAGTGTCAATTGAAATGTTGTGAGCCTTGCTACCAAAATTAGTAATAAGAAGTGGCTACCTTTTATGGTATTGTAGTGGTATAGGAGACCTGGGCAATGCCAGATCACATTTGCAATCGATACACTTTTATTTCATTCCCAGCAGTTCAATTTTATTCATGTTGATAACCTGGTGATCAATGCATTTCTGTCACATGTTGGCAACAGTTAACATTGTATTTCATTTATTTTTTTAATGACGAGTTTTCCTATTCAAATGATAATGTTTGTGAACTGATTAATTGTATTGACAGTCTATCAATGTTGACAAAAATCACTTTTTTTGCCCCCGACTGGGTTATCTGCAACTATAATGCCTGCTTCAGAACAGAAGCTAAATATGTAGTTTACTCAAATACATGTCTAGCCATAGCTCCAATTCCCACGTTTCACAACAGAGGGGTTAACCTTGGCAATTTTGTTCTGGAACATGATTTAGGTAATATTCACGAGAGTGTAGATTCCACTTCGTCAGTAATTACTCCCTTTTTTGGTAGAGGGTGTTCGATGCTAATTGACTACATATTACAACCCCCTGGCTGCGGTGCTCGAGTCCTTTGCTCAAGACATGCAGTGCTCCCAAATGACGACATAGCCTAAGTAAAAAGAACAACAACTTGAGCCTTGCTTGCTAGTCAGTTCCACTGGTCAAAGCTCCATGAATATTATCAGTTCTGACATCACTACAGAGCAGTGGGTTCTTAATTCCTTCAAAAATTGACTACTGTGTTAATAAAATACATTTCCTTCACCTCCATCAAGTTCAGTTCAGAACTTCACAAAGTAGTTATTAAGCTGCAACGGGGTTCCGATTCATCCATTCAAATGGAACATCAGTTTATTGGCATCTTTGCTTGCAAACTTTTTAAAAAATCTAAGTGACGCTAATGTGTAACATTCTTGGTTAAATTGAATCATTGTTCTCGTTTTTAATTTAAGAAGGGGAATCGTAAAGAGACACAATGTTAATGACCAATATCCGTCCTTTACTCCACAAATAAGCGACAGAATTAGACTCGGCCAATGAGCGTGGTATTTTGAACCCCTGTTAATACAGGTTCAGAGGGGGTCTCGGTACAATGAAGCACTACTAAAATCTCCACTTAATCATTGGTAAATATAGCATAGCTAAGCACGACACACTGTACCTTGCCTTCATGGAGCTTTCATGCACATTTCATTGGGTTAATAAAGATAAATTATGGTTGCTGCTTCAAGACCTCTAGAAAGGGGACTTTATATATCATTGGTTCATTTTCTTTCAGTTCTCCATCGTAATCTGGCAGCCAGGGTCAGGATCGGCCCCAACAGTGAGTGCTCCAATTCATTCAGACTGGAACACGGTGTGAGCCAGGGATGCATCCTTGCCCTACTTTTGTTCATTCTGTACAGTAATAGCTTGATCTCATTTCTGGGGGAGCGAGAACAGTATCTGCTCATTATGAGTTCTACTGCCATCGCCACATTATTATGTGCAGACAGTGCTGAGCTGCGAGTTTGTACTCTGAAAAGTCTAAATAATTTGATGAAAGTATTCAATACCTTTATGACCGGCTTGATCTTGGCATTAATTATTCCAAGTCCCAGAGTGTGGTCCGGGTCTTGGAAAATATATGCACCACCTCTGTTAATAATAACAAGCTCTTGATGCTGTCCAGTTTTCCATATCTAGACGTAATTAGACATTACCCAACGTTGGCATATTTATATAACAGCAAGGCGCCAAAAAAGTACTCAATCTGCAGGAGCTCACTTTTGACAGCCCAACAACCATGTGCAAGCAGGATAAATTATTGGTAAAGAGGTGTTTTCTTGATAGTTTGATGTTTTCCCTAACAAGACATCTTCTAAGTAAACCTACCATATATCTATATGTAATGTTTAAGACCACTGCATTCATTGAACCCTACCTGTTACTCAGCATAGGTCATTGGGAGTGGGTGCTACTATTCAGATCTGATTCAATAAGAAACTTGTGTTGTCAATTTGGCAGTGTGAGAGCAACAGTTTGCTCTTGTGAAGATTTTTCTAAACATGCAAAAACAACATGGTGATGGATGAAATGCTTGAATTTATCTCAGACACTGGCAATCACTCGAGCCACATCCTAATCCATCGCTTTTTGCCCACCATGCAACCCCAGTTTGGACCCAGTCACATGCAAATCAGTCTTGACCCTGCTCAACACTTGAACAGTCCTGCCCGAACTGCCAGGTCTGGTCCTTCCTGGATCGAAAACAAGTATCCTGAGACCATTTTCAGGACATCGCCCCTCATCAACCAGGCTAGCTTGAATCCAGTGGCACAGTGAGCCCACTGGGTCCTGTGCTCGCTATACCACTGGATTCAAGCTAGCCTGGGAGGGACTAGCCTGGCAGTTTGGGTTGGACTGTTCCCATGGAGAGCAGGGTCGACTGATTTGCGTATGGCTGGGCACAAACTGAAATGGCATGTCGTGCAAAAAAAATATGGATTCAACACATATCTGTGACTGGGGTGAATGTTTGATTTGTTCCCCATTCGATCCATCATCTGTTCTTTTTGCATTTTTCTCCCTAAGTGGGAAGGGTATGCCTAGATGTGGGTCCCATGCTTGCTATGCCACTAAATTCAAGCTAGCTTGATTGATGAGGGGTGATACACTAAACCTGATTGCAGGATGCTTGTGCTGCTTTGAGCAGCTCTGCTAATCCCTTTATAGTATTTCCTGTAATCATAGCCCACTTAGCTAGTTACTTCACTGAGATTTCCAACCAGATATTTGTTTCCGTTTGTGGTCCAGAACAGGTATGGCTGAAGACAGATGTGGCAGGAGGATGTGCAATGAAGGACTTTGTTACATCCCATAATATCGGAGTGTCATTTTGATATGTAAAGAAGTGATCATAGTATGTAGCTATTTGGGACGTGTGGCTGTGCACTAGGTTAGAGTCCTCCAATTGGCCAGCTGCATTGTGGCTCATCATCTTCAATTATTCAATACTAGTTCAGTTAGTGATAGCTGGTCTATGGCCTGGTATAGGAGTAGGTGATAAATGAGACCTGTAGCAGATTTGTTTAATGTGAGTATAACAGGATTAGGCAGCATAAAGGAGTTTTTGTGCAGCCTGTAGACACAACAATTGGCTTCCAGCAGCTCAGCCTTATGATGTTAGTACTATTGTGGGTTAAGAGGGAAATATAGTAATTGACCTTACTATATAATACCAATCCTAGCCATAAGTCAGTCCTTCATGACTTTCCTAGATATAGAAAGTAGTGTACCAGTTTGGCTTTACCAGATCGGTAGGCTGTCAGCTGTACATTCGACTTGAAGGTGCCACTATCATTTGTGGCTCTATGCCAGGGTCGTGGGGGATTTAGTTATCTCGGAAACAGTCATGTTATCAGCAACTTTTTGAAGTGTATATGCTCAGAATGCATCAAATCTTTGCTGGTGGTGAGTTCCGTAGCTTGACTTCTTATACTTATAAAGCAGTGCCTCCCATGGATTTCTTATAGTAAAGTGGCATGATGATTCATGGTGCAAACCTGGAGCAGAATGCCCTATTTTGTTTATATTGCTTGAATTTCACTTGTAGATATATTGGCCATTTTCCTTGGGATGCTCTGTGCAAGATGCAAAGGGCCTTGAACTTTGAAGGTGGAGTGACTGCAAGACTGGAGTCATGCAGCTTCATTGGTAAACATGGAGGAGGAGGATTGCAGCAATATTTTGATTTGGTTCCACTTTGAGTTTGATGAAACTGGGTGTAGCAAGAATGTTGGCATAATTAGGCTTGGAGATTATGAGTGTGAGGATAGCATGTATCTTTTGGTGGTATCTTAAGTTTGGGAAGATGCAATGCATTGTTTTTAATTTGTAGAAGGTGCTCTCTGTTATGTTGTTTGGCACATGGTGTCAAGTAGAGGTGTGACTATGGTTACTCCTAGGGTTCTTGCTTCTTTTTATGTTGTTGGATGGACCTCAAGGTCCTTGTGCTTTATGGATGTAGGCTGGTATTTATGCCACTGGCCTCAGGTCATGATCTTGGTGTATAGTGTTGAGCTCTAGGTGGCTACTCATCATCCATGTATTTATGGTGTAAATGCAGATGTCAGATTTTGAGCTCTAGATGTCTTCTGGGCCATTCATTTTTAGAATGCTTTGTGCCACATCTTTATAGTTAAAACAGGTGAGACTGAATTATTTGATCAGATCCTTTAAAGGGGTTAAGTAGATTGTGAATAGAAGAGGCGATATGATGAACACCTAAAGGATGCCACAACGCTATTGGATGTGAGGAACTGATGAAAATGGTGGTAAATACAAAGCTGGTCCAGTCTGCTTATAATAATGTTTAACAAAACTGATGGATAAGAGGTTGAGTGATGCAGGGGTGTAAGAGGTGGTCTTGACTGACGCCAGCAGAAACATGGGGCTCCATTAATAACCCATCATAATTTAAAAGTTTATGTTACTTTTTGTATGCAACACAAACACAAAAACACACAATAGGGGAACCCAAGTGAAAAAGAAGTGCATTTCAATTGTGTAAGAATGGAAGGCAGCTGGAAATCCAACTACAGTGCACCCTAAAAGCATAGACTGGCATGTCCTAGTGCGTTTTTTTCTTCAAAAATAAACATTGAACATGCATCTCCAAATTCCATAGCAATATTTTACTGGCAATTATGTAGGAATTGGAAACTCAACAACTTGATGTAAATGAAAATATTAGCTAACCTTGGAATCTAAGCGCCTTAACAATGTCATGGGAGAAAAAAACCTAACACCCTTTTACAACCTCAGAAAATGAACATTTTCCAAATATATAACAATTAGAAAAGCCGTATAGACGAAGAAAGAATTTCAAATATTATTCTATAAATATAATTTGTAAATGCTATTAAAATTATATAAAGACAAATCTTATTTTACTAGAAATATTTTGGGTTCAAAGCTCTTTTATTAGATAGAAAAGACAGGAACATTCACTTAAACATTATTTAGAAAGTACCATGAACTTCATAAATGTATGACTTACATTGGTTTCAATGCTGTTAATTTGAGCTTTCAACGAGAATGCCATTGTAGTACCGCCAGCTCCATTTATAGGACTAGAAACAAGAATCAGTGTTGCATCGGTAGAATGCACAAAACGACAGGTAAATTCCAGGCTTACGCCTACTTGGCTCCTGGTAAAAAAGAATAGAAAGGAGGATTACAAAGCACTTCAGCACAGAAATTATATAGCTAGTAACATGAACACTTTAACAGCTTCGATGAAATGGATATTCTCAAATGAAAGGAAAATTAGCCTAAACTCTCAAAATAGTGGCCTTGATCAGACTGTAATACATTACAACTACCAATAACTCACTATCTAATACTAATCAAAGTACAATGTGGGAAAATGCTTCTTTTTGCATGCTCAACCCAATTTTTTCTGGACTGATGCTGCTAGTTTTTGGGCTCCATACACTAGGGCACGGTTAGCCATGTCCCAGTGCATGCGCTCTAACCCGTCAAACATGTCAAAGTTGACTACACTACTTATTTGCATTTCTAACTTACCTATAAGTCCCTAGTATGTGGACCAAAGTGTTCCCAGGGCCAATAAGTTAAATGCCCTTAGTGGACTCCAACACATATTGTAACACCAGTAAAGTGACCGTGCAAAGCAAGCATGTCTCCAGTCCTCCCCCTGCAACTTGGGTAGACAGTTTTAAATGTGCCAATTCAACCTGGCAAAATAAATCTTTGTAAGATCTAATGCTTCATTTTTAATATTTATATGTCACCCCTAAGGTAGTCCTTAAATGGCAATAGGGCAGGGTGCATGGTATTCAAAACGTATAGCATATTTATTTAAGTGTTTTACATGTCCTGGCAGTGAATAATTCCCAGAGTGGTTTTGGTCAAGTTGGATTATATAATACTGTTTTAAAGACGGCACTTTTTGAAAGTTGTCACTTTTCCCACCTGTGCAATGTTACCCGAGAGCTGAATGGCTCCTTTGATGTGTGAGGATGCTCCCAGGGCTGAGACATGATGATCATTTAGGGAGTTCCCAGGAACAAAATTATCTTCCTATCTTGCCTGTCACAAGAAGATATAGCTTACACCTGGACCTCCCTTCTCTATTGTCCTACTTCCCAGCCAGCCTTCAATCCCAATGGGAAAGGAGTTTTCACCTGAACCAGTTTTGAGTGAACACAGGAGTTGCTAATTTCCCTGGCCACACATCTGGATGGGCACAGGTAGCTCTGCACAGAGCAAGAAATGTTCTCTCATGTCGATTTTAGACAGAGAGGGGCACTAAGGGATAGAATAGATTACAGTACAACATACAGGAAGTGCTGCAAAAGTGGGAGGGGTCACCCTTGGGATGAGATCCCCCTTTGGTTAGGGGGAGACAAGGAGTTTTTCCCACCAACCGGATGGCACTTGGCATAAATGAGCCAACCCCAGTACTCTATTCAGAACACCAATGGAACACAGAAGGATGACTAGTGTGACCTGTGAGGAGACACCCCCCCCCCCTCCTCAGGGCTGGACCTGCTCCCACTTGGGACCAGGACATAGAAGTCGACTCCAAAGATCAGTTGGCTGACCTCCTGCTAAGCTATAAGAACTTAAAAGCTACAAGAAGTCCAGTTTTCTGAAGAGCCCAGCTGACCAGTTCTACTGGACCAGCTATGGACCCTGCTGCTGGCTTCTACTGGAGTGAAACCTGGCCTGTAAGTAGTGTCCCTAAGGTCCTGGGGCTAATAGATAAGTGTCAGTGCTCTCCTCCTGTCTAACTCTAAAAGCTAGGCATTTGAAATATTTTCAAAGATTTTTGTCTGACGAATCGGCAGAAGACTGGAACCAACCTGCCAAGTCAATCCAATGAAGGTGTGTTGCCGCACCTGCTCTCAGTGTCCTGCTTCGTTGCGGTCGGCCTTAACTTTTGACTTTGACCTGGTCTAGTGCAACCAGTAGCCCACAGTTAGCGCTTTGTCCCTCTGGGTGCTAAAACTTAATTTAAACTCTAGAAAATCATATCTCCGGTTCCCCTAATTGAATTTTTGTTGTTTTGGTCTCATTGCATTCATTAAAATATTCTCCATTATTATAAATTGGAGTGGGGTTTTTGTTGTGTTTTTGAATTTTTAGTACTTAGTTAAGCAGGTCTGCCCTGTGCCATAGCTATGAGGGCTTGAGCTCATGTTCAAATTAATGAAAGTTTTCCTAGGTCTAACAAGGATAGTGCCATTAGTACCTGTGGTGGACTACTATCAACCCCTGACTAATAATCCACTTTCTCACGACAGCCAACAGACATCTGCTGAGTTACTAATATTTATCAAACACTTGAAATATATTACTGGATATGTTTCAACACACATATGTTTACATCCAATACCTCAACTATGACAAATCAGAATCTTAATACTGACGTTAAATATATTGCTTGGATTAATTGTCCTTGAAATTTCAAAAGAGACGACTGGAAGCAATATGAAGTGATGTTCCTCTAACAGTTCCATTGGATTAGACACTTTATGAGTTAATTGTCCAAACAAGAAAAATGAAACTGAAACCTTTATTAGTTTGAAGATGAAACAGGGAGGCTTGTAAAACATACACATTTTGGGACATGGGCTAGGATTGTGATTTAGCCAGGTATGAAGATGACTGTTAGAATGGTTTGGTTCTATGTTCCCTGAAAATATCCTTTAATATTAAACTCATCTTGTTTCAGGAGAGTTACAGAATTCTTAAAACAAAATCTAACAGAAGAGCCTCGTTATCAGGTCAGCACAAGCTGTGTACCAACTTTAGTTTTCTGTCCCAAACAGCTGCTTTATTGGCTAGCAGACAAATTCCGTCCATGTCAGTGTGAAAATAGCCACATCACCAACCATACCCAGCTTTGTTGATGCCTCTTAGAAGCCCTAGTGGTAGCAGATTCTTCTTCTGGTTACTATTTCGCTTTGGATCCTATAATCCTAAAACCTAGATTACTGCCTTCCATGCACGGGCTGAATGCAGAGAGGAGGGCGGAAGTAGGTAAAGGGTGAGGGTGTGTAGTGAAGCAGGTTCAGATAAACATCAACCTGTCTTGATTGGTGTTGCTGGAGCTCTGGGGTAATTTGAAGGAAGGTGAGTGAGCATTCTATTATCGGGTTCTTTAAGCGGTCTTCATTGAAGGCACATTTGCTGCTTCCTGGAGGGAATATCCAGTGGTGCTCCCAGTTTACTCAGGTGACGATTGCTACTACTGGTGCCCTCAGTATGAGTTGTAAATCCAAATTAGCAGTAGTCTTGGTAGGGCTGCATGCCATTCAGCACAGGAGGGGAATTCACTCTCTTCAGCACAGTTGATAAACTGTATGGGATTACAGGTTCCCTACCTATGTTGTCTGCTGTGCCCAGGGCTGTTTCCTTGCTTTGCAGGCTCCCACACTGCAGTACTTTGTTATGGACGAGTGCAAAGCGCTCCGTCCCGTTCTGTAATCTCTCTTTGGGCTTCCAACCACGCCCATGTCACGTCAGTCTCTTTTATTGGTTTGTGGGCTTGCCTTTTAAAATGCACTTGCTTTCATTTGTGAAAGGCATGCATACGTTATGCCTTTTCCAGTGTTTAGCCCACCTACACAGCACCGGTAAGCTACTAAAAACATACGAGGCTCGATGTTTACAGCATGGTGTCCGGACTACTTTATCTGTTTATTTTCCATGCAGCACGACCTCGCTGCATTTTACATAGTGCGATTGCCCTGCGTTTTTTTTCTTCTTTACAACCCTAATAGCTCTAACTTGAGCAAATGCGAGACCCATTGCATTGAAAATGCTTTTTTCATTACTCAAGGAAATGGATTCAAAGAGATGGGTCATGTGACCAATACAAACCATTCTTTAAGTAATCGAAGACTGCATAACAATATGCTCAACCACTAACATTTAAGCTATTCCAACTGTTAGTGTATCTACAAAGAGGACTGTTTGACATGAAATGTAATCACTGAATGCGTACATTAAAATACTCTTATTATGTGCGAGGTTATATTGACTACTTTTCAAATGGTGATTATACAACTGCATGTGGAATAGCACATTGAATACCACATGCTGCTTTGGTGCTCTATCTGGTTGTGTGGTTCATATTATGATTTTTCCAGCTAAACGTAGCCAGGAAAACAAGCACCTCCAACTTACCCACGGTAGCATGCCCAGCAGTGTGTATGAAAGAAAAACCTGTTCCTAGATATTGAAGTAGTTGTTAGAAGCCTAATTAACAACTCATTTCTTAATGGCACAGACTAGCGCCTCATTCTCAATGATCAGCAATTAGGATTCTGCGGCACACGGTCAACTCTGGCATATATCAGAATACCTTATATAGTGGTCTTCAATGATGGCAAAAAAAACAGGTTCGACTTTTCAAGACCTTTTTGCGGTCTTAGACACAATGAACCATATTTTTCTGTGATAAAGGCTTAAGGATTGGGCAGATTCACCAGGGCTAGCCCTTCAATTGATTTTACCTTTCATTAATAATCATAGTAAGCAGATACATGAACGATCCTCATACAAAGTGCTGTGTGGAGTATGGCCTCTTATACACTGCAATATCACAATTGAAGTAGACTATGAGAAACGCTGAATAATTACTCTCTCCATTAAGTCGAATTCTTGCCAAAGATGTGAATATGAATGTGCCAGCTCCTCTCATCTTATTAAAAAGAAAAGAAAAGAAAAGCAGTATAGTATTTCTGAAGTGATATTTCATTTTTTTTAATGAATTAAATGTTGCTCCCCTGCCCTGGTTCTCAGTAGCTGATTTTTTCTAAGACGTTTTAATATCTTTCATCGACCCACGTGAAGGGCATACATACATACACCAAGAAAAGCATATGAATGCACTGTTTTCATGGCAACTTTGTTGCCTTTATTGTTAAAATAATAATTGCTATTTGCTGGTTTAAAAAAATCTATTTTCAATGCTAAGGATATGTGGTAAGATTTTAGATATTTAGGAGTTAAAACGTCTGATTGATCTACCACAGAGGACTAGAATTAATTATGTGGTTGTTGTGTGACAAGCGTAAAATACAATTGAGGTACTATATTTTCTCAGGTTAGTATGAGAAAAGGCATATTCGACTTTTGTGTGCTCTATGTAAAACTGCAAAACAACAGACATATTTAAAAGCACCCAAAGGTGCTGATGATGTGGCACATTGATAAACCCACATTCAGTGGTAACTGTACCTTATCAGGTTCTTAGATTTTGCATGGTCTTTTACGGCAGAAAGACTCTAGGAAAATAAGTTAGCATACCTCACTTAGACTTTGTTTACATAACTGGAGATGTCTTGAAGGACTAGAAAAAAATATGTCTCTTGAAGATGGACACATATACAGCTCTAGACCTGAAGGATTGGCAAGGGAATAAAGATGTTTCACTTATGGAAAAACCTCATTTTGTAGAGTGGGATGCCTGCCACTGTCCTACTAAATAATTCAACAAACAACAATATAAAATATTGCCTGGAAGCCGCTGCCTTCTGTGGAAGTTTCAAGAATACACAGACTACACACTACAGTCACTGTGTTCATTAACCATGAAGGTTAAGAGTTCAGGTAAGAGAACCTGTAGTTGGCTGCAATCACAAGTTCCGGCAGTGGTTTAGGCAGGTTACTTCTTACTTCTCTCGAAGGATACTCCTCACTTTCTTCAGCTAGCCATCACAGTGAAAGTCATTGTGATATCACGTCTATTTTCTGCCATAGAGGTGTATATAAATTTTGTTTAAAAATATTCTCCAGTGTCGGCAAAGATAAGAGAAAAACTGTGCACTTCAACTTCTGGTCTTGAAACACCAAGACCACGCAGCTCCGGTACTACACTCCATTCATTATATCATCTGCCAGAGACACTGAAAGTTTATTTAAAGATTCTGTTCATTACCTATCAAATGTGCTGCAACATATGCCCACTGTTCATCAACAATTTACCTGGGACCTCATTCCAAACTTATTCTCCTTCCTTACTTAAAATAATGAAAACTTTGAGGAAGCTCACTTGAGTAGATTCTTTTCAGTCCCTCTTCTTCAAATGCAGTATGATTTTCCATGCACTTGTGAAAAAATATTTTTTGTGAAAAACAGGGTGATCGAATATCCAGTCAGGAACCATGCACATAAGTATCAACAACAATGTTCTGCATGGCTGGCTTATTTGCAAGAATAATTGAGTTCAGGCATAACGTTAAAAAATCATTGGAAAAATATTCACTTAAAGAAATAAAGAATACAGCATTTTTCTATTAGCCTTTTTAAATTAGATTAAGATAAGATTTATCTTTTTCCCCATCCTGTAGACCCAATATTTTTGGATATGTGTAAGGTGCTGCTCACATATTTAGAAAGAAAAATTGTGGCACATGCATTTATCATGTTTAAACATGATGCAGAAGGCAGAATGATGTGCACAAGCTAAAGAGTAAAATATGTACAAATATAATACACTTGTTTTAACCACAAAATAGTTCATAGTTATAGTTATTTTTCAATAATATGAATCTAATCAATCAATCAATCAGCTAAGGTGTTCTAAAATTTAGCTGCAAGGTAGGTGCAAGATCTCCCTTTAGCTGATGTGGTACGATGGGAACGACTGCTGGGAGGAGCGGAGAGGTCTAGCAGGGGAGTAAAACGGTTGCAGTGGTTGAGGTAGTAGGGTCCAAGGTTGTGGAGGGCTCTGTATGCATGTATGAGGAGCTTGAAGCTGATCCTTTTCTCGACGGGGAGCCAGTGGCGATCTCTCAGATATCCTGTGATGTGTACTCAGTGAGGGATGTTCAGGATGAGTCTAGCGGAAGCGTTCTGGAATTATGGTAGATTGCTCAGGTTCTTCTTTGTGGTTCTGGCATAGAGAGCATTGGCGTAGTCAAGTCTGCTTGTGATCAGGGTGTGTCATGGTTTTGCGGCAGTTGTTTAGGATCCATCTGAAGATCTTCAGTAGGAGTCGGAGGGTGTGGAAACAGGTGGAGGTGACAGAGTTGACCTGTCTTGTTATGGTGAGGGCAGAGTCGAGGACAATGCCGAGGATGCGTGCGTGGTCTGTCGGGGTGAGAGGGCTGCCAAGTGTTGAGGGCCACCAGGAATCGTCCCAGGCTGAGGAGGAGGGTCCCAGGATGAGGATCTTGGTCTTGTCAGTGGTCTTGTCGGACTTTAGCTTAAGGGAGCCCTCCTTCACCCAGGAGGGTTATTCAGTTATAATCATGGACATTTTGATTTCTAAGTTCTAGAATTGGATGGGGTCATCTTCAAGACAGGTACAATGAGCTGATTGAGATTGCCACTATATTGTTTGACACAGAGATACAAAAGATACAAGACAGGCCCAACTATCACTTAAAGATAATGTAAATACATTTAATGCAATAACACAGTGTGTTACATGATAACAAGCTTGCATTGCAAATAAAAAGAGTAGCATAACAGCACCCAAGCCCATGGCCTGGTAAACAAGCCTCAGACCAGCCAGAAGTATGGTTAAAAAAAGTGGTTGGAATGCTAGCAATTCTATGGCACAATTGAAACTGCTTACACATAGGAAGTGGAGTCGCTAGAGAGGGGACACCAAGTTTGGTCAGTACAAGGGCGACTCAAAGTGTCCAATGCGGGCACAGCCCCCCCCCCCTTTGGATGTCTCACCACCCTTCCTCTGGGGGAAGCTTTGTGACCCCTTTCTTTTGGTCACCCCCTGTGGAAGTCTCGGTCACCCTTGTCTTGACCCAATGGTCTGCCTTCTTTCCCAATTCTTTGGGAGAAAGTCAACCTAGGTCTACCAGATGTTGATGTAACTTATCACTGAAGCAGTTACTTAACAGGTGTTCCTTCATAAACAAATTATAAAGCCCATCATAGTCATGCACTCCACTGCCAGTTATCCAGACATCTAGTGTTTTGACTAAGTAGTCAACAAAATCAACCTAGTACTGGCTCGAGGTTTTGTGAGCCCCCCTGAACCTAATTTTGTACTCCTCAGTTGAGAATCCAAAGCCCTCAATCATGGTAGCCTTCATGAGGTCATAGGATTCTGCATCTTTACCAGAGAATGTGAGAAGTCTATCCCTACACTTACCAGCGAACAGTTCCCAAAGGAGACCTCCCCAGAGAGATCTGTTAAACTTTCTGGTTGCACAAGCCTTCTCAAAAGCTGTGAACCACTTGGTGAAATCCTTACCTTCCTCATACTTTGAGGCAATCCCTTTGGGGATTTTTTAGGATATCAGAATTCTCTCTTACCCTACACTTATGTTGCTGCCACCATGTATGGGTGCTACACACATTTCTGCTCTCTCCCTTTCTATAGCTAGGAGTGGTTGCTCCAAAGCTAACCTCTTGGCCATCCTTGCTAAAAGGATGTTCTCTTCATTGATGCTGCCCTCAATGCTCCCAGAGAAACTGGGCTCCCCTGTTGAAGATACAGATCCAGTAAGTACTATCCTTGGAGACAGAGGTCTGGGGACCCTGGTCTACCTAGCTAGGTGAGGGGGGGGGGGGGGAGGAGATCATCCACCTCATTGCTAACATATTCCCCTAATCATTTAGTGTGTATTTCTTCTATTGCTTGTGAATGGACAACAAATGCTTAACACTACCCTCTGATAAGCCTAACTGCTCGACCACACTACCACAAATAGAGCACTAATATTATCTATTATTGCCTCTGTCAAGCCTCTTGGGGAACCCCTGGACTTTGTGTCTCATTTTGATATAAAGTATACCGAGCTAGCTTCCTACATTGGCGGCAGCGGTGGGATAGACCAGTCAGTCCCACATTACCAGCCTGGCTGACATACAGGGGACATCCCCAAGATGCCCTTGGTGTGCATTTTTCAATAAATACCACCCTGGCATCAGTGTGGGTTTATTGAGCTGAGAAGTTTGATACCAAACTTCCCAGTATTCATTATAGCCATTATGGTGCTGTGGAGTTCGTAATGACAAACTCTCAGACCATATACTCAATATGGCTACCCTGCACTTGCAATGTCTAATGATTGACTTAGACATTGTAGGGGCATATTGCTCATGCAGCTATGCCCTCACCTGTGGTAGGGTGCATCCTGCCTGAGGGCTGTAAGGCCTGCTAGAGAGGTGACTTACCTATGCCACAGGCAGTGATTTTGGAGGCATGGCACCCTGAGAAAGGATGCCATGTAGACTTTGCCTTTTTCTCCCCACTAGCACACACAAGCAGTGAGGCTGTGTGCATGGGCTGAGTGAGGGGTCCCCCAGGGTGGCATAATACATGCTGCAGCCCATGGGGACCTTCCCTGGCCACAGGGCCCCTGGTACCTTTTACAAGGGACTTAACTGTGTGCCAGGGCTGTGCCAATTGTGGAAACAAAGGTATAGTTTTAGGGAAAGACACTGGTGCTGGGGCCTGGTTAGCAGGGTCCCAGCACACTTTCAATCAAAGTTTGCATCAACACAAGGCAGAAAGTGGGGGCCAACAGTGGCATTTTCCTACAAAATGCCAAACACTTACGTGGAATAGGAGGGAGCTACTGTGTCATGCCTTCAATCTATGGAATATTGGATCCTGTAGGCATGCAACAATAGTATGCTGCGCTCTGACAAATTTCTCAACTGCAGATCCACATAATATATGGTTAGAACTGAAAATGATTATACATAACTAATTGGGTATGCTAAAAATGGCACGCTCCAACTAGTCAGACTCAAACTTTCTTTCTAGATATAGAATTGTGGATCGTTTTTTTTTTTTTACATTCTATAATATACACTGAATTTTAAGAAATGTGCAACAAAACACTTTTCCTTGAATACATGTTTAAATAGATAATGTTTCAAACTATGTACTGTACTCCCATAAAAATATTTTTATTAATTATACATGATAAAACCCTTGAGGTATAGGTGATCCCACTAGTTTGATCTGTGGCCCAGTGTTGCCCCCCTAAAAATCATTTTTAGAAACGCCACTGCACATAGGCTATCTACCTAGTTTTGGAACTGCACTGCCTTCCGTGTGAAAAGCAGCTCCTTAATGAGAAATATATCCACTGTTTAATTGAATGGCTGGTGGTTCAAGAAGAACAACGTGAGGGACATCAAAGGTCAGAGTAAGCTCATTTGAACATAAACATTACAATTCTGTCACTTAAAATGAATCATGGAAACCCAGAGGAATACTAAACTGATTTCAGTATAGAGCCCTGGACAGAAATTTTAAAGTGGCATGCCTTTAGCAAAACAATATACTGAAGGTTCGTTCACCTTAGCTGGCCTGATGTACTGAAATCTTGGTTCTTTATAATTCTCTGTCCTCACTGACCAGTGTTGCACCTGGGATGTCAATTTTATTTTTTACTAATTATGTGGCTCCAATTTTAGACTCGCTAAAGCCCTGAATAGTTGCTGGGATAAGGAATATCTAGCTAAAGTGTTATTGAATGTTTATGTGAAGATATCCATATTTTTAATGTATACATTCTGGAGCAACTGTAATTGTCACTACATGCAATTTGGTATATTTTACAGATTTATTTTTTTAACTGTTTATATAGTTTATACAAAATAAAATAGAATATTAATTAGTGTGACCACTTGAGAAATAAATGTGTATTCAACCTGAGGGTCAAGGTTCTGAATCTCAGTAGAACAGACTTCCATGCTTCTGAGTAATAGTAAGACATAATATTCAAGCACCAGAGGTAATTATTTAGTTTCTGATGTGCACTATAAAAATATTATTCTACATGTACATGAAAGGTAGCAATGTAAGATGTGACACTTTTCTCTATACCACAAAGTGCTCCCTTAAAATTTTCCCTCGTCAAAATATAGAAAGCCACTTTCGTGCGTCGAACTTTGGTTAAGACTGACTATACCCGAGCAAAATAGAAAATATGCAACTCAAATGACTTGTGCAACTGAGTCTAATACCGTAAAACACCACAATGTAGTGAGCTCATTAGTTTTGCTTCTGCTTCTGATCATTTGCCTCAAACTGTTTTGTGCATGGAGTCATCCGTGACAAGGTGAACACCAGGTTTATTGCGCCCTGTGGAAATGTATTTACAGTACAGGCCCAGCATAATGCAAAATTAATACCTAACTGAGCATCCATTTGTCTTTTTCCTGCGTGGGCGCACGCAAGTGGAGGTAGTAGAAGGAATATTAAACAGGTAGCAGAGAATCATTTTAAAGTAATGGCACCGGGTCAATGAAAACAAACTAAATGCTGCATGGCAAGAAAGGCTCTAGCATCCATTCAGCTTCATTGGCAATTATTCTTCAGGTAAAGAGGGATGGAGAATCCATACAGCACGAACAGATCCCCTGAGAACTTTTATGCCGAGGACAACAATAACTGCTGTGGGTAGCTTACAGTGGAAGGCAGTCAGCCATTAACTAATTCACGGAAACTAATGAGGTGGACTAAGAATAGATGCCGGTACAGCACATCTACAAAGGCTGTGCTGCCTGAAAGGCACCATGATCACACGTTTTTAACAGGGGTTAAAGAGATGAGCGAGGAAACAAATTAAGCAGTTAGAAACTGTACTTATCGTCTTCTGCAGTCAACACTTCTAGGATTTAGCAATACTTTAATATCAATTTTAGATATAAACATGTCATATACAACTATTAAACAACAGTAGCAAAGGCAATGATATATGATTGATACGGAATCAGTAAATTTCATGGACAATAAGTGAAATGTTTAAATCTGCGGAGAATCGTTAAACAGAGGCATAGTTTATGCATCTATTTAACGTATTGAAATAGCACAACTTAACCTGCGGGACAGGGGGTGTTCCAAGGCTATGACGACCATAGACCGTCAACTTGTTTGTAGAGGTGGAATCAAATTCCAGAATGGAGAACTGACTTACACAAACACTTTAACCTTTGAGGCGGGAGGTGTTTTTAAACCTCTACTGAAGGAAAAGTGTTAGACGAACATTCACAGGGAGGAAGATGGAGCCTTTTGGTGTTACATAGGAAAAGTTTTGATTTAGAGGTTTTCATTTTTTATTTTTGGGGTATTGACGTGCAGAGGGAGTCTTTATTTCGGGTTTGTCTAGTGGCTACGGCCAAAGTCAAGGTTAGAAGTGTGCCTTAAATGAAATATTCTATAGGGAATGCACTAGAGATTTTAAGGCAGGTATGGCACAGCAGTCAGTTGAGAGCAAGTAATAAAGGTGAGGCAAGGCCTTACCTTATCACATGCAAGATCAGCCTGGTTGCCAAATGAAGGATGGCTTTTAGTGGTATTAGATGTGAACAGTTTACTCATTCTAGATGAGGTTTGCTACTTGCTGTAATGCTGTCGTCAAGTTTGGTGTTGTGATCCAAGGTTTTAGTTTCCTTAGTAGGTGAACAGAAGTCTCTGTCATTGTAATGTTTCAAACATTTTTCTCAAGTGTTAGTTTGAGACCAATGGGAAACCCAGACATTTGGCATGAGATTTTAAAAATGAGATTTGACAGGGATGCCTGAGAATATCAGTTTTCAAGCAGATGTAAGGTTATTTAGAGTAAAAAAAAAAAATCTGTGTCATTGGGTTTTATTTTGGGAAGACTGAAGACTATGGCACTTGAAGTGTCAAGATGACTGATTTTAGGACATCCGTGCTATTACTAGAAGAGATAGGCAGGGAGAGCACTGTTTACAAACTGATAGAGGAAGACCTCACAGCTCTTAATACTGGCACCTCCAGCATGTCCATGTAGTAATTGAACAGCATTAAAGAGATGGAATCCTCACCCAGCTGCTCAAAAGACTATGGACCCTACAGAACACAGTGGCCAGACTCATCCTGAACCTTCCTAGAAGTGCCAGCATAACCCCCCCCACCTCAGAGAACTCCACTGGCTCCCGTTCCAGAAGAGATTCCAGTTCAAAATATTCACTCTGGCTTTCAAAGCCTTACACAATCAAGGACTGACATACATCAACCACAGACTAAACTTCCACACTCCCGCAAGACAGCTACGCCCTGTCACATTCAACCTTGCACACACCTACTGCACCGAAGCAGCAGCTTCTCCTTCTCCTACATCACAGCCAAGTCCTGGAACAACCTACTCTGCACCTCCAAACAGCTCACTCCTTAGCGGTGTTCAAGAAAAGGCTCAAGACATGGTTCTTCGACTGAGACACAGCAACCTCAGTGCCCAGAGACTCATGTGTGACAGTTGAAGTGCTTAAAAAATGACTGACTGATTGAAGGTTGAGGCAAAGAGGAACTCCACAGATGAGAAATGTCAGAGAAAGTCTGAAGAATTAAATTTGAACATATTGGTGCCTCCCTCAACAGAAGCCAGAGAACACTCCAGGACCTTGTGTGTGCGTTCAACTTGAGTAAACAAAATGCAGACAGAATCTCATTAACAGTCGTGTCAAAGGCTGCTGATAAACCCAAAAGAACAAGAAAGCAGATGTAATTTTCTTTAAGGATTCTGAAGGCCTCATCTACCCTAGAAGGTTTGTCATTTCAGTGATCAATCTCTGAAATCCAGTAAGTCTTGATGAGCACAGTGGAAGCTTTTTTATGCTTTGGGTTTTTGGAGTTGTTTTTAGACTGTTTTCTAAATACTTTTTCTAGTTTGATAGTTTTGACGCTCCGAAACTTGAAAGTTCTAAATTGATTAGGTCTCATTTCAGGAGTAAGAGGTTTGTTTGTGTGATTATGAGAGTAAAGTGAAAAAGATAGCCGTTGAATGGAAGCACTGATCATGTGAATATATGCAGCTGTGGGCACATAAATATTTGAGTGACTAGATAGATATTCCATCACCTGTGAAACAGTAAGATTCAAGATTACAAAATGACAAGAATATTGAGATTATTTTCTCTTGAAGACATTTTATCATTTTTGCCACTAAGCCTTGGAAATAGGCATGGAGTTGGATTTAGTAGAAGGAACACACTGATGGTAGTGATATAAAGTTATAAAGTGCTGCAGTAAAGCATTCAGTTTTGTCTTTGAAGTTTGCTGCTTATGCATCAAAAATCAGGGACTAGAGGACTTTGTTATTTTTACACGTTTACAAGTAAGACTTGAATCGTGAAAAACACAATTTTTTAAAATCACATACTATGTATTTACTATTCTCTCTCAAACACTGGGAAGCAGAATTGTGGGGTCTTCTTGTTTCCCGGGAGTAGGTGCAACTGCAAGTGTTTTATATATTTTTTTTCTCTTTATATAAAGAAGAGAGTTCCTTTGCATGTTTTCAAGAGAGCTTCTCTCCATGTAGAGTATATTGTGCTTCACCAAATAAGGCTCTTTTTAACAGTTTTGTTTTTCAGGCTTGGTCTCAGGACATTGAGTTACATAATACCAGAGGGAGTGAAAGAGAAAGTTTCTAAAATTCTTTGTGTTCCACTCAGTTAAGGCTGGAATTGTTAAATAATCATGTATTATATATAACGTATTTGTAAGTTAGGATAATTAGTATATGATAAACATCCTGTGTTAACAATCACTCTCCTCTCACAAGCCTACGTACTATCTCCCCTTTTCTAGAATCTCCCTCTTATTTTCTGCTGCTACCAAGCCCTAATCCCATTACCACTGGCTCTCTTACCTACTTAATTGCCTTGCTCTTCCCTCCAAGTTACATACACCACTCCCATTCCTCAACCAGATTCTAATTATAACACCTCTTAAGACACAACCACACTGGCAAATCCACTAAGGCCAGGATTATGCAGCCACTGGAACAATAAATACTGTAGCATGGGTTAGAAACACAAAATTCTAACAAATTCACACGGACAAGCAAACCTTTCAGGTGGGCCGTGTACCTTTACATGAGTAGAACTCATGCTACATCCACTCGCTGTTTTAGAGACACTGTTCAATCAGTTATTATCCCAATCAGAGTATAGGTTTCAGTCTTTTCTGTGTAGATGTATCTGATGTGAAAGGTTATGAGATCAATATGTTAATCCACTTCCATGGCTTTACAGTGATTGCTTTTATCATTCAAATCTGATTTGCTTATAATGTTTTTTTGTGTTGATGTTTTTGCTTATTTGTTTTTGTTTGAAATAAGAGGTATGTAAACACCAATTAATTGGTCATAGGGTGGAGTGTGATGCTATTAATTGTGTTTGACCAATGACTTTGTGTTTCACCACTGCGCATATTAGTTGCTCAATGTTCACCAGGAGCACGTTACATGTTGTATTCAGTTTAGCTGCCTATTGGCTTTAACATGACATTAGACATTACATTTGGTATTTGGGTTAGCTGCCTATTTGCTTTAACATGGCATTAGCCATTACATTCTGTGTTCAGTTTAGCTGCCTATTGGCTTTGACATAGCATTAGACATTACATTTGGTAGTTAGGTTAGCTGCCTATTGGCTTTAACGTGGAGTTAGACATTGCAGTTGAGACATTGCAGATGAGCTGTGTTTTTCCAAGCTGTGTTTTTCCACATGATAGACCAAGCTGTGTTTTTCACACCAGACCCTAGCTGATAAGAGAGAGTACATTTGGTGTTTTCCTTTCTGCTCAGCCTTAGGAAGAGGAGGGGTCTAGGAGATCTGGCCAGTCTCCAAAGGCTTGCCTTCCTTTCCCGAGTCTGAGAGGAGGGGGGCACGTTTTTGGAACGATGGCTCTGGGCAACGGCAGAGTTAGTTGGAAACTATCTTGACTTCAGACAGGAACGGAGACGTCAGTTGCCTGTCCCCGTTTGGGTAGAAAATCTCTTTCTCGCAGTTGAACCAGAGTCATCAACTTGAAGCCCTAGAAAGATGAAGCTGAGTTATAGGCCCTGCAGCCTTGCCCAACGGTGATGCAATTTTGACTTTTATGCTTTGCTTTGAAGTTATGCTATAATATAATCAAATGTATTTGCTGTGTATATTGCAACTGAGAAGTACTTTGATATATTTTGTTTTCATTGCTGCGACTACTTTTGAACGTGTGCTTCCAACCTACTAATTTCGTCTTTCAGGAACCTCGTGGTGAAGTAATAATAACAATAAATGTCTTCTTTAAACTCAGAAGTGCATTCCAGAAAGGTTCTGTAAGCTCGGTCATGAAATAAGAGAAGGAAAGCAGAACAGCAGCTGATGTAAGTAAAAATGCTTTTAAATGTATATTGTGTACGTGCTACAGTGTTTATGTGAGACAGTGCATGTAAGTGTCAATTTGTGTGTATGTACAAGTATGAATGCGTATGTGAAAGTGGAGGTCAAAAGGCGTGTTATTTCATTTCTGCTACCCTTGGCGTTTCGGTGAATTGATGCCCATAAAGAGAGGCAATGAATGTCTGATTGTAGCCGATATCCCTGCACCTAAATCCAAGTGTTACAAGTTATTTCCACCAGAGGGGGGCTAACATGTATGGCCAAGAATACTGGGCCCAAATCTGTGTTTTTTCCCACTTCAGGGGAAGTAACAAGAACCAAATATACAAATCTTCATCATTGTTAGACACAGGTGGCAAATGTGTATTGAGGGTATTTTTTAGGACTATGTGTGTATATGTTGCCGGCAGTAGGGCATAGTGCGTAAAGATACAGATCAGGGAGTGTTTGAGGCTACATCCATGCTGCAGTAAGAGGGTAACCAAGGGGCGGGTCCAGACAGCACCACATAAGGCTCGGTGGTTCCCGGTTTCAGATTTCCGTACCTGGTATTATCTGGTATTTCGGGAGCCAATAATACTGGTCTGAAAAAACAAGCTTCTCAAAATGGCCTGAGTGGTATCCCACTATTCCATCCTGAAGGCCCCCTGCGGGAATGTCGCTCAAGGCCACATATGATGAGACCTGTAGACTTCCATGCACCTGCTGTGGCACGCGAGCCGGTAGTACTTCCAATATGGTTAAAAAAAAGAGAGCGAGAAATGTAGGTGGTATTAAGCCATGTCTCAGTGTCAAACCATCTATAAACATCATTAATCCTGCACACTGTTTACACTTAGAGATTTTACTTGCATCGGGCCTATAGTTGTTTATTTACGGGTTTTCAGACAGTTAAGGCTTGGAGGTTCACAAGCTATAATCGTATGATAGACTCTCGAACAGCAATTTACATGTGTTCTTGAGACTTGCTTGAAGCGACGCTCGTGACGCCATTTAAAAACACACCTTGCTATATTTGAAAAACTTTTGTCTCTTCTATTTCGTACTTTACTTTTTCAATAGTTCAGAAAAGCTTGCAAGTTCGGAAACGGCAATAAAGCTTTACATTTGACAATGGGTCAGCTGAACATTCTTCTTTCCAATTACGCGTCACTGATAAGTTACAAAACCATAGTGCATAGAAGAGCAATACCCCTACGTGACATGGTTATACAGAATGGAACCAAGCAATTTGTCATAATTATAAAAGAACTGCACTACATCAAGCCTGCCTTCTATATTGGCGTGAGAGCCAAAGAACTGGCCACCCTGCCTGAAGCAAAGAATGGTGCTTAAGCTGTTGTCTCCGGTAGCTATCATGGGGTGACCTCTGCCTTAAATTATGCAGTTAAAAACGTTTCATAAACATAACTACTTGGGAGGCAAAACGTGTCGACATATTATATAATGAAGTGGAGTGGACGGGTAAGACATTACTCGCCTGAATTATTTCCTGCCAGAGTTGAGCTGCACCTGTCTGCCGCCATTTTAAATGAGTAGTGATGAGAATAGAAGTCTGACAGAACGCACGCACACAAGTGTCTACTGTGACGACACAGCGCCTTACGAAGTTCTGTCTCTCTATCATATAATTATTCTGTGCCATTCAGTTTTTCTTCAATTCTTTTTTTTTTTTTTAGATATTTCAGTTACGTAGAAAATGCACAAAGTACAAATCTGCTTTCCCGAATATCTTTCGACAGCTTGAGCAACAGGCTGTATTTGCAGTTTTACATACTGGAAATTTAGACCACGGTCACTGGAGACCTTTATATGAACAATAGTTACATTACACAAGGTACGAATCATTTTCATTTATTTATTAGGCATGGGGAGATTGAGTGATTTGTCCAGATTCAGAGGATGTTGAGCTGACGCCAGACTTGAACCTCGTTGCTAGTTCTAAAGTCAGCAGCTCGTTCCACAACACCACATCGTATCCTATATATTTTTTTAATGGATTTACCTAAAGAACATTTATTAATCAGGAGTGAGTAGTTCTCACAACCTTTAATTAAGAAAGAAGCTGCATGATAAATAAGGGGCTACTGAACCCTCCCTAGTAATAACAACACAGACCAGCGAAAAACAAAATATGTAAATATTAACTAAAACAAACTCAAAGCATAGGACTTTACAGGTTTCATTGATGACACTGGTGAAAAATAATAGGTCAGGCTATTGATCAAGTTGGTGGAAAATAATTACTTGGAGGCATGGAAGAGTTAAAATTTGATGGTAGCAGAACAGTAGCAAGGTTGAAACCTTAACTGAATCCCAGTGGCAAAAGTTTTTGAGAGGATTGTCTTTACTTTCACGAAGGACCCCTCCATTGTAAATCTAAATGGTTAATATAGTTCTTTCTAGATTCATTAAAGTGAGCTCACTTTAAAAGAGTGAAGCACAGCTGCAGAACTGATGGCTGTGCGTGCAAAATATCTCTTCTTAGAAATAGGGGACTTGGAGCATTGCATTAAGCAATGGTTATGCCTGTTTGTCCCTAAACGTCCTTAGTGCACTTTCATCAACAAGTACTTTGCTATTAAAGACTTGGTACTCATGGTGAAGGCTAGTGCCCTTTTGTAGAGAAGTGCCTCCCTTGGCATGGTTGCCCCCCAACATTTGCCTTTTGTTGATGCTAGTTATGATTGAAAGTGTGCTGGGATCCTGCTAACCAGGTCCCAGCACCAGTGTTCTTTCCCGAAACTGTACCTTTGTTCCCAGAATTGGCACAGCCCTGGCACACAGATAAGTCCCTTGTAACTTGTACCCCTGGTACCAAGGGCCCTGTGGCCAGGGAAAGTCTCTAAGGGCTGCAGCATGTATTATGCCACCCTGGGGACCCCTCACTCAGCACATGCACACTGCCTCACAGCTTGTGTGTGCTGGTGGGGAGAAAATGAATAAGTCGACATGGCACTCCCCTCAGAGTGCCATGCCCTCAACCCACTCCTGTCGCATACTTAAGTCACCCCTGTAGCAGGCCTTACAGCCCTAAGGCAGGGTGCACTATACCACAGGTGAGGACATAGTTGCATGAGCACTATAACCCTACAGTGTCTAAGTCAATTCTTAAACATTGTAAGTGCAGGGTAGCCATAAAGAGTATATGGTTTGGGAGTTTGTCAAACACGAACTCCACAGTTCCATAATGGCTACACTGAAATCTGAGAAGTTTGGTATCAAACTTCTCAGCACAATAAATCCACACTGATGCCAGTGTGGGATTTATTGAAAAATGCACACAGAGGGCATCTTAGAGATTCCCCCTGTATACCAGTCCAAACACCAGTGTTAGGTTGACCAGTTTCTGCCAGCCTGCCACAAATAGACAGGTTTCTGGCCACATGGGGTGAGTGCCTTTGTCATTCTGTGGCCAGGAACAAAGCCTGCACTGGGTGGAGGTGCTTCTCACCTCCCCCTGCAGGAACTGTAACACCTGGTGGTGAGACTCAAAGGCTCATGCCTGTTACAGCACCCCAGGGCATTCCAGCTAGTGGAGATGCCTGCCCCTCCGGACACAGCCACTACTTTTGGCGGCAAGTCCGGAGGAGTTAATGAGAAAAACAAGGAGGAGTCACCCACAACAGTTTCCATTGGCTACTGCCCCCAGACCTAAACACACCCTTAAATTCAGTATTTAGGGGCAACCCTGAACCCAGGAAATAAGATTCCTGCAACCTACAACAAGAAGGACTGCTGACCTAAAAGCCCAGCAGAGACTATGGAGACGACAACCGACTTGGCCCCAGCCCTACCGGCCTGTCTCCAGACTCAATGAACCCGCACAGCGACACATCCACTGGGACCAGCGACCTCTGAGGACTCAGAGGACTGACCTGCACCTAAAGGACCAAGAACCTCTTGAGGACAGCGGCTCTGTCCATCCTCAACAAAACAAGCAACTTTAAAGAGACTACAACTTCCCGCTAGAAGCGTGAGTCTTCACACTCTGCACCCAACACCCCTGGCTCAAGTTTGGAGAAACCAACACTGCAGAGAGGACTCCCAGGCGACTCCAACTACATGGACACCCTGAGTCAACTTCCCTGCACCCCCACAGCGATGCTTGCAGAGAGGATGCATAGACTCCCCCTGACCGCGACTGCCTGGTAACAAAGGAACCAGACGCCTGGACAAAGCACTGCACCTGCAGCCCCCAGGACCGAGAGGATCCACCTACCAGTGCAGGAGTGACCAGCAGGCGACCCTCATCCTAGCCCACTCAGTGGCTGTCCCGAGAAGTCCCCCTGTGCCCTGCTTGCATCGCTAGAGTGACCCCAGGGTCCCTCCAGTTTTTTCTGCAGCAAACCTGACACCTACTTTGTGCGCTGCACCCGGCCGCCCCTGTGCCGTTGAGAGTGTTATTTGTGTGCTTGTGTGTCTCCCCCCAGGGCTCTGCAAACCCTCCCCTTGTCTGCTTCCCGAGGACGCAGGTACTTACCTGCTAGCAGACTGGAAAAGAAGCACCCCTGTTCTCTATAGGCGACTATGTTGTTTGGGTCCTCCTTTGACCTCTGCACCTGACCGGCCCTGTGTTGCTGGTGCTGTAACTTTGGGGTTGCCTTGAACCCCCAACAGTGGGATGCTTATGCCCAGGAGACTGAACTTGTAAGTGCTTTACTTACCTAAAAAAGTGACTATTGCTCACCTCCCCCAGGAACTGTTGATTTTTGCAGTATCCACTTTTAAAAATAGCTTATTGCCATTTTAACCAAAACTGTTTGTACTACTGTTTTAAATCAAAGTTCTATACTTACCTGTGTGAAGTACCTTACAATTTATGTACTTACCTAAAATTTGAATCTTGTGGTTCTAAAAATAAAGAAAATAATATTTTTCTATATAAAAAACTATTGGCCTGGAGTTAAGTCTTTGAGTGTGTGTTCTCATTTATTGCCTGTGTGTGTACAACAAATGCTTAACACTAACCTCTGATCAGCCTACTGCTCGACCATACTACCACAAAATAGAGCATTAGTATCATCTAATTGTCCCTTGGAGTCTATGCACACTGTCTCTCACTTTGAGATAGTATATACAGATTCAACTTCCTACACCTTTAATGGTCTCCCTCATGACCATCTGACTCAGTAGCATGGAGTCTTTCCAAACACTCCCATAAATGGCCAAATACAACCAGAAATTCTAAAAGTATGCTAAAATGATGTTTTAGTGCAGTGAATTTGGAGATTTGCAAGGACATTCTTCCAGATTAGATGGACAGCACAACTCATGCATCAATTGGAGGTGCAAAAACCTTTGATGTTGCAGCAGCGTTAGGAAAGAATGTAAATTTAGTGGTACATGATTGAGTTAAAGTTGTGGTATGGGCTGAGAATTTATTCAGTAACAGCAGTTAATGGGTAATCGAAAACTGTGAGCTTCCAGATGGAGAGAAGTTTACAAGTGGAGTACCTTAGAGGTTTATAAGGACAGCTTAGAATTTTATATTGAAATGTTATCTGGGAATATTTCTGGAATGAGGCCTGAAAGTGATCTACCAGAAGGAAACACAAAAATATTACCAATCCAACTGTCTGGCCAATCTTTTCAAAGATGAAGTTATGTACATCTGTGGAGGCTCTCCAGTCTAGAGAGATATTGCTGACGACTGGCAAAATGAACCAGGCTATGAGCTGGTACTTGTGTAGTAGCAGGATGTTAATATGTAGCTGTTCAGCTTATAAGGGACTTTGGTTATCTTGGATATCTTGGACTGGTTCTTCTATCCGTCAGTGTGCCTCTTAATTGCATGCTGACCATTTTAAATCTGTAACTAATCCATCCATTCATCATCATCATCATCTCCTCTTAGGTCTGTCTTGCTAACCTTCTTGCATTTCCCCCTACTCTTCTTTCTGACTGATACAAGATTCTGCTAGCTACCGTCTTGGCTTTTGTTGTGTTCCTGTGTGTAGTTCATTTAGGTTACTGAGTACCTAAATCTTTATCATACAGGTTATTATATACTATAGTATAAATCGTTAAAGTAGTTAAAACATTTGCATAAACTCCTCTGCTAAAGCCCACTACTTAATTCTGTGGTAATGTGTATACTTTAATAGAAAGTAAAAAATTATTTCTTAAAATATGTTCTCATATTTTTTCATTGAGCATTCCAACGTGGGATCTGATTCCAGCATGACAAAAAACACATTATATTTGAACACCCAAAACACATCACAGGTCATTTCCTCCATCATAACTTAATAAAGCTATTGTATACCAAACTAGCCGGGGTGTATACACCGCCTTCCCCTACGCTGTCAGCAAAAACAAAAATTACTGGCTGTGATTCCACGCTTTAAGTAAGACCAGTTTTGTTTTTCATTTCCAATGCAGTGGTTCCCCATGGTAGTAAAACAACATCTGAAACACACGTCTTGGACACCATGGACATCCAGGACATCAATGTACAGCTTCTCTGCAAGTCTGAACACCAGCCCAAATAAACATAGGCCTACCTAATCGTTCATCTCCACTCTTGGAACAGTGAAGGACACAGACGCAAGATGTATAACACTTTCTCTCTGCCTCATGGTTAGCTTTAGTGCTACGTTAGCAATTTGTCTGTCTGGCTTGTGCTACCAGCTAATCAGACAATAACACAAACACAGTAGTTTTAAACTGTATTTCCCCATTGTCCAGTTCTACTTACAAAATGCTAAGATATTTTAATGATTATGCACCAGAGTATGTTTCACAGTTGAAAGGTGCCACCAATTTTAATTTTTCTCTCCGTCATCTGACGTCTACTTTATGAAGACATTTTATGCAGTACCTCCACAGGAAAATCTCTGGGCACTTTAGATGGGTTGTTCAATTTGATAAAACATTATGGTTTGATACGGTCTACCCTGAATGCCACATCTTGGAATCTATGTTTCAGTCCTGATTGAGGGGGACCATTTCGAGGATGTGCCATAACAGGACATTTAGCCTTTGACAGTTGTGCTTTTTGAGTCTGGATGGCTGGAAATTCAACTCCTATGGTATTGTTCTTTTCTTCAGGCTTTGCTGATTTAAGCCTTGGGATTGTCTAATACGAGCATTCACATAAAAGTTTGCAACACTAGACTTGACTTCAGGATTATTATTCTGGACTTAATCATCAAGGCCGCTACCTTGGGCTGCCCCATTGGATACAGAGCTATACAATACTGCTGATCTCCCTCAGCCTAATGGGTCTACCACTAAGGGATCTGCTCTAAATCTACCAGTTGTACCATAAAACTCACTCACTTAGGCTGTCTTTTACTTAGGTTCTATGTAAAGTTAAATTAGTACTTTCCAGTGATGGTGCGTCACTAATGTGTGACCCATCGCCCTAAACCACTGTGAAAAATTCTCCCTCAGCTGTGATTCAAATAAGAGCCCAGCATCAATCATGTTCTGTTACTTGTCTTGCAGCTCATATGACTTCTTTCTTTTCCATTAATATATTTTACTGTGAGAAGTGCTAACACCAGAGTGCACAACAGTTTCAATCTGTGCTTCCAATCCAATACAGGATACAGTCCTCAAGGACGTCAATGGGTCAAACAGTTCAATGTACTCAAATGGAATAAGGTCTAACTGGGCAGACATGGATAAGTCTGTCATATATTTGGACATATCAATGTAAGAAGTAACTCCTTCTCTTGTACTTTAAATAAAAACAAACATAGCTATACAAGTCTTTGTATAATTGTGACTTGTATTTCCCTTGGAGTACTATTTATCGGTCATTCATAGTACGATTACATTTCATGTTTTTTTCTTTATCACATGATCTGCATTATGATTATTTAATATGTGAATTGAAAACTTTCAAGTTGAGAGTCTTTAAATATTGATTAATTTTACAGTCCAAAGGTAGCGCCACTGATTAAACGACCATTCGCCACACTAGACTGATATGAAGTTTGGATTCCTTTAGTGTCAAAGAGAGGCAGGATCTGGAAAACTCAAATTAAATACACAAGAAGGTATCTGTTGTATTCTATTTCCTGCTTGGTAGTGCACATGCCATTGTTATGTTTTGCTCTGGGTTCTGGAATCCATGACAATGATGATCATGGAATGCAGAAGGCAAATCCAGGTGATCTTGTACTGTCCTACTTGGAGGACGGGTTTTTGTGCTGCTGAACTAAACCATTTTCTACATAGCTGGGTTGTATTCATTATGGATCTGGAATCTTACAATGGAGCTGAGTGAAGGAGGCTCTCTGTCATCGAGTGCAGCACAGGAGCGGGTTACCTCCCAAGAACCTTTTCCTTTTTCTTTTTACTTTAAATATATTGGACTGCCTCTACTTCATCTTCTAGTCAATGCAGCATGGCAGCTGTGCCACCTGAGGTATTGATTTATTTATTTCTATTGGAACTATTTTATCTACCATTTGTTACAGCATTTGAATTTCCATAAAGTTACTCACTTGTGCGCTGTCATATCTGACGCTCCTTCGTGGCAGGTGAAAATCTCAAGAGGATGTGCATTTTGCCCCCCAAGAGGGACACATGAGATAATTCTAAGGTTAGTCCATAAAGAACATCTGCCATGAAGCGCCTTGTGTGAAATTATTTTTTGTGGCCTGGGGTTGACAGGATGGTAGACAGAACACCCAGCGAATGTTAAGTGTGTGCAAATAGTGAAAAGATGTTGAAAGTCAGTTCTGCACCCTTGGCCGGAGCAACGTTGGTAAAAAGTAACTTTTGATATTTCTGGTCCATTTAATTTTCTACTTCTGGACACTTGTTTTGCTTTAGTCATGACAGAATATCATTCAAGGCGAGAAGTGAAGGTTGTATCACAAACGTCTACAAATGTAGTTATCTGATTTTTCAAAGAAGTGTTCGCCAGAGAGGGTTGTCTGTCAGTGTTGGTGATGGACAATGGAGTGTAATTGACATCTTCTGAAATGGGAGCTTTTCTCAAGCACTGTGGCATTAAGCGTGTAACTACTGCCTTATATGAACCACATAAGAATGGTCAAGTGGAAAGGTTTAACTGTGTGTTGAAAGAGTATGTCATAGAAACACACAAACATGGAGGAGATTTGAGAAATACCCAGAGACAAAGGTTGTGGATGTATCTCATTACACCACACCCCACAACAGGAGTCAGTCCTTTTAAATTGTTAAAAGGGCATGGACCCGCTTCTAGGTTGTGTCCATGATGGTTCAAGGAGAAGTGGGAAAAAAAGGATGAAGGGTGATGTTGCAGCAAAGGTGAAGAGGAAGCAAGATATGTCCAAGAAATGGTATGATGCCAAGTAGAAGACGAGATCTCATCAAAACAAAATAGGAGATTGGGTGAGGATTCACAAACTGAGAATTGCGCACAAAGGACTTTCCAGATTTGGCAAACCCATAAAAGTACTTAAAGTTTTCACAAATTGTGTGGTTATGCAAGATGGAAAAGTATGGAGCATGAAGAGTTTGAACTGAGATTGAAAACGGTGTCATGAGAAAAGATAAAGAACATGTGGAAGATTTACTTGTAAAGTTTGGTGACGTAACAAAATGGTCACTGTAACTGTTAGAATACTGTCAGTTCTGAGTATCCTGCATCTGTGGCTTCTAGGGCGAAAGAAATGAGCAAGGCCAGACGACTACCTTGGAGATTTGCTGAATATGTCAAATAGGCCTTATAGTTTCAACAGTGATGTTGTTTGCTTAGCTTCATTTTACTGTTCGTTGGTGTAGATCTGTGATTAGGGGTGAATGTTTGCATTGTTCAGCATTCCGTCCATCATCTGGTCTTTTTGCTTTTGTCACCCTAAGTGGAAAGGGTATGCCCAGGCATGGGTCAGTCGCTCGCTGTGCCACTGGATTCAAGCTAGCCTGGCTGATGAGATGATACCCTGAAACCGGTCCCACAATGCTCGATTCCGGTACAAGGATGGCCTTTTTCAGCCCTCCGTCCATCATCTTTTTGTGTTGCTAAAGAATCACAGCTCAATGCCATAAAATAAGCATGTCTTACAGCATGCTGATGGAGAGCTCATGGAGCACTCCTCTCTCTGATCTCAGGAGGTGTATGGTAAGTTCTTGCTATTGCCTTGAGCAGAGATCTTGGTATGGTTGTAACCGTCTTGGGCACAGAGGTTCACATAAAAGATTGAAGCAACAATATTCCATTTTCCCTCCACTAAGCAGCAGAAAGTCTCTTGAAGCTGGTTGGGATCGGCATTCTGCTGTGCTCACATAAGCTGCCAATGCCAGTGGATCAAACAATGATGCTTTAAATGCCTGCCACAGGAAAAGAAAAAGAGTATCCTGCTCTACTCAGACATCAACACCCAAGTATGAAACCATGGAAACCTCCTCTTTCCTCTTACTGATTCTGCGGTTTCCTTTTAAAACTTGACACATGCCCTCAAGGAAGACCAACCAAAGGAGTAAGCTGAAACTGGGTCTCAGGAAGAGGTGCATCACCATGCCTCTAAATATGCAATTGTAATTTGTTCAGGTGCACAATATTTCATGTTACCAAGGGTGTTATATTGAAACCACCCCCCTTCTTATTTACAAAGGGGAACCAACTAATACACTCCTTTGTTAAAGGGTTGCGTGCGGTGATCACAGGGTGATACCTGGTGACTGGGTCCACAGTAGTTCAACCTCAAAGCTAATACTGGCTTGCCTTACTTTTCTTTGAGGAGCAACAGACAGCGACTCACATAGCTGAGCAACAAAACTCACTTGAAGACGACCAGAATATCTTGACCCTTATCTCATTTTTTGTTTATTTTGTACAGTGTATGGCAACAAAGGACAAAATAAGAGCTGAGATGACTCCATTTGATGACCCCAGATTTGCAATATTTGTGACAGAGAAACTGGGGAGCTGAAATATCCAGCATCCTAGTTTTAATAACTGGTCCGTGTCCTGCAGAGTAAGTTATCCTCCACCAATGCAGACGACCTAGGAGGTAATAGCTATAAATGATTTGACAAGTCTCAGTTGCACACTTGTGCCATGGCAATGTCAGTGTTGACACACAACACTGGGTGTGGGAACTGCACTGAGAAGACAACAGCATATGGTTTAAAAAACAAATTGAAACTCCTGGTTCTAAATCGGCAGCCTACAGCAAATTAAAAAAAACAAAAAAGTCAAGGCTGAAAGCAAACTGGTGGAAACATGCAAATTAGAATGATTTTCTCAAATTAAGCTAACACAAATCCAAGGTGAAATATCATGAGATGAGAACTAAAAAAACTCAACAATAATTAACATTTTTTTTTTAATTCGCACAAGAAGAACTTCAATTGTAATCTCTCTATTTCCCTAAAGAACATCTATGAGTAATCACTTTCAGAAAGAGAACAGCCAAAAGCCTTTCTCTGAATACAATCGCAAACATTGCCTAGTCATTGAAAACTATATAACGCAACTCTATTTGCCTGCTCAACATTTTTAGCATTAGTTTAGGAAGACCTGAGGAGTCTTTTTTTCAGTTTATGGATCTACCAGAGCCTTGTGTGCTTTGGCAAAATATTTTCACTAGTTAGTCCTGAAGAATGACCACAAGAATATGATGCTCTCACTTGGTTCAGTCCCTTGAGTTGCACCAATTACTCGGTGGATCAAACCATTATCTAAATGTTTACTTTTGTGTTAATATGTACTTGATGTCGTCTTCATCTGATTCGTTTCTAAATCTTCTTCCAATTAATGCATCCAATTACAGAGGTAGACAAGTTTATCTTCTAAAGAGTTTTTTCTCTTTACATTCTCCATTTTAGCAGCATGTTAGTTTCAAGATTTTTAAATTCTGTATATTTTTAAAAATCATTTATAGCAGAGTATTTTCTGTGCGCTCAAGCATGAAGGCTGGGAATGCCCATAGACAACACAAGAAAGGCACTGAAAAATGATCCGACCCTTAGCCAGCACCCAATCAAAGAGAAAGATTTTGTGTGAAGGAAATTTTGATTAGTGGGCCCAAATTCTGCCACACACTGACTAGGATTCTTGCAAGCCTGCCACTGCACTAAAACCTTACCTTGCAAAGGACTTCAATTTAAAGACACACATTTTAAGATTGTTTTATGTTGGTCTCCACCTGAAGCAACAACTATAGGTTCTCTCTTTCATGCTTGAACGTTTGGGTGCTTTGTTCCATGTTGAATCATCTAGATGTGTCTCTCAGGGAATACGGTATGGTTTCCATAACAAGAATATGTCTGCTTACTTTGTCATCTGTTTTTTTGCTTATGGATTTGGCCTTCTCAACTCTATCACTGGTACTATTCTCTGTTCCCTTCAGTGAGATTCAGTGCAGCAGTTCCCCATACTCCCATTTCATACAGCTGCTTCTCTCTAGGCTTCAGATTATAGCTTCCTTTATTCCTTCTCCTAACAACATTACGACTTAAACTTCAAATGGTCTCGAAGTAATTAACAGGAATGTCTGTTTTTGATTTCTATCACTTACAATTGTTAATGTTTTGGGATTTGCTGAGATCTCAAAGGTGAAGGACCACCCATTACACTCAGAACTTCCTTAATTATCAGCTCTCTGTGTTAATAGGCCTTGAGCCAACCATGTTATCAGTACCACTTATGATTATATGAAGTACATCAAGTAAAATGTATGCATGTTTTATTTCTTATTTCGGAGCTGGTGGTGAATGACCATGTAGCATCATGAAGAAGACTGAAACAAGCACATCCTGGCCTTCTGATCCACAATGTACAATACAATGATGGTCAAAAGTCCAATATGGAGTTACGCTGACAAGCCAGCAAGACTACTCATCATGGAAAACTTAGAGGCAGCTCAAGTAAGGAATCACATTACACTGTTAGACATTGCAAGAAAGGTGGAAAACAACACAGTTCCCAGGGTATTTTACCACAGGAAGTGCAAAAGCCTGTTTACCATGAAGATAGATTTACAGACGAGTAAGCGAAAAGCTGATGCTAGTGTCAGTGATGATGGAACAAGAGAGTGCACAAGTAAACGCCTAAACAGAAGAACATTATATTAAAGTCAAATGTGCATGCTGAAGAATGTATATTTTGTGGAAAGATAAAATGCTATAAGGGAATATTAACATGTAAGAAATTAAACAAGGCCAGGGAGCTTAGAGTTGACAAAAGGCTTGTGCAACCATTAATTGTGATTAAAAGATCTTAGCAGTTTGTAGTGGGGACATAGTAGCTGCAGAAGCCCATTATCATACATCCGAGTTCGGTGACAGCCTCCACATATTCCCAGACAACCAAGGAAAATTATTGGCACAACCTGATAGTGTAATGCTACAGGACGTTGTAAGAAAAAAACAGAGTTTGAAGAGAGAATTATCTGTTTTAAAGGATAAGGCAACAGACATGAACAAGGACATTTATCAAACATCATAGCACATAAGAACAATGATTAAAACAATCTTTTACATCAACACCATGGCCATATTATCAATCAGACATTGATAAAGATTCATTTAGAGTGCCTGATTATCTTAAATGGTTCCTATTAGGACTTCTGACTGGAGATCCAGAAAACACGAAGCTGTCCAAAATGGTTGCCTTACTTATGCAATCAGCCAGTCAGGACATTATGGGGGTTATTACAACTTTGGAGGAGGTGTTAATCCGTCCCAAAAGTGACGGTAAAGTGACGGATATACCACCAGCCGTATTACGAGTCCATTATATCCTATGGAACTCGTAATACGGCTGGTGGTATATCCGTCACATTTGGGACGGATTAACACCTCCTCCAAAGTTGTAATAACCCCCTATATATGCAGTCACAAATGGCCAGCAGAAACTCCCAAGCAATTGTTGCTCCCATATGCAGTAAAAACGCTGATAGGCAATGTTGAAATTATTCACACTCCAAACAGGTGTGGTCATGGAATTTCATACTCACAACTGGAAGAAAATGATACTGCCTTCTGTATTCAGAAACTTGCTGCTATCTTAAATGAGCAAATTGTTCTTCCACACGGCATCCAGCCTCATTTCTTCACTAACTTAGCATGGGATAATGTTGATAGTCTGGAAGGGATCCTTACTGGTAAGGGAACTATTCATTGAGTCAACGGTGTAGCCCAAGTTGTTGGGACTCCAACCTTTCAAAGCTTCTCTCTCAAGCATCGAGAAACAAAAGCAAAGAACATTGACCATCACAGCTCTCAACACATTTCTTGTTAACAAATGGAGGAAACCAGAGTATTTTGTAAAACTTGAGAATAAAATGCGGTTTGTGAACTGTGAAGATAAATGCTACTAAATCCCATCTGAAGGGAGCCACGAAGTGCCTGATCTTAACAGTACACACAATGTATATGCTGCTAATGAGTGTCATGCAGCCGTAATGATAAATTCAGATGACACCAATGTGTTTATAGTGTGTTTGGGATTCCATGACAGAATCATTGCTAAATTGTTTCTGAAATGTGTTACTAAAATATGCATGTGAGTCTGACATAGAGAACATAGCTTCAACTCTTGGTGAAAATGGTTCTCAAGCTTTGATAGGTCTCCATATGTTTAACCAAGTGTGACACAGTAAGCACATTTGGTGGAAAATAAAAAGTACGTGCATTCAAAATCCAGTCTGCCAACATACATACATAGCAAACATTTTCACAGCTCAGAGAAGAATGGGATCTCTCCAAAGAACTAATGGACAAATGGGAGCAATTCTCAGGCTTGCTGTATGCAACAAAATCTTCGGTTCATCACATGAATGACTTGAGATCATTTATTCTGGGCAAACACAAGGTGAGCTAGAGAGTCATCAACTTCCACCTTGCAGCGACTGTCTGAAGAAACATACCAAACGTGCAAATTATCAAGCCGCTATAAGCAAGAGATGTCTTCTGAATGATCCTCAGACCCCTAATCCAATTGGGAGAGGGTGGAAGTTGGAAAAACACGAGGGAGCAGAGCAACTGGTTGTGGACTGGATGGAGGGGCAGCCAGCACCACAGGCTGTGTTAGATCTACTAGCTTGAAACTGCATTAGGAACTGCTAACGTGTCTACTGTCTAAATTACCTCAAGGGCACAGACATGTGCAGACTTCCTGCCCTTGAAAATCAAACAGACGCAGAGAATTATACCTATTCAGAAGAAGATGACGACAACAAATGTGAATGATAAAATTGTGTTTATGTGCACTCATGACAAGATGTGACAACTATTAATTGAAATTGTAAGTAAAAATTATGCATATGATCTATTTGAGGAACACAATGAAGTTTTACTGTTAGTTTTAGGACCATATTGTTATTATTACAACTACTAATAAATTATTTTTCAATTATATTGGATTCAACCAATCTGATAGAATCAGATTTATTTTTCCAACTTTTGATGAATTGGCATGCTATTTATCAAAAATATGAAGAAAATAAATTCGGGTGTGGTTGCTAATTCAATAATATAACACAAATGTCAAAGAGTGATGACTTGCTATCACACATTTTCCATCTCTAGGCATCCATACATTGCAAATAAATCATGTTAGAACTCATCCCCTGAGTGGTACCAATGGCCTAAATTTGGGCCCCCGGCTCATGGCCTATAAGGAGCTTCATTCTGCTTAGAAACAATCTTCCAGTTCTATTTTCCTTCTACGTATTTTAGGTAGCGTTCATTGGGATTTTATTCTGCTGTGAGAGTTGCTAGTTACAGTTTCCTGCTGTGACCATGCTTTCCTCCTCCTGCTCCAGCAAAGTGTCTTTCTCTCTTTTCATAACTCTGAATGGACAGATGAGGGGCGTTTTCTTAGCATGCTTGGGTTCTGGGATGTTTAGGGTTTCGGTGACTCATGTATCGCTGGCATTACGAACTACCACTAGCCTTGAGCTATCATGAACATCCCGCTGTCTGAGTCCTGATGCTCTTCTGCTTACTGTAGCGCTATAGGAGTCCTCGGAGTAGAAGCAATTAACTTGGTAAAGTCCCACGAATTGATGTTATAATGTTATAATTACAGCCTGGAAGTAACTTTCTTTTAAGCCTAGAAAATTATTGTCCAAGATTTGGCATACACAATTAAAGAAATGCTGATTTCGACTTGGTTAAGTCACCTGAAAAAACGACACTCTGGACTGCGGGTTCTGGTCGTTAAATAAATTCAGCACATCTAGCCTTGTATATCTAAAACTAATGTTTTTAACTCGACCACATTACTCCAGCTTCCAGACGACACCACAGATTTTCAGTGGCCAAGACAATTAGAGTACTCTGAGAAAAAAAACGGTTTCCGGCAGAATGCACTTGGGCATTACAGAAAGATGCAAGATCTTTTTCCAGCGGTATGGCACTCCTGCTGAGATAGGAAAACATATTCAATAAAGCAGCATTTTTTATACAATGAATGCCATGAAATATTCACCAATGCCTGACAAAAGAGAAATTCATGTTAGAATTTCCTATCATGCCAACAATACACTTTCATGAGAGACCAGTCAGAGAAAGAATTACTATTTTTATTTCATACTGAAGTGAGTAATAGCAAAGCCGAGACTCTATTGTATTGAGAACAAACTGCAATAAGGAGCGTCTGACACCATAACAGCCCACATCGAAAGGCACCAAGTGAAATATTAAATGTTTGTTTCTCATAAGCTTGCAGGAACTGAACCATTTCAGAGCCTTTCGAAGAGGAAATTAAAATGATGGCTTTAAGTTTCCAAGAATGATACAGTAAAGGATTCATTGACAAAAGGTGTAAGAAAGCATAGGCAAAAAGGAGGCGGTCTGACATATCGTATAAAGAAAAGTATGGGAATAAGGAAATCACATACAAAGTAAAAACGTAAGCTATTTTGGCACAGCGAGTCTATTACTTGATAAAAACCCATAAAAATTAATGGTTGAAAAAACTTAAGTATGTTTTCTTTCAAATGCATTACGTGTAATACATGCAGGGATGCAAGCAATGCAAATGTAACGGCAATAATCAGACTGCAGTGTTAAAATGAAAATGTAGAATATGTATTATAATGCCCATAAGGTAAGTTAGAAGTTGATAGTTATGCAAGTAAATCACTGAAATTAATTCAAAAACATCTTAGATTCATCAAAAATAGAGACATGAACTGCCAGGCGGTAAGGCATTTCCAGGAGAAATATGAAGGTACTTGGGTTAACATGAGATTATTTGATCTTGACACAAAGAAGAGGTCAGAGAAAAGCCTTTAAGAGGTTGGAATAAATACTTAATAAATACGGATTGTTTCTTTAAACTGTGGACCCTGGAGGATTAAACAAAAGATGTGACAGTGTATGTATACATAGATATAGAGTGAAGAAAAACAAAGGGTTCTTTCTGACTGTTCACCATAAATATATACATCAACTTTCTCGTATGCGGCAGTGGAGATGGCAGAAAGGATCATAGCGAAAGAAAATCCAACATCAATGAGGTCCAAATTAAAAAAAAAAAAAAACAAAAAAAAAACATTTCATCCCTGAACATCGTTAAAACCCATCAGAGGCCATAGCGTCCACATCCATTGGGAAACTGACAAATCAGACATAATGCTAGCCCTCCGCAGTCTCTAAGTAACTAGCCTGAGCTAACTATGTGATTTATGTACCCCATTAATAGCCAATTATCACCACCAATGTCATTTAAAAAGTGTCACCTAAAAACAGGAAATTCTTAATCTCTTTACAGCAGGTGTTTCCAAGCAATTAATCTATCTTCACATACTTATTCCACATGATTAGTATCACATTTCCTTCCCTCACATAGCTTCAAGGATAAACTGTCACTAGTTCATGAAGTCGCCCTAATCTTCGTCCAATAAACCTCAAGCCGCTGAGGCGGATTGGAGGGGCCGGATTGGGTGTACTGCATGATTATGTATTAAAGCATCATTTCAGAAATTAAACATAAGAAAGAAACAATGTTGCTTTGCAATATTTAGGACAAAATCAACATCTTTTGAGAACAGCGTCCACAAGCAAAAACAAAAAACAATGACTAAAAAGTGAGAAAAGACGACTTGGCAAAATAAAAGAAAGTTAGCTATAGAAAATAAAACTTTGCAATTTTGTTTGTCTTGCTGAGCACTTTTTTGCCAATCACATGGCTTCTGTTTGCTGGGCACTAGAAGTTCAAAAGAAAAAAATAGTACCTCAATCACATGAGGAGCAGCGGATGGGCACTGATTAAGTTGAATCAATCAGTGCTTGGTCCCTGCGCCACGGGGAGAGGAACGGAAATTATGTTTGGCCTTCAGTGATGAATTACAAGGCTGTAAAGAAGAGCACACGCAAGCCAAAAAAAAGTAACAAGCAAGCTCCTAGCCCTTTACTGTAAACAACAGTCTCTTGCAATCAAGATGCATGCGCTAGCACATGCTCTTGCAGGATCAACCCTAACAAGCATTTGCAATGCAATGGGTCTTGCATTTTCTTGAGTTAGAGGTATTGGCATTGTAAATTCAGAACTGGACTTTTCTTGCCCCATAAATTGGTCAACCTGGTCTCATGATTTTGTCTTTTCCTGCCATGTTTTGGAGGTCACTGGCGGCTACTGACATCAGAAATCACAAGCCCTTGAGGAGAGACAAGAAGATGACTGCTCTACCTCACGTTGTGTAAACGATTGAACAGAAATTGGAAAATAAGGGTGGAAAAGTATTTTCTTTTTATTTTAACAGAATTAAGTGTTGCAAGCATTCTTGCCTTGCATTTCAACTAGGAGAGCACCCTGAGAAGATTTATGGCCCCAATAAAGAAGATAAGCAATGCACTGTGTGCGATGTCATGAGTGCTGGCAGGGAGGGGCCCTGCAAGGCTAAGCACGTTTCACATCATTGCTTCTATGTTTAGCTACATTCTACTAGAAAGGGCGTATTGTGGCTTTCGTAAACAGTGAGCTAAACGACCGGGTGTTTCTTTTGTAAAAGAAGCTTTTACGAGCTAGAGGTAAACAAGGACAGCACTGGAATAAAGCCAAAACAAATGTCAGCTACATGGGAGGAGGTGGAAGGAATGGAATGCTGCAATAAAACACAGGCAGCTACCAGCCTAAAACACCCACAGTGAAAGAGGAGCACCAAAGAAATAAACAAAAATAGCCTGTCACAGCAACAGATAAAGAAACCAAAGTGGAATAATACAGTAGTTGGTCACTGCTCAAACAGAAAAAGGAGGGAGAAAAAGGCAGAACTGGCCACTAGCGAACAAGAATTTTTAAAGGACACTACAACCAACGAATGAAATCGATTTAAGCCATAAGAAGTATACTAAAAGTATACCCGAGGTCGAACGCTTACGCTCAACCTAAAAACGGGTTTGCTCTTGAATGTACATTGTGTTCCCAATTCACATAAATTGGATTTAACAGAACAAATTACTCAATGCTACTGCAAAGCAGTCAAAGGCATGCAATATATTACGTATATTTTCATTCACTGACAGTATGATTACCACCTTTGTGGATAAAGCATTGGTTTACTTTGCACTTAATTAATTTCATTGTCTGGCTGTCTGCAGATTCAACTGGGCAAATTTTCGCCACCACTTGATCTCTGTGAACTGTTCTTTCGTGTATACAGATATCTGAAGCAGCCTGAGACTATTCCTCACGGGCAACTGAGGAATGCGCTGTAATTGACCATGAGAGAATGGTAGGATCTTGTACCCCGGCACTGCAACTAGAAAGGAGGGCATATGGGCATATCTATTTAGGCAGCGAGGAGGGGAAACCAGTTGCAGCTCGCAGTGTTAAAGGGGAAGGGCGGCGGGGGGTAGAAAATATTAATTAAATTAAAAATATAAACTTATCTGAAAGCTGCACCACGTCTCACTCCTCTGCTGGCTGCAGGCATGCACAGGCTCTCAGCCTGTCCTGTGCCCAAACCTGACGCTACTCAGACCAGCGTCAAGTTTGGCTGGGAGCGCCCAGCCAGGGTGCTCCCATGCAGACTGGGTGCCTATGCAGGCTCTCTCCAGCCCAGCAACTGTGTAACTGGGCTGGAGAGAGACCTGTGTGCATGTTTGTTTGGCTGGCCCATGCGGTCTGAGGGGGGAGTGCTGAGCTTATAAAGGTTTTGCAGCTCCCGCTGCTGGTGGGGGCAAGGGGGGTGATGCTCCTGCACCCTCATCGAGGAGATACCTGTGGGGGAAACCAAGCCAACCATAGATAGAAACATAGCCTAGGAAAGTGGGAGCCATCACGCAGACATGCAGGTAGCACAAAGGCACACACATTTAAGTACAAACCGCTGACAAGCCAGCTTGAAAAACTGCATATTTGGATTTGCGCATATATTCTTTTGGTTATTTTTACTTAAGTGATGTAGTTAATATGAATTATTTTGTTATTCAGAGACACTCCTACATGGTCACATTGGCAAATTAAAAATGTACTATTTTAGAGTATTGTACTGCAATATCGAAACTAACAAGAAACACCATTCTAAATAACCAGAGACGAGAATAGAAATTTAGAGACATAAAGATATAAATATATTATAATTGTGTCTCCACCAGCTGAGACAAGCACGCTTAACAAGCTTAACAAATGAGCATTAAAAGTACATTTATTTTAAAAGCATATCATGTTGGAGTTACATTCTCATTTGTAAGGTACATAGCACTTAACTTGTTTTTATTCATTTTATATGGCCCCAAATTTCCCCACCGACAGCTCACCTCGAATTTAACAAAGATTATGTCCCTTAACGTTGCAGAAGAAACATGTAAAAGCTAACCAAAGCAAAATATTGAATAGCAGATACTTTTGACAAACAGTTTTTTCCTTGCATTTTTCAAAAGACCCATGTAAGCACACATTTACTTTGTGAACAAAAAAAACTGTATATCCTAAATATTATGGCAGTAAAGTGAAACAATGAACTTGCAACCATAATTCATGAATAGCTGTTTGCATTAATGAGAGGCTAACTTTTCCAAACAGGATTCAAAATCAAACAAGCATTGGCAAAGCCAGTGGGTTCGCTTACATAAAATCTATTAGCTTTGTCGGTGTTTGTTTTTTTTGTTTTTTTTTATATATTGCACAGTAGTTCAGCTTCTGTGCAATATGGTTTAATGCAGTGGTTCCCAAAATATATATTTTTAAAATCTAAATAGTCTATAACAAAGGTTAACTAAAACGACTGATAATGAAAAAGTTAATACCATCCGTTATTCAAAAAAATATTCCCACTTAACCAACATTGGTTTTAACAATAACGTCCTGTAATTATACAAAGCATGAAAAATATACAGTATAAATTGAAGTGAATTTACATCTTTAGCCTCTTAATCCTGTATTTACACTCTTCTAAATACCCTCACAAAGATAGAATTCGAGTTCCAGTGGATCAACTGAAGTGCCCCAGGACTGCATGTCCCAGAATATATTAGGATGTTAAAATTCCCGTAGTAGAGATCAGCGTCCTTAGGGACAGACTCATCTGATCACGTTAACTTACAGGCAAGACGGGCACTCCGATATAAACACATCTCCAGCAGTACTGTCACTGGGAGGCCTTTCTTAGCTTCGTTTTTTGCCGACATGTTTATGTAGGATATTTTTTAAGAATCTTAAACTGCGTAATCAGTAAAACGGTAGCAGATGTCCGAGTCCAACAAGGACTGCAGCGAATATTGCAGGGTCTCTATAACCCATTGCATATTCTAACAAGCATTTTCAATTCAACGGGTCTCACATTTGCTCGAGTTAGAGCTATTAGCGTTATGTAAAACGCAGCGCGATCCCGCAGCGTGGAAAATAAACAGATAAAGTAGTCCAGACACCAGGTGAAAACATCGAGCCTCGTATGTTTTTAGTAGTTAACCAGTGCTGTGTAGGTGGGCTAAACACCGGAAAAGGCATGACGAATGCATGCCTTTCACAAAGGAAAGCAAGCGGATTTTAAAAGGCAAGCCCACGAACCAATGTAAGTGACTGACGTGACATGGGAGTGGTTTGAAGCCCAAAGAGATTATAGAATGGGACGGAGCGCTTTGCGCTCGCCCATAAAAAGTTCAGTGAGTGACTTCCGGATGTTGTTCAACAATAACACTACACATGCCAAGAGTTAAGAGGAAACGATCGCAGGTGCTTCGAGTGGATTCAGCCACTAAGAAAATCTTTGTGATGCTTCCCTTATGTATATAATTTTTTTCCTTTTAACTGAGTACAGTACACATGTAACCTAAACAGAGTACTGCCAACGCTGTCCCCTCCACTGAGCACTCGGACAAGTGCTCTCCTGCAACACAGGTAACGGCCAGCTCTGGAAAATGTAAAAGGCTAGACAAGGAGGAGGAAATTAAAGGTTAAAATTGCCATACTACGTGAGCTGTCTTCACAAGATCACGCATGCAAATGCAAACAGCACTCAGCCTACTGCCCAACTGATAGCAAAGATCTACCTTGCGAACTACCAAGTCTTGAGAATTAAAATAAATCGAATATTTAACACAAAGGCCACAGCGTGGTACATAGGAAATCATTATGTGCGGTTACGTAGTGTAAAAAAGAAAGATAATTCTCTAATATAGAATGTGTCTATATTTTACATGGGGTGTACTGGGGCCTGTGCTGACTACTGCAATGAAGACGGGAGGAAAGAGTGTTTTGTCTGGTGGGGGGGGGGGGGGGGGGGGGGGGGGGGGGGAGAAGGGCGAGAGTGACCATTGAGTGCTTGTACGTAGCTAAAATAAAAAGTACCTTCACAATGGAGTAGACAGCGCAAGGAGACTGGCGATTAGTGAATGGCAGTGACCGGAAGGAGTACTTGGTCCAGAAGCCACCTGACAGCATGGACGGCAAAGCAGCAGAGAGCAGGAAGTGAAAGCAGATGACGTGCTGGCCAATCAGAAGCACGTAAATTAGAGCGATATTGGACTAAGCTAATGTTAAATTTAGATAAGTAAGGGGTGGTTTCTAAGCCCCTTTTAAGATTTTTTTTTATCCAACAAAGATTCAGAAGCACAGCGCATAGACATAAATAAGCAACTCACAGTGCTCTCAGGAAACATCCAATGAGGAAACATAAATGCCTCTCACCTTAAATAAGTGCCAGTGGCCCCCACTGGCAACCACTGGCTCAAATTAAGACTCAAGTTGATCCCGTTAAACCCATCATACCAGGTCAGGTGGGTGTGAAAAACTATTCTGACTTGGCAGCAAGGGGGTTGCAAACAGGGCAAGTCTTAAAACATGAAAAGCATAAATAGCCCCGTGAGCTACCCTCCGCACCACCTACAGGAATGCACATCTTTGGCATAAGGGCCACATACTGCCTGCCAAAGCCCACAAAACTGCACTGAAGGAAGTAGAAGAGGGTTGGGCCAAAGTCCCAATTTGCTGCAGCAATTGACTTTGCTCGCACCATATTGAAGACAGTGTGAGCACAGTGCCTGAAACAAGGAGGGATTGCAGAGGTAGACAGAAACTTCAGTCTGCAAATGCATTACTGCAAAAGAATCCTATTTCCTGCCTCACTTACACGTACATACAGTTAACATACTATGCATTACTCAGTTTTGGATAATCCTTAACTCTAATTTAATGATGGTTTCTCTAGTTCTCCATGGGTACTCTACCATCAAAGAAAACTGACAAGTTACAAAAGTTGGGGTGTGTTGCCATTATTGTCAACAACATATTAAAATGCAAGCTCGAGCCACCTGCTACTAATTATTTCACATTCATATTCATTAAAAGTCACCATTTCTCCCTAAATCACCATTTACCTGCACACTATCATCAAAAAATAAAATAATTACTCAATAGAACAACTGCCCAATTACATCAGCCACTGTCAGTTTCTAGCCACCTCCAATATCTTTGCAGGTGACTTCTATACAGTATAGACTGGAGCAACCCCCAAATTCACACTAATCCTCCGCTTCGTCATTTTTTTTCAGCTACACAAACTCTTCCACCTGTCACGCAGGCCAACTCATAAACCCTTGCCCAAATCATTACACCACCCCAACACATTTTCATGTCCCCTTAGAAACGTATTGGTCAGATCACTACCCACTGTCCTTCGTCTATTATATCTCACTCTGCATCCACTACAACAAATGAACTGAGAAATGCAGAATTAGTTCTTTGAAAAATATATGGAAAGAAAACTTGTGTGACTTGCATTTCACAATAAACCCTATCAGCACTCATTATACTTCTTAATCTAATTTCTCCCAATTTACTCAATGTCCTCAACTTTCAAAAGACGCCTTCTTCTTGCTTGATGAGATGCGTCTTTCTTCCATCCAGAATAATCTATGCACCATGTGTCTTTAGAGAGCTTAGTGCCATCC